>NC_135504.1:89985440-90357400 GCF_052857255.1 Amblyomma americanum | reverse complement strand
GGGGGGTTCAGCCGACGCTCGGCTTTGCAGGCCTGCGTCAGTTCACTGAAGGAATGCATGCTCTCCCGTGAGAACTCCAGATCGGAGGCCGCCGGTGCCGGGTTGAGAGAACTTTGGGCTAAAGCGTTGGCAGCCTCGTATCCGGGATTCCCGGAGTGGGCAGGCACCCATATGAGCTCCATGTGGCGGGGCGGGTGTGCGGCGAGGGAGTTCAATATGCGAAATGCAGGGACGTGAACTTTGCCGCGGGCGAAATTTAGTATGGCAGTTTTAGATTCCGATAGTATATACTGGGCCTCCTTGCGCGTGATGGCTAGGGCAATAGCGGCCTCTTCAGCCTTCTTCGAAGTGGCAGTGGGTGATATGTGAAAGGTAGCAATCGGTTGTAGGAAGGGGTTCGTGATGGCTTCAACCGCGTTCTCGCCCGTGCATGCGGCATCCATCCAAACGGCATCCGGTTCCATGCCATAGTGTTTGTGGAGTGCCCGTGCGCGAGCTCTGCGGCGGGGTTCGTGGTAGGTGGGGTGTATATTTTTAGGGGGAGGTTTAATAAGTAGTTCGCGGTGAATGTGGTGGGGGACCGGGAGCTGTGTGGGATCCGCGGCTGGTATTCTGATGCCGAGGGTGTGTAGGATGTGTCTTCCGGTGGTGGTTCTTGCGAGACGTATGTATTGTGTCTGTCGGTGGGCCTCGATAAGCTCACTTATCGAGTTGCGTAGGCCTAGCTGGAGGAGTTTTTCGGTTGAGGTATTTAGGGGTAGGTGTAGTGCTGTCTTAAATGCTGTTCGGATCATGGCATCCAGTGTGGAGATTTCTGTGGCCTGGAGTTTCAGGTAGGGGAGCGTGAAGAGAAAGCGGCTGAGGACGAAGGCACGAAGGAGACGACATAGGTCATGCTCCTTCAAGCCCCGGTGATGTCCTGAAACTCTGCGGAATAGGTGGGATATTGACACCGCCGTCTGCTTGAGTTCCCGTTGTTCTGCTTGGGTTTTTCCGTTGTTCTGGATGTGGAGGCCCAGTACCCGGAGAGTGTGTAGCTCCGAGATGTACCAGTTTTCCAGTTTGACGGTTATGGGGGCTGTGGGGCAGTTTCGGGTTGTGGGGCGTAGTATGAGGAGCTCCGACTTCTCCTGAGAGCATGAGTGTCCGATACTCCGCGCATGTGTTTGGTTGAGGGTAGCTGCCAACTGCAGAGTATTCTCTATGTCTTCATCACTGCCATGGTGGTCCATAGAGTGATATCAGCATAGAGTGTATGCCGAAGGTGGGGGATAGTTTGTAGTTTGCGGGCAAGAGGGATGAGTGTGACATTAAAGAGGAAAGGGGAGAGGACAGATCCCTCGGAGGTTCCAACCCCACTAAAGGTGTATGGATGGGATGTGTGGGGATCGAAGTGAATTTCGGCCATGCGGTTAGTAAGGAATGCTTGAATATAGGTGTACATACATTCACCTATGTTCAAAGGGGAGAGCGCCGCCATGATCCTTTATGGTCTAGGCGATCAAATGCTTTGGAGGGATCCAAGGCGAGGAGAGCTTTTTTGTGGCTCGGTATGAGGCGGTCAAAAATATCCTGTGTAAGCTGGAGCATGGCGTCCTGGGCCGACAGGTGGGGACGGAAGCGCACCATGCTGTGCGAATAGAAGTCTCGCTCCGTCATGTGTTGGGTGAGTCGGGCGAGTGCGACATGCTCGAAAAGCTTGCCCAGTCATGATGTGAGTGAGATGGGACGAATATTTGCTGGTGTAAGGGGTTTGTGGGGCTTGGGTATGAATAAGATTTTGGCGTTATGCCAGGATTGCAGAGGGGTGCCCTCCTGCCAGCACGTGTTGAAGTACCCCGTGAGCTGGGCCAACGACTTATCGTCCAAATTGCGGAGCATGCTATATGAGATACGGTCAACTCCTGGAGTGGAGTAAGAGCGGAGAGTCAGGAGTGCCGCTCTGACTTCTGTTTCCGTAATCTCCGCGTTGAGACGGCATTCGGAGTGCCGGCATAGAGCGGCAGGCGGATTGAGGTACCGGGAGTCGTATGTGTGTTCCTAAGCATGTCGATGAGTGTGTCGGGAGAAAGGTTGGTCCTGTGTATAAGGCGTGTGACGTGGTTTTGTGTGGCTGTTTTCGATTGCGTGGGGTCAATTAAGTGACGGAGGAGTTGCCAACCGCGTTTGGAGGACAGATTATCTGCCATACTGTCGCAAATCTATCCCCAGTTGGATCGACAGAGCTGCTCAGAGTGCTCAGTATTTTGTGTTTGCAGTGCGGCTAGCCGCTTTTTAAATGTCCGATTGAGCTTTTGCCCTTTACAGCGCTCGAGGATGCTATGGTGGGACTCCCATAGGTGGGCCAGGCGAGTGTCGAGGGTGGGCGTATCTGGTGTGGTGTCAAGGGTTCCAGTGTGCGCGGAGACATCGTTCATGAGTGATGCCACCCACTGGTCGATGACTCTAATGGGGGCGTCAGGAAGGGCCGCCCGTGTGGCGCTGACCGCATCCAAGTTGGCGAGTTTGTGTGTTAGCTGAAGGGTCGTTCTTTGTACAGTACTGTAACAGAGATGATGTAATGATCGCTGCCTAATGTGTGATGAGTTGTGTTCAACGTAATACCCAAAAGGTTGCGGCTCAGTGTCTAGTCCGGGCTCGTGTGCGCGCTGACACTGTTGCCAATTCTCGTGGGAGTGTTAAAGTTGTTGTGCATTGTGAGGTGGAGCTGTTGTACCAAGGACCAGAGTCGCCTTCCTCGTCCCGTGGTGGTGCGGTAGCCCCAGTCAGTATGCTGACTGTTGAAGTCCCCTCCGATAATGAATGGGTGCTTGCCTGCAATACGATGGAGATCGCGCTGGAGCGTTTCCAATGAAGCCATCGGATGAGACGGTGTGTGATATATATTTGCAATAAACATAGATGGTGTGAAGTGTGAATCTGGTATGATTTCTGTGATCACGCAGGGCGTCTCGGTGGTGATATGCGTTTGGTGTGTAATGGAGCGATGTATGAGTGTGGAAGCCCTGGGTGTATTCGTTGCGTCCGAGTGAGCGGATATGTAGCTGGGAAGTGTTGCAGGGACATGTGTGTCCTGAAGGAGGAGGATGTGGGGCGTGGGAAGTGTGGGGAGGAGGAGTTGGAGGGGTGCGCGTTTGCCCCGGAAGCGACGGCAGTTCCATTGCAGAATTGATAAGGAATTAGGTGGTCGCCCCGCCATACTGTAGCTTGGGTGGGGTGAGTCAGGTGGGTTGGGTAGGGGGTTCTGTGGAGTATGTGGGCGGGATTGAAGAGGGGGATTGGGCAGGTGCAGTGAGGGAAGGACCTGCTCTATTGTTTGGAGGCGGGTGTCGTACCGGGCGAGGCTCATCTCAAGGGTATGCACCATGCGCGTAAATGCCGCTTCAATTTGTTGCTCGAAGCGTTCGGACAGGTGGTCGACGAGGTGATTAAAATTTGCCTCTAGACGCGCGCTTATTTCGGCGGGCTTAGCGTCCATGCAGGCCTGTAGGAATTGAAGGTCAGTTTGGGCGACGGGGGGTTGCTCTGTTGTGTTTTTTCTTGGGTAGGGGTGAGGTGGGGCTTGGGAGTCCAATTGTTCCGTCTTTTCAATGGGTGTTTGAGGTAGTAGCGTGGGTTGCGTGGGAGGGACTATTGGCGGAAGCGGTAGAGGGGTAGACGAGGGGGTCTTTGATGAGAGAGGTAAGACGACTCACCTCCTCTCGCAGGGCCTGTAGCTGCCGGTCACGGGGGTCCATCTGTGTGGACGGGGGGGTTGAGGGCTTGCTGGTAGCTTTGAACCTGTTGCCTTCTACTCTGTCCAAGAAAGTTTTGGAGGTTGTTGGTCCTGGCGGCGACGAGACGATGAGCGAGACTTGCTGGAGTGACGAATGCTGGCGTGGTCCGCGTCTTGCTCCGGTGTGCGGGAGGTGTGCGATTGCGGTGAAGCGGACGGTGAGCGCCGTCCCCTCGCTTTGCAACCTTTAGTACCCGTCATGTGGGCGCCTCCACAGAGTATGCAGGCTTGGGTGCATGTCTGGGTGTCCTCTCGGGGGTGCGGGATACCGCATCTTGGACAGTTTTGTGTACGCTGAAGGGTGCACACATCCGCGCGATGCCCTGGTTTTCTAGTTTGTGCAAGCATCAAGGTGTCCTCTATATAAAGTGCAGTTGTGGAGTACGCCTTCGTAGGAGATGGTTCGGGGCACTGGACCCGACCGGAAAGTGATAAGGATCGAACGGGTCTGTCCCATGCGGCGTGCATCAATGATGGGGATGCCAGGGTTGCCCGTGATGAGGTCTTCAAGAATCTGTGCTGGGGTTTCTTCCCAGTAGGCGTTAGTGATTACCCCTATTACTGAACCATCCGGGGGGGGGGGGGGCGATGTAGGCGGTGACGGTGTACGCTTGGGTTCGAACTGAGATTTGTTTGATGGCGACCAGGCGTAGCGCGTCGGCTTGATGTGGGGTACTGATCGTGCAGGTGTTGTTTGGGGGGTGGATACGCAAGTTGGTGGCGTCCGGGTCTTGGAGGTCCTTAGCTGCAGTTATCAGGGCCAGGTGAAGCTGGCGCGGTTGAAGGTCGTTTAAGTCCCCGTTGGAGCGAAACACGATTTTGTAGGCATCCTTAGGCAACCGCGGCTGACGTTGCGACCTTTGCGCCGCGAGATGTGTTGCGCGCAGCTGGGACGCTTTGTGTACTGAATCTTCAGGTCGTGAGCCGGTGGTCGCGTTCGCCTGCTCCTGGATTTTCAGTGCTCCTTTCTGACGAGCGGGTAAAGTCAGGATATGGTTCCAGTCCCTGGGATCGTAGTCCTTCGGATTGACTGTCTCTCCGATCACGTGGACCTCCATACTGTCGATGTAGGGGAGGTCGAAGCAGCTTAGGCTTGGCGCGCAGTGGCGCGAGGCCTAGTGCGGCAGCTGATTGGCAAAGGGCGGTGTTCGGCCCGTGGGCCCACTTAGGGGTGACCGACGGCCACCAAATTTGAAGAGATGGTAGCGCTCACCTTTACGAACGGTGCACTGAAGAGAAAGAGATGGACACTGCGTGGGTCGTGGGTCATCAGCAACATTCCATATAACGGAGAGGACGTGTTAATGGCCCTGGATTTCAAGGGCGCATTCGACAACGTTAGCCACGCAGCCATCCTGGAAAGGCTGGACTGTCTAAACAGCGACAAGAAACTACACAGTTATGTGAAGGCATTCCACTCAAAACGCACGGCAACAGTGGGATTAGGAGACCTGCGAAGTGACACACCCCCAACAAAGGAAACCCGCAGGGATCCGTCATTTTACCGATTTTGTTTAACATCGCAATGACAGGATTGGCCCGTAAACTAGAAAATATCGAAGGCATACAAAACACCATATATGTGGCGATATCACGGTCTAGACCAACCAAGGCTCGCTAAGCCAAAAAGAGGAACGCCTACAAGCAGAACAACGTGCGTAGAAGAATCCGTCAAGAACAGAGGCATCGCAGGTTCAACGGAAAAGTCTGAGCTCCTGAAAGTGAGGCAACGAAAGCGGTCGGAGGAAGACCTCAACGTCATCCTCGAAGGGCTAGAAATACCGAAGAAAGAACTAATTAGGGTGTTGGGAATGTGGGTGCAAAGCAACCAGCGATGCACACACGCAATCGGCCTCCTCAAACAAGCAACAGCGCAAGTTACCCGAATGATAACCCGAGTATCGCAAAGAAGAAGCGATATGAGGGAGGAGGACACAATAAAGCTGGTCAGAAACCTCGTGATCAGCCAAGTCACGTACTCCCTCCCTCACTACAACACCAACAAGGGCGAAAGGGACCAAGCCGACGCCATCGTGAGGAAAGCCTAGAAGACAGCCCTCCACTTACCAGCCACCACATCAACGGAGAAGCTGCTGGCCCTCGGACTTCACAACTCGTTCGAGGAACTCAAAGAAGCGTAATTAGAGTCATAAGACAGGCTCCAGCAGCCGATCACTGGCAGAGCGCTCCTCGATACTGGGGCATCAAGCAACGCTGAGAGCGGCGCAGAGAACAGCAAGTCTGCCTGATAATTTCCTCAGCACCATCAAAATAGGCTCGCTCGCCTAAAATATGGATCCAAATTTACACGCAGCTAGGCGAAACGCCCGAGCGAAATATGTAGGAAAGTACTTGGCAGTCAAGGCGAACACGGTCGACAGGGACGCCGCGATGTGCCCCCGAAGACGGCGAACAACGGAGGAAAAAATTGTCGCGACAGTTATATGCTGAGACTATAAGGAGATCACATGCGTCTTGGCAGGGGACAGCACGGTAACCGAGGGAGAGGAAATGGCTGTGGCTATAGGAGCCGCTGACGGCTATCGTGACAATACAATACACAGGACAATACACAGCAGGCCTCAGAGCAAGCCAAGTGACACTTTACTGAACTGCATGAACCGATTCCGCCAAGCAATCGTCATTCACCCGCACTCATCAACATCGCTTTTACTAATATACGGAGTATTCTACCTAAACGCCATCAGGTTCACAGTTTCATTGAAGTCACAGACGCCGATATGGTCATACTCTCAGAAACTTGGCTGCACCCAGAGATAGAAGACCACGAATTGTTCCCTTTAGGCTTCCATTTCACCACATACCGCAAAGGTCGCACTAACCGAAAAGGGGGAGGAGTTCTAATAGCCGTTCGTAACACTCTGCAGTCCTCGATTATCCGGCATGATAATATCCTAGAAATGATCTGGGTATGCCTTCACAACGCCTCCGGAAAGCTAGTGTTCGGTGTCTGCTATAGACCCCCAGACAGTCACGTATCATTCCCCGATTCCCTACGCCATGAATTAACGATTATGAGGAATGAGTATCCCAAAGCACCCATATTTCTGTTTGGTGATTTCAATTACCCACAAATTAACTGGTCATTGCTCTGGACACTAAGTTCGACACCTGCAAACGAACAGAAGCTTTTTCTAGAACTAACCCTTGACTTTAACCTTCAGCAAGTGATAACAAGTCCAACGAGAGGAGACAACATCCTAGATCTTTTGCTCACAAGTCACCCGGACGACGTAAAATCTATTACTGTCCTTCCTGGATTAAGCGACCACAACCTTGTTCACATCTCTATGACGCTACCTTTAAAGAAGAAATCACCAACCAGCAAACTGATAAAAGACTACAAAAGGGCTGATTTTGATGCTATGAACAATGATCTTGAAAAATTTTTCGACAACTTTCGTTGCACCTATCTAAATCGCACACCTAACTCGAACTGGAATTTGTACAAAGACACCCTACTACATTTGGAAAGTAAGCACGTTCCAACACTACTTATTAAATCAGATACCAAGAATCAATGGTTGAACAAACGCCTCAAGTCTCTCCTTGGCAAAAAGAAGCGCCTGTATCGAACAGCAAAACTTCAAAATAGTCACTTAGCATGGGAAAAACATCGCTTGTGCGCCCAACAGTATACCACAGAACTGACAAGTGCTAAAGATAAGTTTTACTCTCAAGATTTACTATCAATCCTTCACTCTAACCCCAACAAATTCTGGCGCATGCTATCTAATAAACCACAAGATCGCCATGTACAACTCCTAGATGCTGATGGAGAACCAATCAAAAGCGATGACTGTGCGACCGCGCTCAACAATTACTTTACGTCAGTTTTTTCCGCTGCTAACGTTACTGCTAATGAACACATTCCAGAAATCTCACTCTCAGAAATGCCTAAAATCTAAATTAACCCTGATGGTGTATCACAGCTTATTGCCTCACTGAAAATATCTACATCTGCCGGCTGCGATCAAATTAACAGTAAGCTACAAAAATACCATTTCATTGTCTAGCCAGGTACTGCATCTAATTTTTACGCAATCCTTAGATACCGGGGTTGTCCCTGACGATTGGAAAAAAGCTCAAATTACACCCATATTTAAAGCGGATGACCGCACGTGCCCTAACAACTATCGTCCCATTTCCCTCACTAGTATACCGCCTAAACTGCTTGAGCACATTATTTTTTCCAATCTTATGACCCACCTAGAATCAATGAACTTTTTCTATCCGAATCAACACGGCTTCCGGAAGCAGCTGTCATGTGAGACCAAGCTCGCCGAATTCACCCACGACATTCTACAATACTTAGATAACCTTGTCCAGATCGACGCTATCTTTCTCGACTTTTCAAAAGCACTTGATCGTGTTTCCCATAATCTTCTTCTTTTTAAGTTGTCATCGCTCGGCATTCCACAAACTTTGCTCTCCTGGCTAGAGCAGTTCCTTAAAGGACGTAAGCAGTTCACCTGTGTTAATAACTGTCGCTCAGCTTTTTCCGACGTAACATCCGGCGTACCTCAAGGTGCAGGCTTATCACCTCTTTTATTCCTCATCTACATCAATGACCTACCGATCAACATAAAATCAACGCTACGTTTATTCGCAGATGACTGCGTAATTTACAGCCCCATCCACGGCGCTAGCGCCATTGCCGCTCTTCAACAGGATCTAACCACTATCTCAGCGTGGTGTGACAAATGACACATGGCTCCTAATCTAAATAAATGCCAATCCATATCATTCTCTCGCAAAAACACAGTTATTGATAGCACTTACAACATAAAATCGGTCGCCGTCACGAGAACATCATCTTATAAATACCTAGGAGTACACATCACATCATCGCTGTCAAGGACAACACACATTCAGACCATCTGTTCCAAAGCATCACGCACACTTGGTTTTCTGAGGCGCAATCTAAAATCTGCATGACCTGAAGTAAAAAAGTTGGCATACATAACATTCGTACGTCTTAAATTGGAGTACGCGTCATCTGTCTGGCATCCATCACAATCGTATCTCATCTCAGACCTTGAAGCCATTCAAAATCGCGCCGCCCGTTTTATTACATCGCAGTACTCAAGAAATACCAGCGTAACATTACTAAAACGATCCCTCGGCCTTCAAACACTAGCAACTCGCCGTGTTATTTCCCGTCTATGCCTCTTTCACTCTTTCTTTTATCGCTCACCAAGACATTTGTTGCTGCAGCCACCCCCACGTACGTCATCCCGCCTAAACCACAGTAACCCAATCGCACGCATTAAAACCCGCACCTCCGCAATGAGCAGTTCATTTTTTCCCGCCGCCATAGTGCTCTGGAATGGCCTTCCCGACAACGTAATAACATGCTCCGATCGCCGCCTTTTCCGCGAGAAACTGGCTAATCACTTCTCATAAGCATATTCATACTGCGACACCGAAGTGCCAACTGTTCCTTGTTTTCTTTTTGTATGTTTATTTCTTGCTTTTAGTTTGTATATTATTGTACACTTTTTTGGTACCCCGTGTATTTTTCCCCCTTTCTTTCTTTTGTGTTCTCTGCTACTACCCTCCAACCTGTATGTACGCCCCCCCTTATGTAATGCCTTCGCGCCTTTAAGGGACAAATAAATCAATAAATGAAATGAAATAAGTCCTTAACAATTCTCAGAGATTCGAAAGAGGCATAATAAAAATAATAATTGGTTTTGGGGGGAAATGAAATGGCGCAGTATTTGTCTCATATATCGTTTGACACCTGGACCGCGCCGTAAGGGAAGGGTAAAGTAGGGAGTGAAAGAAGAAAGGAAAAGAGAGGTGCCGTAGTGGAGGGCTCCGGAATAATTTCGACCACCTGGGGATCTTTAACGTGCACTGACATCGCACAGCACACGGGCGCCTTAGCGTTTTTCCTCCATAAAAACGCAGCCACCTCTGCCGTAACTATATTAACGGCAGAACAGGTCATAAAGCGCTCCAAACTCTATTCCGCGCACGCCTACCCAAAGACCACATTAGACACACCATTTTCTGTATACCGGGTCACATCGAGATAGAAGACAACCAAAGGATCAATAGAGTCGCTCGCGAGTGCACTAAACGAGCACTCTTGAGCGAAGACGCGGAGGAATTTTTGAGGGTAATTCCGACGTACTCCTACATCCTAAATTATTACAGAGGGACGAGACTAAAGCATCTTTCTCCCCACAACAAATTATATCAAAAAGAAGCAGTTTACGGGCTTAAGCTGCAAACCAGAACCTTACCCATTTTACACATCCTTAGCAAAATGTTCCCGAACCAATACATACTTCTGACCATGGTGCGGTGCAACACCCGCCCTATACCAAATTACTTGGGAATGTGACAGAAATATAGCATTCCATGGCTCAGAAAATCTGAGTGCGGAGCAGTGGGAGAGTGTGCTCTCCAGCGGGAACTCAATCCCCCAAAGTGAATTGGTCATCCATGCCCAGCGAGCGGCCAAACTCATCGGTGCCCTGGAATAGGGGCGCCTACCTCTGCAAGACGGAGGGAGACATCTGCTTGAAGCTGAAGACCTCTGTCTGACCGAGAGACCTTGTTAGAGCAATAAATTGTATCCTATCCTATCCTATCCTCCTGTGTCGTCACGCGCCTTGAAATTGAAATTGGTTTGTATGAAAGGAAATGGCTCAGTAATGGTCTCATGCATCTAGGTGGACACCCGAATCGCGCCCGAAGGAGAGGATAAAAGACGGAGTGAAAAAGGAAAAGAAGATAGAGGTACCGTAGTGGAGGGCTCCGGTATAATTTCGACCACCTGGGGATCTTTAACGTGCACCGACATCATGCATCAAATGAGCGCCTTTTTTGCGTTTTGCCTCCATCATAACGCTGCCACCGCAGTCCGATTCGAACCCGGGTATAACAGCTCAGTAGCCGAGTTTCCTAACCACTGAGACGGAGTACCCGAGTACCAAACCCGACCGCGGCGGCCGCGTTTTGATGGAGGCGAAACGCAAAAGGCGTCCGTGTGCTGTGCGGTGTGAGTGCACGTTAAATATTCTGAGGTGATTTTCCCCGCATTTATTTAGAGCGCAAAGCTCAAGAGGTGATGGCAGGCAAAATCTTGGCGGCTGTCGCTTGTTAAGCATTGGGCTCTAAATTTGTGCTGTGATGTGGACAGACGGGAAAGGAAGTAACTTTTGCTAATCTATTTCCTCACTGTGTTGCTGACCTCGTCGGGTCAAGCAGACGCCGGAACTAGGCCCACGTCTTGGAGAGATTCATGCCTCCTTACATTTCATGGCATATGTTGTACCAGTTCTGTTCACATAACTTAAATGCGTAACCTTCAATTTCTTTGTTGTGTCTCGCGATCTTCCTTCTGAGGTTGCGATTCCACCTCCGCTTTTTTAGCCGCCTTTCCATGCTATGCTTGGCCTCTCACATGTGGAGCAAACGAGTGTGTGCTGTAGCCGGGGCCTTATTCCATTCTAGCGTCTTGGTCGCCTCACCAACGTGCCTCTTGAGGGCCTCCGTGCATTCTCCTAGGTTCTCAATTCACCCCAATTCCGCGGCTCCTCTCAGCACTCTTAAGTAATCCCATTCCGTCACGGCCGGTTGTCGTGCCCTGCGCATTTTGACGCCTTCTTCGAGGACCGAAACCATAATGAAGTGATCGCTTCCAAAATTTTTCTCCACTCCAAAATTTGTACCACTCTAGAACTCTTAGGTTCCTAGAGAATGTCAGATCTGGGCAGATTTTTGCACAGACGCTATTCCTCACCCATCGTGGGCTGTCCAGGATCCGTATGAAGGGTGAGCCCTAGCCTTGGGTTTTGGGTTTTTTTTTCCCGTAACCTAATTCCTGGTGTTACGCGTTAAAATTCCCTACAGTTATCAGGGGGCCATTCTCCGCTACCTTGATGGCTTTGCGTATCAAACGTCCTAATCTAATTTTTGTGCTGCCTAGGCGAGCTGTGCAAACTCAGTAAAAAATAATTTAGGGTGCTTTATTTTGCATGTCATTACCTCTAGAAATACATTTTCAATATCTAGCGAGTTTAGGTCGTGCTATATGCCTGTATGTTGCGTTTAACTAAGAAGGTTAGGGTTGATTTTACTCCTCTATCGCTATTGAACGCCTGATAACTGGTTGATTTTTCTCATTTTCCAGTTTTCTAGAGAGCAATCGCGAGGGGTGTCTCATCTATTGGTGCGAGGTACTGCTCCAGGAGCGTCCTTTTACGCTAGATCCCGCGACAGTTCCCCTGCCAAATTTGGTTCTCATTTGTGCGCCTGACCATTTTGAAGCTGCGAAAATGCCTGCTCAGTATTTTGCTGCCACGCGTTGAGGGCTACCATTTCGTTCCTTAGTGATTACCACTCTTCGCCTTGCCTTTGCACAGTACCTAGGATCGCCTGGATTTGTATTTCATATGAATCATGAACTCATTCATTTTTAAATTCTATTTCTTCAGATTTTATACTTTCATTTCCAATTCCTGAATTGGATCTGCTTTATTAATTTCGCGTTTCGCCGGGGGTGGGAAGGACGCCTCCGTTACCATCTTTCCTCCTTGCATCGTCTGTGGGCGCGGGGTGTTGCCTAATTACGGACAGATGTTTCAGGGGAGGCGGCCTCTCCGTTACGATTTTATCTTCCCCTTGCGTCAGTGGCGGCGTATGTGGCCGCGAGGTGGTTTGCGTAATTATTGACAGCTGTTGCGGAGGAGAGGGACCTGCTTTCACTGCTTCAGTTTTTCAAATTTTGTTTCTCAGATCTTAGTGATTTGACAATTCCTGTTAACTTCTCTACTGTTTTCTTTACATCCTCAATTTCCTAGTTTTTATTATAGTTTCTCTTAGCCTAGGAGACCCCGCCCTTGAAGCTTGCCCCTTTGCGGTCTTGGCTGGCGTTCCTCTTCCACGGGTTGGTCGGGTGCCTCGACTTCGAGCACCTCCTTGAGCGCCCCTTGGTGCAGGAACCCGAGGGCTCCCTCAGTGGCGGCGGAGTCTTATCCCTTAATAATAATAATATTAATTGGTTTTTGGGGAAAGGAAATGGCGCAGTATCTGTCTCGTATATCGTTGGACACCTGAACCCGGACTCCAGCTTGGGAAGGAGTCCTCTCGAACGCGGAAGTCCTCTCGTTTATTCCTCTGGCACCCCCTGTGGCTTGCAGGCGGGGCTCCTCTTTGCGCAGTCTTTCGCTCCCATTGCCGCTTCTTCACTTCGTATGGAGTCCTACACATCTCTAGACATTTTCGGTCACCCAATATGTGGCCTTTGCCATATAGCTGGCATTTCGCCTTGCATTCGTGGTCTCGTGCTGGCTTCTCCATTCCGCAGCCTTTGCATTTGTAGCCGCTAGGGTCCGAGAAGACGTCTTCCCTGTGGCCTGTGGCCGAGCCTGCCGCCTGCGGTGCAAACCTCGTACTTTTTACGGTACAGATGGCACCTTAAGAAAACCTCGTGCAGAACGATGTATCTTGGAAGTTACTCTCTTCGAAGAGGATAAGCACGGTTCCCGACTTTTTGCCGAGCCTGCAAAGGCCTAAAATCTTCGGGTTGTTGCGCCGGTACCGTCTGTACATAATTTTATCGATGGAATACTCTAGCGGCACATCGTGGATCACGCCCTTACCGCTGTCTTTCGGCGTCGCCACGTATAGTGTTGTTGCTATATTCTCGCCGTCGAACATTATGCGCGTAAGGCTCGCGTACCGCCGCTTTCTCTCCGTGTTCGTAGTGATACGAGAATCGAGTGTTGCTTCATGTTTTAGGAGACCACGCCATCCTTCTCCTCACGTGGGTTGGCCCCGCCGGCGTTTTGATTGCGTCAAATAGGCGGTGCCGTACTTGACTAGGCGGAAAAAGCAGCTGCGTAGCCGCAAAATGATCTTTTCGGCGCCATTCGGGATCCGCGTTATCTGTTGGTCAACGCAATTCGCCGACATCTTTCTGCCCGCTGGCTTTTCAGCAGCGCGTTCCTTCGCAATATGCTGCGCGCTGTTCTCGAGCGGCACAAATTTCCCTTTCTTGCTGGCGCATCCCTGGCCGGGCACATCAAATTCCTCCGTTCAGATCGGCGTTCCCTCTACCACTTCCATATTTCGAGCTTTGGTCGACTTCACGGGGCTGGGTGTGGTCCCCCGATGGGGTTGCCGCGAGCCAGGCGCGCCACAGACGGCTAGACCAAATTAGGCCTAGCTTCGCCACGTCGTCCGCCGAACACAAAGAGACCAAAGAAATCGGAAAAAAGAATCCCACCTCTGGTAGCCCTGTGGTCCTCTCGATTAGATCCGTCGATTCGACACAGAAATCAAGGTCACAAATTTGATGAAGCGCCGAAAATGACCGAAACTGGCGGAGCCTGTGAAAGGCATGTCCGCTCCCTCCGACGGCTGGCTGAGATCTCTCCCCCCCCCCCCCCCCTAATGATATTGACGAAAGGAAGGGTGCATAATTGGCTCTCTGGGGAAATGGGCGCCTCTGTCGCGCTTTGAGGTACGTGGCGGTGGTGTGAGAAAGGTGTGGGCTGCATGCATTCGCGCTAACAACATTGTGGCAGAGACGCAGCATTGCAGCAATAAGCCGCAGCGTTCATTGGGTGACCAGCCTCTCGCGATCAACCATTAATTTTTACCGCCACCTGGCAGGGTGTGTACGTTGCCTAGCCACAGTGCGGAACGCGCCTTGGCCTCTCAATGTAAGAAGCCAAGGCGCATCTACCACCCGATAGCCACAGATTTCGCTGTCTAACCAGTTTCAGCAGTGGTTGAACCGCAGCTAATTTTTTTCTGACTGGACTACACAGCTTGTCGAAAACTATAATGATGAACCAGCAGAATGAACCAGTTGGTTCCACTAAATCTCATTTCTGCCACTGTCATCATTTTAGAAATGTGACTGATCGACGGGAGTTCTGATACCAAGATTGCAACGTAGCGCCCTCTTAGGCGACGTTTACTGCCTCCTAAATTTTGGTTTCTTCTGCATTGTCATAAATGACCTCACTCATAAACTTGCCCTCGTATTGTGAAAAATTACTAGTTGGGCTCGTCACCTAGTTAATTATTAAAAAGCAGCAAGAGCGCTTAATGAAAGAAAAATGTGTCTCAAGTGCAAGGAGTCAATTCTGGTTCATGGGACTTAACGTCCCAAAGCGACTGAGGCTATGAGGGACACCGCAGTGGAGTGCTACGGTAATATCGACCTTCTGGAGTTCTTTAACGTGCACTGATTTTTCACAGTACACGGACCTCTAGCACTTCGCCTCCATCGTAATGCGATCGCAATGGCCAGGATTGAACCCACGTCTTTCGTATCTGCAGCCGAGCTCCTTTACCACTGAGCCACCGGAGGCTAAAGTGCAATGAATCGTCGCATTATCTTCAGCACAGACCCTACCATTTTCATTGAGAGAAAACACAACGCGCACTCTCTGTACTCCACAGGGGAACTGAGGTCGGGAATTTGCTCTTTTGTTTGCGTAGGTAAACACCTTTCGTTTGGTAACTGGATTTAATTATGCTGAGGATTATGCGGAAGCAGTGGGGTGCTTTAATGGGGCGCTTCTCCTGAACACATTCTTGTCATATTATTCGGAAAGTAGAAATACCAAAATTCGGTATTCCTTACCACTCGGCGTTTTTGAGGATCCCTTCACTCCTGTAATAAAACATTTGTTTCAGTGTCCCGATTTCCTTGAAATTTTCAGTTTAACATTAATAAATTCTTCATGACAGCCTCCATTAAAAGCTGCAACATCAATTTTCTCAACAATAAACAAAGTATTGTAAGGCTCTATTAGGAATTCGGCTCTAAAAGCACTGATTTCGCCTTGGTAAGGACCAGTCGTTCTCTACCACTGACATACGCATGCATGTCACAGTGGAACACGCATGTAACGTTAGCATCGATAACCTGAAAGCCAAATATGTGGATTCAGGCTCTTTGTAAACACGCTCGAGAGCCTAAGTCTCGCCTTTAAAAAAGAAAATACGCGGAACGTGTTCAGTGGGCAATTTGTACAACAGTAAGCATAGCGTTAACAAACAGTTACCTGTGAAGGTGATCATGACAATGAAAACTGCCAGCTCTACGTCTGTAAAAGAGAGTGAGTTTCAGGAACATGCAAAAGCACATTACTGAGGTAAATACCTTCAAGAAATAACAAGTAAACATAAAACTCTCTGATAAGAACTGCTATCTCCACTTAAAGGCGAAAAAACATATCGGTAATTCTGTCGGCACCAGATATTTTACATCCGTTGCGCGATAAGGCCTGTACCAAAAGATATCAATTTACTGTGGTCCTGCGCAGGAGATGGCAGATTCATTATTGAGATATTTTGTGACCTAAACTATTCACCTCAACATCTGCCATCCCCTTTTTACTCGCTGCTCTGTCGCTACAGTGGGTATTTAATGCACTAAGTTCCGATGAACTATTACCGAGATTTTACTTGCTTTTGCAGATAACTGGCACATGGCCCTCTCCCTTTGCCAGGTGAGGTGCGATATCAGTCGTACGCGCTAATCATGATAACTAGTAAGTCACCTCTGTTGAAGCTAAAAATCTAAGTGGCCCTGAATATTAACGTTACAAATACACTGACTCGAAGCAGTTTTTATGCTGCCGCCGCTATTATCCATTACTGACCACTCTACCCAAGAAGGTGCTGCTCGGCTCTATAACTGTGCATTTTCGGAAGCTCACTGCGTACAGTAGAAACCACAGCGAGTGGGCATGCGTTCCAGGCTTGTACTGTTAGCGACGACGTGAACGCCTCTAGCAAAAATTCACATCACTCCGAGCAAATCCACCTGAGCAGAGACTAACTTTTCTCATTTAGTGCTCCTGCTTTTGTCCTCTCATCCTGAACAGATAGTGCTCTTAGAACATCTTTTGCGAAAACCGTCTTTATCATTCATGTTGACTTCACAGCGCGAAGCAGACCAGGACGAAAGACACGAAACGACCGGGACACGGGCCTACTACCAACTGATTTTATTGAGGCTTATGGACGGGAATTTTACGGCAACCCAGAACGCCATTTTATGGCAAGCCGTGATGCCACGCGGCACTATTTTGGCCTGGCCGATCCCTAAATTTTACCTTAGCATATTTGGACCAAAATCCATGCCCAACCATATTTGAGCGTGCCCGACACGATGGCGACCACAAAATTGATCTGGGCCGCCCGCGAAAATGTTTTTGAAAGCTTTGAGACTTGCTACATCTCGTTGCTATGGTGCAGCTTTACCATTTACGTCACTGCGATTTCGCACATCACACATCGGTTCAAGCGGAGTTAAACCCCGGCTACTTTTTTGCACGTGCCACAGGAGTATTGCCAAGTTGCATTTGAGCCACCAGCCTTTAGATCAATGCCTTCCTTAGTCCGTTCATTCAACATCAGTTTTGCTTGTGGAATGATCTCCGTAACCTATACCGACGTCATGTCCGGTAAGTTGACTAACTGCGGGGTGCTGGCCACCTTCAAGCGTTGTCGGCTGTAGAGCTTTTAAACGCTTATAACAACAGCGGTACTTCCCTAAAAAGTGAACATTGCAACTGTTAATTTTGCGTCTCACCAACAAAATAAGAGGCACTCTAGCCAATGCGAAAGCATTTGCCTCTAATTTATTGTCGTCATTTTCTGCATTCATACAAGGTTACTTGTAAATGTTCAAAACTTTTTTGGGACCTTAAAAATGAAATAAACATAAAGAAAACCTTCTCTAAACCTGGAAAGTAACACTGAAAGAGCGTGGATACAGTACTGCGCTGGCACCTATCAGCTCGAAATTGCGGGGGCAGCCCGCCGCACGTGTCCGACTCCCTTACTGCCAGCATTAGAATACGGTAGCCGAAAGGTGAAACCTCGCCAGCCAGATAATGTTTACAGGCTCGACGCGAATCTGTGATAACTACCTTCAAATTCGGATCTGACCCTTCACCCAAACGCATAGTTTGGACTCCGGGCGGCATTAGAGGTAAGAAGGCAGGGGACTCGGTAACCCGAGCGCATACCCATCGAGAACCTCATCCAGTCTCTTCCTCTCAGGGATTCGGCAACCACTTCTGCGGTTAAGAGAAATTCTGGTATTAATCGCCAACAGTATCGCCTTTTCCCGGTCCCTGCCAAGGGCCTGAGTGAAACTAATGAGCGAACTCTAAACCGGCCCACATTTTCTTGTGTCCTGCAGTAGCGAAATATTTTGACCCCAAAATTGATGGGTTTTGTCCTCACGGTGGGGATGTGTCCGAAAACTTCCACATAGTTTGGGCCTGTCAAAAGAATTCTTCCCTTTCCTCAAGCCCTTCCCCTTCCTGAGAGGCATGGAAGGCAGCCCTTGTCAATGGCTTGGGGCTGGAGTATCAAAAGGGCTCTAGTTTAACGGGCGCGAGTAGCGGCTTGGTTCCGCGGGGTCCTGGACTCCATCTATGTAAAGGGCCATTTCTTTGGCCTGCAAACTCTCTTCACTGAATAACGTTTTTATCACCACCAACACTCCACGTGTTGGGCCAGCCCGGAAAGTGTGCTGCTTCGTAGCGCGCAGGTTGCACTCGCAGCCGTACATAGAGGACTAGTGTCTGGGTGTTGATTTATTATTGTAGGATGAACTACACATGGGCAGTTCAATTAGAAACACATACAAAGCAGGGTCAAGGTGTGGGCTGAGAAAACAGGCTACCCATAGAAAAAAAGTCACTCAAGGCTACTGTTTTCGTGTCTTGTCTGGTTGAAAATTTCTAGAGCGTGAAAAATTGAAAACAATGAAGTTTCCTTTCTGCCTGCTGCCCAAAACGTACCTTATATGAAAGAATGCCGACTGTGAAATCTGTCCAGAAAATTCTTTCATAATGCGTACTGTGAGAAAGCTAAACTCATTCACTTGTAGATTGAGTTGAATCAGATTCACTCTCACTGCAATGACCAAGTAACTTCGGACGCGCACGACGGGCAGCGTTGAACGATAGAAGAGGAGTTGAATGATAGTTTTCAGTCATTAAAGACCAGCTAAGGTCCTCCGGAGCGGTGAAAGACCACTCTCGCAGATTCTAATTCAAGAAATACAGCAGCGGGTTGCACTGATATGGCATTCTTAGTGGAGTGCTGTATGGGCTGTCAAACGACTTATTTCCTCGAGCATGGTGGCCGCTAAAAGTCTGAGAATCGCTAGATATTGCTGTTTCCACTACCAGCCAGCGCACGCCGGGTGCCCTACCAAAAGGCGACCGTAATGGTAGGTCTCGTGTTACCGCTCGCGACTGGACATACGGAGCGTCATAGGAACTTTGGAAGAAGGAACTTCGAGTAACCATTTAAACTCCACCATTGAAACACCATTGGAACTTAGGTTAAGAACAAACGAGCTATGGAAAGGAAAATGATAGGTGTAACGTTAACAGACCAGAAGCGGCAAGAGTGGGTGAGAGAACAAACGCGGGTTAATGACAGCTAGTCGTAATTGAGAGGAAGAAATGGGCTTGGGCAGGGCATGTAATGCGAAGGCAAGACAACAGCTGGTCTTTAAGGGTAACGGAGTGTTTTCCAAGAGATGGCAAGCGCAGAAGGGGCAGCAGAAAGCTTTTATTTGGGGGGGGGGGGGGGGCGTATGATTTTAAGAAGTTTGCGGGAAAACGAAGGCCGAAGCTGGCAAAGGATAGGGTTAATTGGTGGGACATAGGAGATTCATTTGCGCTCGAGTGGGCGTAATCAGGCTCATGATGACGATATTAGTGGTGATATTGGTTAAGGCCACTTCTGGTCTCTCAGCACTTATTACGAAAACAAGCACTTTCGCTTTTTGTTTTTTGTTTCGATTGAAACTCGGCCACTGCGGCAACGAATTAAGCTCGTGAATTCATAAATAAAAGAAATCGTAATGAAGCGTCTGCAAGGTCTGCAAGTCCGGGATTCCGAGCCACAGAAAATCACTTTGTTCAGAAATATAGAGGAAAAGCAAACTTGTGTCACTCTCCTAAGCAACCTTTTCGTTTCGATCCCGGAACATCGAAGCTACACGCAGTCGAGGTAAGTGTTTGCAAAGCTAGCCTGCGAACCCCACTTCTATAGTTTTTTCTTTTTGTCTAACCAAACCAATTTTTTTCAAGCGCTATTGATATTTGAGCGCCTTTGTACAGCCATTCTTTACTTGCGGTTCAGAAGTATGCTCGCCAAAAGAGAGCAATTAAACTCTTGCGCAGCTGCCCGAACGGACATGGACTGGGCACAGTGCGCGCCTCACGCCAAGCATAGCTGGCTGGGCTGGGCTCTGATGTGTGATAATTTATTGGTGCCTGGCCACACCCGCCTTGAAGTCGCAAGCCTTGGCCTTACTCAGGCTTTGAGCCTTAGGGTTCGGACTTGCTTGGGCCTCATAATGAAGCCCAGGCTTGCTCTAAGCTTGCAGGCCCGCCGGTACTGAAGGTGCACTACTTGATCAATGCAACTATTATGACAACGAGGAGACACTTGAGCTCTACGCAACAGCACAATGAGTAAATGCAACTCATATGCTCGCCGTCGAATATACACTATGGCCTCAAACTTTATCCGCCGTGGTGGCTCAGTGGTTATGGTGCTCGGCTGCTGACCGAAGGAGGCGGGTTTGACCACGGCCGCGGCGGTCAAATTTCGATGGAGGCGAAATTCTACAGGCACGCGTGCTTTGCGATGTGAGTGCGCAGTAAAGAACCCCAGCTGGTCGAAATTTCTGTATCTCTTCACTGCGGTGTCCCTCATACCCCAGTCGCTTTGGAATGTTTTAACTCCAGTGAACCATGAACCTTATACAGCGATTATTGAAGGGTGTCCCATGAGTGATGGAGCTTAATAGGTAATAATAAAACATTTCTAACAAAATAATGTGGTTGTGCGCGCAATCTATGGCAGCCAAAATCTAAGCGACCTGATTTGCTATGTATTGCTTCTTCAAAAACATCACTACTGCAAGAAGAGCGCGAAAAGTTCTTGAACATGACGCCTGAATTATATTTGTGTCGCGTTTTATAGTTATGGTTTATACATTACTGTCATTTGGAAAACATCATTACAAGTGTTTCGTTTGAAAGTTAACTAATGTTTGCAGCACAGAATCTGACGTTATATTCGTTTTGGCTAAATAAGAACTTTGACTACACCACAAATAGATCGTATACTAACAACGTTAAATTAATGTTAACGATGTAAAATACTATGCTATTTCTTCATTTTACATTAACGCAATGTTGCAGTGCAACATGTAGCGTTGTGTAACCCGCATGAAAGTTGTTTACCATGACTCTAATACTCGGTGCTACGTGTGCAGTTCAGCTTATTGAAATCACGGTGTCCTGTCAGATGATACATCGGGCTATCATCTTCTCGCTGTAGGAGGCCGCCGTGGTCAGGTTCGAACCCGGGTACTCCAGCTCAGTATCCAGGTGCCCTAACCACTGAGTCACCGCGCCAGCCAATGCTTTAATGGAACTATGCCGCCTGGCAAGAAAACACCACAATTTCAGGCGCCTTTCACAGGGCTTTCAAAACCTCGGGACTTTCCTCTAGAAACCTCTAAATGCGCAAGTTGTAGCTTAAACTTGTTTCAAAAATGTTTGCCGTTTCTTTTCAGTGTTCAACCACATTTTCTCTCAAGTTATCTTTGCCAACTGCTCATAAATTTAATGATCATACAAGGACGGCATTGCGAAAGCATATAAACGAAGAACGTTGCAGTGCTGATATCATCAGACGGAATCAGCCATGAAGCTTTAAAAATATGGCGGACTCCTCCCTGCCTCTCCTCCTCCTCCTCCTCCTTTAAAAACATGTCGTCTTGGGCTGCTACGTCGTGGCAATTTAGGCGTGCGGAGTTATGGAACCCGTTGGTTATAATTTATAACCTGTGGGGGTTCAAAATGGATCGAGTCTGAATCCTGCTTGCACCGTAGCCTCGGTGCAGCGGCGGACGTGGCTGCCAAGGCAAGAGCGAATCACGTGACACACACCTGCCACAACTGGCGAGGAGGAGTGGCCGAGTACCAGCCAGCGCAGCGGCGGAAGTGACTGCCAAGCGCGCAGCTATGGCGTCGTTGAAGTAGAAGATGGGGCACCTGCCGCGCGCTATTCTGTGCATGCGGCGCGCCTCCCATTAAAGGTGAAATCAAACAGGCAGGAGGAAGAAGACGATGAAGTGGCTCTAGACCAGAACGTCGTCCCTTCGCCTCTTGAGTTTTTTCCTGATTTGTGACATTATAATGAAACCACTGTTGTTGTTTTTTTGTGACGTTGATGGAAGTGGACGCTATTGAACTTCAGTCCGGTTGGTCAGCCGCTGCCGCCCAGAGGAAATGTCTTGGCCTCCCGAATGATTCAAGCAAGCAGGCCACCGTGGTGTACTCGGCCACCAGACATGACTCTTCAGCTGACGACGGCTTCATCAGAGTCGTAAGCAAGAAGGCCAAACGGAGACTGCGCAAAGGTGAGGACTCGTCGTCGTCGAGCACTTCCACGATCACTACGGAGCGAGGATGATCGGCACATACCGTCCTATTTGTGCCAGAGACTCCCACCGACAATCTCAACCGCATCAATAGGCAAGCCACATCTGCGTTCCTGGAGGCCCGCGTCCAGGGAGCAATTAAAGATGTGAGGGTGAATTGTTTTAGGAATGTGGTCTCCATTGATGTCATGGAACGCTATGGCGGCCACTACTCAACGCGGCTATGATCCCACTGCAATGGCGTGGGCTGAAATTGACATTCAACAACCCGAAGACAGGCCTCCAACCATTGAAGATGAAGGACTCTTTACGCCGATTTACATACGTAAGCGAACCCAGCGTTCCAAGACAACCAAGGACGGTACCACGATGGCGTCCTCAAGCAAACACAGGCAGTTGGGGTCACCGGCCGCCTCTTTTCCAGCAGCGATCGCGCTGCGCTTCCGCTGGATAAACAAGGCTCCTTTATGGCGCCCGACAGCGAGGCCGAAAATGAGCTCAGAAGATATAATCATGGTTCTCAAGCCAAGGCAAACCATGAACCTCAAGGCAATTTTCCAGCACGGTGAGTTGGGAGCGGCTATTGCCCGGTACGTGGGAGGAGACGCTGGCGCCGCGCTCAGCATATGGCCAGTCTCGACCCAGAGACTCGTCGTTTGTGGAAGCCAACACATCGAAGCAGCCAATAAGCTGACTAAAGACGTTGACTTCAAGGCCGGAGCGGACTCCCATCCATTTCAGGGCCACGCGAGGCTTAATGGTGAGGTGGGCCGAGGTGTGATCGGGGTGCGGGCTGATGAGACGACGGCTACCCTCAAGAACAAGGTGAAGTGGCGCGAAGGTGAAATAGCCTTTGTGAGCAAACTGGGAAAACCAAATCTAGCCGTGCTCACCTTTGTGGGCCGCCAGGTGCGGCGCTACGTGCACTACAATTGTGAATGCACTTTTGTGCGAGAATACAAACGGACGATCCCTGCATGCTTCCGCTGCGGGACCATCGGCCACTTGGTTCACAACTGCCACACCCGGACATCGGAAGATGTGGATTTTGCGGGAAAGATGTAGGCGCCTTCGAGCAGGGTCCAAACGAACATGACTGTACCCCATGCTGCATGATCTGCGGGCAGGCCCACCTGACTGGCTCCGCTGACTGCAAGGGCAAGTTTCGGCGTCTCCAACGATCGAGACCGCTAGCCCAGCAGCACCAAGGGGAGCAACCAAGCAAGATAAGAAAGTCCCCTGAGAACAAGACGACGGGCAAGTCCTGCCAAGCTGCCGGGAAACAAGGCAGCAGAAAACAACCACCTCCCGTTTCCAAAAAGGCGAAATCCGGGACCGGTGCCAAGCCGCCAGCTTTCCAAGCCGGGGATTCGATTCCCCCCCCCCCCCCACCCCCCCCCCCTGGCAACAGCCCAACTTCAACATCAAAGGTAAGCAGCTGGGCGGGCATCACCTCTATTTCCTCTCCCTCCCCTTCGTCCCTCGAACTTGAGCTGAGAAAAGAGCTAGCGTTTCAAAAAAACCTGAACGCGAAGCTAGAATCACAATTGAACGCACTAAAAAACGCTAGGGCAGAGCCACCTCTCTCGGAAACAATGGAGGAAGCTAATGAATCGGCGTCTTCGTGCTCGAGCGTCGCTCCGTTGTCAGGTGCTCCGCTCACTGTAAATCTGCAAATCTACATGACGGATATTGAGCAAAATGTGGCTGTTCACATGACCCAACGGCCAGTGATTATTACAGAAGTCATCCAAATACAAATTCAGTAGCTGGTAACAACCGTTACTCTGCAACTGACTCTGTACGTTACGCAGCAAGTCACCCAAAACATTATTGGATTAGCCTGGATACAGGCTAACCCAAAATTGCTTAGGCGGGCAGGACTCGTAAGAGAAGTAGGCCGCCCATCGAAAATTTGCCGCGAGACTCTTAAGGAAGAAAATCAGGATAACATCCTCGCTACCATGCAGGGCACCAGCGCAATGGGTGGGGTGAGCCAGCCAGCCTCTAGCCTTCATCATGGCTCAGGGCAGTAAGCGGACACCTCGTAAAATAAAACAGGAACCTTTGGGCAAAATATAATGAAGCTGTAGAGGCTTTAGCGACGCGCGAAACGAGCACACCTACGCCTTTACCTTGAAACATTGGACTTTCATGCCGCCATTGTCGCGGTCGAAAAACCTGGGGCATCGCCAAAATTTCTGGATACAACACTTTTCAGCTAGACCCATCCACCTGTATTCTTGCACATAGATCGTACACAGTACAGGAGGTAGATCTCGACATAGAGATAACATACTCCTACACTCTTGTCACTGTGTTACGTACCTCTGCGACGCTCTGACCCCCTGTACACATATTAACATATACTGTCCGCCCAAGTTCAAACATATTACGTTCTCAGATATCTTCAGCCGGGCACTGAAGATAGCGGGTCGGGACCCATTTTTGATTGTGGCAGATTTCAATTCCCCCAGCCAATTATGGGGCTACAAAAAGGAGGAGACGCAGGTAGAAAGCTAGCGGAAATTATCTATACGCTAGGCATCAACCTCCAGACCGACCCAGCGCATCCCACACGAATAGGAAACTCTGTGACTCAGGACACGTGTCCTGATCTCACACTTTCCAAACACATCCAACACGTGGAATGGAACAACACGGAAGAGACACTAGGCAGTGACCACTGCATCATTAACACACTTATTCACACGCGGTCCCTCAAAAGGCCGCTCACACAAGCTAGACTCCCAGACTGGTAGGCTTTCAGAAAGTCCCTGCCCTCAGCCAACCTAATTAAAGATGGATACGATCAATGGGCCCAGACACTTAAGACTACACTCAAGCAACACGAAATACAAATACAGATCACGGAAGGCTGGCCGCAGTGGACAGTTATCTGCTACACATCTGGGAAGCCCGCCGCAGCCTCAAAAACCTTGGAAAAGACAGAAACATAACAAAATACTCAAGAAGCGCATCCTAGATCTCACTCACAATGCAGCTCAGTATGCCTTCCAGCTTGCTGACGCCAACTGGATAGATCGCTGTAATACGGCTGCCAGACAGATGTCCGGCACGAACACTTGGAGGCTTTTCCGCAGCTTTATAGGCCCCGCGCAGACCCGGGGCGAAACACAGCGCCACTTACAAAGAGCACTCCATAGCGCCACTTACAAAGGGCACTCCATAATTTCAATGGCAGCACAACACAGCTCACAAAGACACTCAGGGACAAGTATCGCTGCTGCAAACAGGACCCTCGCGGTCAGGAGTATCTTTACGCAGGCAAATATAATTCTGAGTTGGACCAACCGTTCCAATTATTGGATCTCAAGGCAGCCCTGACCAAAATGAGGAGAGGCACTGCGCCTGGACGGAAAAGCTGCTGGCCAATCTCCCTGACCAGGCGTATGAGGCCCTTCTGAAATATATCAGCACTGTAAGGAAGGGCCAGAACCCGTTCCTTCTTGATTGGAAAACAGCCCTACTAACCTTCATCCCCAAGGCGGGAAATGAAATCAACACAGACAACTTGAGGCCTATCTCGCTCACCTCGTGTGTGGGCAAGCTGATGGAAACCATGGTGCGGGATAGGCTCTCCGAATACTTGGAACAACGAAACACATTTCAAGACACTATGTGCGGCTTTCGCCCATATAAGTCGGCACAGGACGTACTCAACCAACTCAACAGAGACATAATGCAACCAGTCGAACACCCACTTAATGACAAGATCGTCCTGGCTTTGGACTTGAAAGGAGCCTTCGACAACATCAAACACAGCGTCATACTGACACGCCTCAATGAAACAAAGTGTGGCCGCAACACTTTCAACTATATCAAAGACTTTCTGACCGATCGACCCGCACTAATCAGAATCCAAGAGGCAGAATTTTGTCCGTATCAACTGGGTACGTGGGGTACACCACAAGGCACGGTGATATCCCCCCTACTCTTTAATTTGGCGATGCTCCATCTCCCGGACCAGTTGAATGGTATCGAAGGCATATGGCATGCGCTGTATGCCGATGATATGACGATTTGGTCCACAGAGGGAAACTTAGTGCGCATGGAGGAATGCCTGCAAACAGCCGCTCACGTAATGGATCGCTACGCAGGGCACTGTGGTCTCCAACACGCACCCAACAAGTCTGAATTTGTGCACCTTAGGGCATCCCCTAAGGACACTACCCAAACACATTTCTCCTTAACAAGTGGCCCCATACACAGCCAAAGAGATTCGAATACTCGGGCTCTTCATCCATAACCAAAGAGTAGACACAACATTGCACAAACTCCGCAAAGTTGGAGACCAAGTGGGCCGTATGGTCCATCGCGTCTCCAACAAGAGAGCCCAAGCAGCACAGGTCATCCGTCCAATATTGCAACAGAATGGTCCCATCCTGGTCCTTTGTAAGGCCAGCTTTGCCAATACAGTACCAATGTTGGGCCAATTCCTCGTGCTGCTTGGGAGGGGGTTTGCGAAGCAGGGATGCAGTGCGGCTGGCTCATGCTTTCGTAATTAGCCGAATTCTCTATTCGGTCCCTTATTTACCCTTGCGGAAACACGACGAAGACAAAGTTGAGGCAATACTCCGCAAAATGATGAAGAGGGCACTTGACCTTCCTGCGTCCACCCCCAATGCGAGACTTCTTGCATTGGGAGTGGTGAACACTTTTCAGGAACTCAAGGAAGCCCATCTCACAAATCAATACACGAGGCTAGCCCAAACGAAGTCGGGTCGGCACTTGCTAGCCCGCCTTCACATCCAACATGATTTTCACATTCAGGAGCGGGTCCGAGTGCCCGATCTCTGGAGACGCGTCGTCAGAGTTCAACCCCTCCCCACTAAGATGGACAAGTAGGATCATAGTGGTCGTCGTCAGGATAGGGTGGAAACCTCGGCGCACCACTATGGCAACAAAGATGGTGTCTTTTACGTAGATGTAGCTGGGCCGACCCACGTAGGGTGGTACACGGCCGCGGTCATACATCAAGAAATACAGGTGGATTGGCTTTCCTTTCCAGCCCCAGGCATACCACAAGCTGAAGAGGCTGTCATCGCCCTAGCTGCTTCTGATTCAAAATCCAAACACATAATAACAGACTCGCGTTCGGCATGTCGCAATTATGAGGCTGGCTCGATAACTCCACTAGCTCAACGAATACTAAGGAACTGCAGCCGGGATACCGAACCTACTCCCCGCTGACTGGTTTGGACTCCGGGCTATGGCCTAGAAGGAAACGAAGCTGCAGACGCGGCGGCCCGAGCACTCATTCACCGGGCGTTCCCATTGGCTCCTGAGCACCTGGAACCTGAAGGTAGCTGCTTACGCTCCTTCAAAGCTATCACACTCTATTATAAGAATAGGCATCACCTCTACCCGGCCCCTGCGAAGGGACTGGGGAAAGCAAACGAACGCGTTTTACTGCGATTATTCATGAACACATTGCAGTGCCCGGCAGTACTAAAACACTTCGATCCCGCGTTCACTGGCAGGTGCAAGCATTGTGGGGAGGTGGCTGACACCTACCACATGGTTTGGGCTTGCCAGCGCAACTCAGCTCTCTCCCCCACCACAACCCTAATAAAGAGGAATGGGAGGCGGCCCTGCTTGGTTGTTCAGACCTTCAGGCCCAAAAGGCTTTGGTCAAGAGGGCTAAGCTGGCGGCTTCGACCAATGGGGTCCCGGAATGAGGACTCCACCTATTGCGGGGCTCTTTAAAGATCATCACCTCTTTCATTCAATAAAGGCTTTTCACCACCACCACCACCACCTTGCGGAAAAGGGTATAGGACGGTTGAAAGTATGAAGAGAGAAAGAGGTGCCGCATTGGATGGCTCCGGCAGAGCCTCGGCAAGCCGTGGCACTTTTTCCTCTCTTTCTTCTTTCCAACCTTCCAGTAGCGGACAACATGGTGATATCATCGGTATATTTCGCGTAGTTGATAATCCAGATATCTACAAGGAGTTTAACCTTCGGAGTGATAGCGTCATTAACTAGGAGAGCGGGGAAAAAATTTATCCTTGTAGACTGTAGGGGTTGGGTAGATCAACATGTTATTCAAATTGAAAGTAACTGTACGAAAGTGTCAGGCAGATAACCACGCCATCACACCACTCGGGGGGGGGGGGGGGCTTGTTTTACTTCCCGCTTCCGCCAGCTGTTTCCAGAAGGGATGGTGTAGCGTTGAGGGAAGTTTTTAGGTTTTCATTGACGAAAGCACAAACGCCCTGGCCTTCTGAGGACCCGTTGACGGACGACCACACGGTGGCGCCTGTCTTGCCAACGGCTCCCGGCGTTCGACCGTCGGGCGCCCACGTATATATGCTTACCTGCTACCAGCCACCCGCCCTAGGCTGCGACGGAGCGCTCTATATGCTCGCACCGTCCAACGCGCATATGCTGACTCATCGACCCTTATAGGCTGGTGTTACAAAATTAAAAAAAAAACAGCGGGAAAGGACCCCCGGAGGGTGCGTAGCTTTGCGCGTACTGCTGCCACTCAGCTCGCCGGCGCGACGCCGAGGGACGCATCTCCGCGCGCGGCGTCGATTTCTCTAGATGTCTGAGTGGTTTCTACTCATCGTCGACGGGAGGGCATGACCTTGACCGCGCTAAAGTGATACCCTCTCCCCTTCGCTCTTGCGCCGGCGTCTTCGCATGCGAGAAAGAACCAGAAATTTCAGGAAGACGGTTTCCGCGTCCGACCAACGGGGTCGCGCGCCCGGCGAGAGAAGGAGTTTGTGCAGTTGATGCTGCGTGTACGTGCGCGGCCGCCTTGGCGCGAAGAACAAACAGATGCTGTCTGCGCCTATAAATGAGGGGCTGCAACCACTGTCTGTGAGCCCGAGCCGCCGTTCAAGCTTCCGAGAAGCGCGCCCGCTCGATTCCCGGGAGAACACCCCTCGCCCAGCCAAGGACCAGCGAGGCAACGTGCGCAAGTCTGCGGATCGGCCTCGTCGTGCTCCTCAGGTTGTCGGACTGTCGCAGTGCCCGGTGAACAAATAGTGCTTTGTTTATTTGTCTCTTTGTATTAGTGCACTTTTGGTGCAAACATTCTGTTGAATTGTAATCTCTCTCAAGTGTTACTTTGCACGAGTGGCATTGTATTTCTAAATCACGTTGTATGCGCTCGTACGATTGATTGCGAAATCCTCTGTATCGTCTCTTTGCTGTATAAACTGTTTTTGTTTTGTGAACCTGTGGCTCCGACCCATCCTCTCGCTTGCGACCGGCGAAAGCTGGGCAGCAAACGACTAACCCTCTTGTAACTTGGTAGCTGGTCTCCGTCTGAGCATGCCCCGCTGAGTCGAGGGCACTTTCATTGTGACCAAGACTGCTACCCGCACACGATCTAAGGGTGTCTGGGAGTGCTTGAAAAAGTGCGCGATATGGTGACAGCTGGCGAGTCGGTTATGGAGGTACGGAAAGGTGTGTCTGTATATGGCTGCCGATACAGAACAGCTCCTTTCTGAATAGCGTGAGACAACTTAGAAGACGTATTTGCTGGTCCTGACTGCCCCTGCGTAAGTACTCGGCGTGGGAGCAATTTCCGCCTCACACGAGCTTCAGAGGTGACCTATTTTATTAATCGCGTAACGAGGTCTCAAAAACTGCTGAAGTTAGAAGGTTTATTTAGGCGGAAAATCCACCCTACTAATCGTAGGGTGGATTTGGCTTCAACGGCCTTGGCCACTTCAATGCCCGCGGCCAGAGCTGGGATTACAAAAAAACAATAATAAGGAAACGCTGGTCCGCGATGCAGCAGAAAGCACAGGCTGCACGCTCCTGACAGGCGAAAACCAACCGACGCGCCTAGGAAATAGCTTTAGCCCCGATACATGCCCAATCCTGATATGCGTCAAAGGAGGGGGGCAAGTCACGTGGGAGAACCTGCTGGAGAAGCTGAGTAGCGATCACTACATAATAAGAACGCAAGTATCAGCCGAAAACATAACACGCAAGATAGGAGTAGCCCGAATAACCGACTGGAACGCCTTCCGGAAGGAATGCACGCCAATGGAGGGGGATAACCTCCATAGAAGAATGAAAAAATCACCTCAAAGACATTCAGCAGCAATACATCCGACAGGTGGAAAGAACAGAGCACACACCGAAAGTAGATTCACGGCTCCTCAAGCTATGGGAGGCAAAACCGGGCCTCACTAAAAGGTGGAAGAAGCAGAAGCTAAACGCGAAACTCAAGAAGAAGATAGCAGAGATAACCAAGCAGGCAGAGGAGTACGCGACCCAACTAGCAAGGCATAGCTGGCAGCAATTTAGCGACTCGCTAAACGGGACTCTCAGCACTGCAAAAACCTGGCGCATCCTGAAGGCCCTGATGGATCCAAGAAAGGCCAAATCAGAAAGTAAAAAGGCGTCCAAAAACTGGTACACCAATTGGAAAGAACAGATGAGGAACTATTAGAGAAAGTCCGCATAAAGTTGTACGGGTGGACCAACCCGAGGCGTACACGGGAAGATACCGAGGCAAGGAAAGCCCACACCTGGCCAGACCCCTCACCAGGGACGAGGTTTTTTCAGCAATCGGGGCATCAACCCGGAACACGGCGGCAGGCGCGGATAAAATCAAGAACGTACTGCTCCGCAACCTGAGTGATGAGGCAGTCACGCAGCTGACAGACTTCCTCAATAAACACTGGGAAGCAGACACAGTGCCGGAGGAGTGAAAGCACGCGGAAGTAGTCATGATTCCCAAGCCAGGAAAGAAGCTACAAGTTGAAAACCTGCGACCGATATCACTCAACTCGTGCATGGGCAAGTTATATGAGCGAGTCGTGACAGTGAGGCTAGAGAAATATATGGAAGACGAGAACCTGTACCCCCACAGCATGTTTGACTTTTGCAACAAACTATCAACCCAAGACGTCCTACTAAAAATCAAAGAGGAAGTACTCAGCAACATCCCATACAATGAAGGAGATATAGTAATGGCTTTGGATGTAAAAGGAGCGTTTGACAACGTTAGCCATGCGGCCATCCTCACGGCACTAGATAACCTGGACTGCGGACGGCGAATCCACGGCTGCGTAAAAGCGTTCCGGTCTAACAGAACAGCCACGGTGGATATAGGAGACTTGCGCTCCGAAAAGTTCGACGCACCCAACAAAGGAACCCTGCAGGGATCCATAATCTCACCAATCCTATTTAACATAGCAATTATTGGATTGGAGAGCTCACCGGCAACGTGAGGAGGCAGGCTTGAGACAACATAGTAGTAGCGCGTCGTCTCCGACGTGATGCGGGCTAGGCAAAATTGCGCCTCAACCTGGTGGAACCAAACTTGCGGGTTCTGGGGCCAGAAAGGTGGAAGGCGAACCTGCAACGACGAGACGTCCTGCAGACGCGAATCCTGCTGCGTGGATGTTGCGGGATCGGTCATTGCTTGTCCTTGGTCACCAATGTAGGCTTAACGCCTCAGGAGCGAAGGAAACGAGACCACTGCTACGAGCCTACACCAGAACAGAACTGCCAGCCGTGGCTGCACGAGCCACTACCAGGTGCCGTCTTTATTCTCTTCGCAGGGTGGCGCGCTCTAGCCGGGTTGTCAGCGCCGCCCAAGAGAGGGTGCTACAGGCCCCCCCGCCTAGACTGGAAGTCGAAACGGATGGAGGGCCGGGGATGTCACTCGAGCACGAGGTCAGGCGACGCTGGGAGTCGTTCCAGGGCGGCCTCCATGTACGCCGGTTTAAGGCGGTCTAGACTTACGGTCTCTTCGCGGCCATTTTGGAGGATGGTGGCGGTTTTCGGGGTGCGGCGGGGAACGCGGAAAGGTCCGTCGTAAGCCGGTGTGAGGGGAGCTCGGACAGCGTCGCGGCGCACAAAAACGTTGGTCGAAGTGGCCAGGTCGGGGTGTACGAATATGGTATGGTGGCGGGACGGACGTGGGGGAGTAGGCCGGAGGTCTTTAACGCAGTCCAGCAGGCGTTGCCCTCAACGTTACCGTCGAGGGTCAACGGATACCAGAGAAGAAAGTCATCAGAATCTTGGAAATGTGGGTGCAAAGCAACCAGCGATGCACACACACCACCAACCTTCTGAAGCAGGCGACCACGCAGGTGGCTGGCATGATCACCCGCGTGTCGCCGAAACGAAGTGGCATGAGGGAGGAAGATACGCTCAGGCTGGCTAGAAGCCTCGTAATCAGCCGAATCACGTATTCCCTCCCCTACTACAACAACAGCAAGGGCAAAAGAGAACAGATCGACGCCATCATACGCAAACCTTACAAGACGGCGCTACACCTCCCAAACAATACCTCAACGGAGAAGCTGCTGGCCCTCGGGTTACACAATACGTTCGAGGAGTTGAAGGAGGCGCAACTGGGATCACATCCACTCAGGCTCCAGCAGACTGCCACCGGCAGAAAGCTCCTGGCCAGACTGGGCTATCAGGAATCAATCAGAGAGGAACAAAGAACGGCGAACCTACCGGATGAGTGCCGCAGCTCTATCAAAGTAGGACCGCTACCAAAAAACATGCACATAAATTTACATACGGCCAGGCGAAACGCCCGGGAAAAATATGTAGAGAAATACTTAGCAACCAAGGCGAACACGGTCTACATGGACGCCGCAGTTTATCCTTAGAAATGAGGAACGATAAAGCAAAAGGTCGTAGCGACAGTGATAGGCTCGGATTTTAAGGAAATCACTTGCGCGTCGGCACGGGATTGTAAGCTAGACGAGGGGGAAGAGATGGCTGTTGCTCTAACGGCCGCGGAGGGCTACCGTACAAATATATTCCTTGTAATACTAACAGATTCTAAGCAAGCATGCCGTAAATATATACAAATGACAGAATTGGCCGCAAAGCGCTCCAGATCCTCCTCCACGCTGGCCAGAACACAAATCGAGTCAGACACACCCTGTTTTGGATACCGGGACACACCGACAATGAAGGCAACCAAAGGGTCGACAAGATCGCTCGAGTGCATACAAACCGAGCTGGCTTGGACGGAGACCCCGACGACTTCATGACAGTTACCTCGACGTATTCACATCTACTAAATTATCATAGAGGAACAAGGAAAAGATACTCCCCACCCCACAACCTACTAAACCAACATGACGCAGTACACTGGCAGAAACTGCAAATTGGAGCTTTCCCAAACTTAAACATACTAAGCAAAATGTTCCCTTTGCAATATAGGGACATATGCCCATGGTGTGGCGCAAAGCCCACGCTTCATCACATTACATGGGAATGCAGCAAAAACAAAGCATTCCATAAAGTAGAAAACCCGAGTGCGGAACAGTGGGAGAGGCCGCTCTCCAGCGGCGACCATTCTATACAACGGGTGCTCATACAGCATGCCCGACGAGCACCCCCCCTCCCCCCTCAGTGGAGCCCTGGAATAGGGGCACCAACACTGCCAGACAGAAGATATCACCATCAGTAAGATGGAAGAACTCTGTCGGACCACTGAATGACCTTGTAATTACAGCAAATAAAGTTTATCCTATCCTATCCTTTCCTATCCTATCCAAGGGCTGCTAATGTATACACATCCTTCATATTATTTTGTTGTTCTTGTCGTAAATTACTATCGTTTTTTTTTGTCGCGCACAGTAAATGAAAGTGGATAAAATGAAAAGTGCTCACAATATACATTTTTTGCATTTTTTGTACTAATGTCACAGACCAAAGTAAAGAGAATAGAAAAGAGGACAAAAACCTCGTACGTTGAGATTTTTTTAGTCATGAACCCTTTTAAAGTCGTTCGATTCAGTAAAAAGTGGTCTCACCCTGAGAGGAATGTCGCTCCGGAGCCGAATCTGGAACTGAACTGGAAAGGCATGAACCTGAACTCGAATCGAAGTCGAGGAAATTTCCGGTTGGACACCCTTGTACCATAAAGACGGAAATATATTGCTTTAAAATAGAATACAATTAGAAACACCTTTCTAGGGGTCAGAGTACTCGGTTCAAGCCTCCATCAGTTGAACAGCGGAGTCAAAGTAACCGTTATCCATGAGAAATGTTATTGAAGACTCGGGCAACCCGTTATCAAGAGACGGGAGCGTGCTAAAATTGTATACGTTTTTTGTGAGCGTATAGCCCATTCTAATATGCCGTGCTTAGCATAATGAAATATTTAAATTCTTCTGCATTTGGAAGAAAATCATATTCAAGACACTGAAAATGTGCTGCCGACCTTCACATCCTCCTTGTACTACGCACACGAAGCACACCAAGCATGTTTAAGCGCAAGCGGTTCCTGACCCACTGATAGGCGGACATGCAAGCGCATTCCCACAGCTTTACACGGCGTCGTTTGCAGTGCCACCTTCCAACTATAGCCACGAAGAGGAGTTTTATAAATTTCAACGCTGCCACTTATGAGTTAGGTACACTAGCACTTCCAATATGCAGACCAGTCCGCACACACTTCCAAAAGGTGCGGTTAAAAAAAAAACACCGCATATGAAATAGACAACGGCTGACCAATAGCAAGGAATACGCAAGAAAAGCAAGCGCAAATAAATTGTAATTTAATTTGCCGGACAATTGCCCAGGCTCGAGAAGAAAAGTGGCGTGAAGCGAACCGAGATTTCCGCGCGGTATATACGTCACGGGTGTTCCGATTTGAATGCGTCACTTTGCGCCCTCCATAAAGCGCGCGGTTTTCGAATCACGCAAGAAATTGTCCACATTAGTTGAGCGTGAGCGGCAAGAAGGGAAATGGTGTTTTCGTAATTATCAAAACCGATATGACTATTACTAACAGCTGTCTAGAAATCTGTAGTTACAGTCACGAGCCCATTGGTAATCGTTGAAAGGTAAACTATTAGAAACTATGTAATCATTTTCTAGCTACCCTGATTTACCTCTTGTTTGACGCTCACGAACACTGGCATTACTATGCGGAAAAACGTAACTTGACCTCTCAAACCCTATCCATAGTGGCCGGCTTTCATGAAACACCTGGTATAGTTGCGCCATCGTAACCACCGCTTTCACTGCAACTGGTACGAGCATGTTGTATAAAAAAGATACCTGACACAAAAGAGTACAAGAAAAACAGTACACCCGCCCCAAACAATGCACTATCCTACTCGGTTCTGTATATTAGCGCTGCTTTTTTGTTTCTAAACTAAACATTCTTGCAGAATTGCCTGTCTGGTTGGGTTTGATAACTTATAGTAAGAGGAGAGACGTCTCCAGCCAAGCTTTCTTAATAAAAAAATTTCCACGTTTGTGTTAGAGGTATGCCGCATTTTACATTGTGTCTGCAACATTACATATGTCTACGTTAGTGTACGGGGTTTTGAAACTTTGCAGTCAATGCGTCCATAGCGTGGTGCCAGAAAGTGGTGTTTGGTGATGAAACTTGTGCTTAAGGCATTGGCTTAGCATTTAGAAATATTTATTGTGATACGGCGAGAGCATTGATAGGGAATCTATGCGCGGTTTTAGCGCTCAGGCGATAAAAGAATAACCAATCTTACTTGGCAGAAGCAGCCGCGCCATGTCTTTCAAAGTTTGAACGAAAATACGGGCGAAGCAATTATGTTAAGCTCAACTCATGTACTGACTGGTGATGAAGAGAATTCTGCTTTGCATATGCACAATACAAACATTTTTGTGCCCCTTGTGTGCATTATATATGCAGCGAAAAGCACTTCGTTTCTAAGGAAGTAAGTTTCATGGTCTGATCTCGCGGTCGCACGTAACCTTTAAAGGCCACCTTGCCGGTCAAGTGCCAACAAGTATTGAGAAGGCAGACTTACCCCCCGGTGGTTTCCGAGGACTCGTACATCTTCGATTGTTTCTGACATTCATCATAGGGTTCATAATGAACTTTATTCTGTGAAAGTGCAAGATAGAGTTAGCGTTTATGATAAAATGTGGCTGCGCAGAGAAGGGTCTCAAAAAAAAACAACAACGAGACTTTTGCGTGAGGCGCAGAATAAACACAAGTCACACAGCCTTAAGGTGCCAAGAACAACGCAGGTTTTAGCAAAGAAGTGCTACGATACCAATCTGCTTCAACAGGGACTGCTTCGCGTAGTGAAAACGTTGGCGCTATTTGTCTATATTTTGTACACCGTTATTCGGTCACATAACTTAAGCTTGTTTGGTGGTGAATATCTGGACATAAAGACATGCGATGGTGGTGGTTATGGATTTTTTGGCGCAAGGACATCTATGAGGTATTTTCGACTTCTCAAGTCGAAAATACCTTGTGTCGAGCACCAGACCAGGGGAAAGCTTGTACCCTTTGTATTACCGGTGGGTACCCGGCGGCACAGGGGATCAAACCCCGCACCTCCTGCAAGCGTGGCGGATGCTCAGACGAGTAGGCCGCAGACTAGAGCCCGCTCCGTCTTCTGTACGCGTCCAAATTCAGCCCTCCTAATAATGGCTCCCCGAACTTGTCAAACCAGCCAGATGGCAGCGGGCTGTAGTGAGCAATTTGACACTGAAGACAGGTAGTATATAGGTGGGAGCCACTGTTGATTGGTGGGCTGCCTAGGTTGCAAAAAGTGTAGTAAACAGCTTAGAGTAATGTTTCACTCAGTGTGCTCCAGGACAGGGGAGAGCTGCTTCTTGAATGTGCACAAAATGCTTCCGAAACCTCAGAAACAAAATCTCCCCTACTTACTCCCACTGCCCCTTTCTCCCTCAAACTAAGGCCTCTTTTTGGATTTTCTTTTTACTCCGCACCCGCTTACTTAGCAAATTCTCGTTCGGGCCTAGTAACTGTACAGTGAATTTGCATAGCGAAAGCTGTAATAGCTTGGTTCAAATTGAGCGCAATTTACGGTGTACAACGGCAGCCGTGTAACGCATCAGCAAAACCCGCGTAACGCTTGGTGTGGAGAGCAGTAAAACTCTTCTACAACGAAAGCTGGAATAGCTTTGTGCATGCCATTTAGTAGGAGCCATTCAGGGGGTGCAATGGCAGCCGTGTAACGCGTTACGTATACGCCTCTGGTGTATACACAGCCGTCAAGCACCTCAAATCGCGATTTATCTGGCCGCTCGAGTTCGTGGTGCTGGCAATGCTTTCGGTTTAGGTTCAGAATCGTCAAGATCATCGGCCTAATTTTGTCAACTGCAGGAGAAAGGCCTCTTGCATATCCATCCAATTACCCCTGTCTCTCTGGTTATATTGGAAATTGTTTTTTTGGGAAAAGGAAATGGCGGAGAATCTGTCTCACATCTAGGCGGAAACCTGAACCGCGCTGTAAGGGAAGCGATAAAGGAGGGACTGAAAAAAGAAAGGAAGAAAGAGGTGCCGTAGTGGAGGGCTCCGGAATACTTGCGACCACCTGGGGATCTTTAACTTCCAATGACATCGCACAGCAGACGGGCGCCTTTGCGTTACGCCTTCATTGAATCGTGGCCGCCACTGTCGTTTCGAAACCGGGTGCTCCGGCTCAGTAGCCGAGCGCGCTAAGTACTGAATTGCCACGGCGGGTCGGTTTAGGTTAGATAACGCTTGTTGAGGTTAATTATAATTTACTTGTATTGATGTTTTTATTGGTTCGTGACATTCCATATACTTGAAAATCAGAAATTGGTTTTCAATAAAAAGAAATGGTGCAATAATTGTCCCAAAGTATTGGGACACCCGAACCACGGCGTAAGGGAAAGAAGGAAGGTAGAATTCAAAGAAGAAAGAGGTAAAGAAAGCCCGTACTGGAGAGCTCCTGAATAAATTCGACCACCTGGAGATCATTAACCTGCACTGACATCGCACAGCACACGGGCGCCTTTGCTTTTCGGCTTCACCAAAACGCGGCCTGCGCGGCCGGATTCGCACCCGGGAATAAATGAATGAAAAACTGAAAAACTTTATTTTCAGCTCAGGGCCACAGTGGCCTTTGAATTCTTGCGAGGCTTGTCGATCAGCTTGTGTTGTTATTCAGGCTTCGAGCAGGACGGCCCTGCCTTCCACTGCTCGTGTGTTGTGTGTTTATTGGTGCTACCTGCGTTTTCTTACTGGCCCATGTAACGTGATAAAACAATGAATGTTCCCCGCGGAGCGGGCATTTGCTGTCAAAAATAGAAGGGTAGATTTTTATTAGTAAACCGAGATCGGGGTATGTATTAGTCTGCAGTTGTCTTCAGGCAATCGACTTCACACTACTAAGGTTTTTGTAGGGAGGAGGTAGGTCCTCGTGAGGGCTCTTTGGTGTTCCAAGGTGGCTCTATACCGTCTAGTGACTGCGTCCAGTTCCCTTCCGTGTGCGCCTCTCGGTGGGCGTATGCTCGGGCGTTGCCGTCCGCACGTTGGTTTTCTTTGACAGCCTCATGGCCTCGTGTCCACGTGATGAAGCATGTCGTAAAAGCGATTGTTCTCGCCTTGAGTAGGCGGATGGCCGCGGTGGATATGCGTCCACTGCTTTACCCTCTGAATGCCTCTTGCGAGTCGGTAATTATGTATGCATGAGGCTTCCCACCCTGGGTGATGGCGAGTGTGACGGCTCCTTCCTCAGCCTCAAGGGTGTTGTTGCTTTTGATCGAAGCGCGGATGATTTCTCTGAGCTGGTGATCCACCACGCTGGCTACCGAGCAGTATCGTTTTTTGTATGTGGTTGCGCGAACGTATTATATGCGTTTTTTCCTGGCTAAGCTTCTTTCGTAGGCTTCCGATCTTGCCTTTCTTCTTGCCTCGTGTATATCTGAATTCTTGTTTCCCGGACCAGGGCTGACCTCAATGATCCCTTGGACTTCATTCGGTGTGCTCGCTGTGTTGTTGATTTGTCTCAAAGCATCCCTTATGCCGCGTAAACAAAGCGTGTTTATGCTCGTTCGGTACAGCATGAGTCTGGTTTTCTCCGTGAGAAGATAGCCCTCGATATTTTCTTGCACTGTGTTGTTTATGCCCAGTTTAAGAAATTTCTCCGCCGAAGTGTTGACCGGCAGTCCGAGGGCGCATTTTTAGGCTTCCCTACGAATTTTCTAATTGTTCCTTTTCTTGCTCTAGCTGTGTTTGGTAGGGGATGCTGTATAATGTCCTACTGATCACGAGGGCTTGTACTAGCTTGGATGTGTCGTTTTCCTTCACACCTCGTCTGCTGTTGGAAATTCCGGCAATCATTCTTATGATATGTGCTATGGTCTGATACGTGCTATGGTCTGTGCTATGGTCTGTTAGCAGTCTGATTGTGGGATCTATTCGACGGTTACTCTGTATCCTCATGCCAAGGATTTTTACTTTAGATATTTCTTGAAACTTCGTATTTCCTATGTAGATATCAATAGATTTTTGCGATCTTTCCATTATCTGTAGATTCTGAGCACTTCAGATTTTTCAGGGGAGGATGAAAGTCCGCAGTGTTGGGCGTGTGCGTTGACCGTGTCTACTGCTCGCAGAAGGTCTTGTTTTTCTCCTAAAGATCCCCTTGTCACCCAGATTGAAAAATCGTCTGCGTAGTGTGGGGACCTGCCCAGCCCCCTGAGTTTGCTTTCCCGCGAGGGACCGTGCAGCGGCAGTCTCACCTCGAGGCTGAGCGCATTCCCTTGTCAGTTGCATTAACTGGCAAGAGAGGGCGCCAGCATCGCTGCGTGGGAGACAGCCAAACCCGCGCGCGGGAGAAGGGTCATGGGGGCTTCGGCTGGGATCGTCGGCGCGGCGGACGTGTCGCTCGCGGCTACGCTCTTCGCCGGCGGGGCGAGGATGCGACGGGGAGACAGGCTCCCGTACTCGTCCCGTCCGGCCTGCGGAGTATATATCCCTTGCCCTAGCGCGGGTGAACATTCGCTCGGAACCTTGCTGGTGAGTCGGACGACCTCGATTCATTAGCGTACCTTGTTGCTAGCTGGCGTTATTGTTTCTGTAGCAATAAATGCCTGTTTGTGTCAGCCAGTGTGTCGTTCCTTTGTTCCCTCAGAGCAAGGCCCGCCGTGGTCGGCGAGCGCTCGGTAGCGTACGTGATCACTGGGTGGGGTCCGGGCGGCTTTGATACGTGTCAGCCGCGATTGAGTGGGGAGAACATACTTATCTCTCCAACTCAAACCCCACATCTGGCAGCTCAACGTGGGGCCTGCTCTTGGAACATTGGACGACTGTCGGTTCGGTTCGAGGAATGCTCCTTGTTCGGACTTGACAAGTGATAGGCCTAGAGTGAATTTTGATCGCTAGGACTGCGGCATGCTTTCTTGAGTGCGAGGTGTATTGCGCTGCAGCATGTTTGAACTTTTCGACATGCTCAGCACATTTTTCCCTGGAGTTTCTTCGCGAGAATCACTTGGTCCGCATCGAGGGAGCGCGAGGCCTAGCGCCCGCGGGGTCGCCGAGCCCGAAGCGAGTGAGTACGGAAGCCGCGTGGGTGGTCCGAGTTTCTGTATATATTTTCTCTACTGTCTCTTTTTCGACTGTGGGAGTCTCGGCTACGGTAGCCGGGTGGCCTGGGGCCACGGGTGCCACTACGAGCTCGCTGGTATTGCAGCTCGGCACCGGGCGCTCCGACACCGTCCGATACGGTGGGCGCCGTCTGCTCAGAAGCTGCTTTGTGCAGTGAGCGGCTTAGGACCACCCCACAAAGCTGATGTCTCCGCGCGGCTGCGCGCACTTAACCCGTTTCGGGTCTTTGTTGTGGTCACGGTCGTTGTCGGAGTGGTAGTTAGGCCTGAGGCTTTACGGAGCTGCCTGCACCACGTTAGAAGAGACACGACCGCCGGACCATGTCGTTGAGAGGGGGCGCACTTTGCTGCCCGCCCGTTTTTTTTGTAACCTCGCACGAATTGAGCAGTCTCGTTCAACTGAAGAAAGGGCTTTGTTCACTCGAAATTTGCGTTTGCACAGCCGCCGACACGTTTTGCTAGCGAGTTAGGCATTGTGCCACGAGGCCCTTGCTGATGCCGTTTACCCTCCCGCGACCTACGTTAAAGGCACGCCGAGAGCGTTTCGGCACATTTGCAGATCCGGTCGAGCCACCCAGGCTTGCTGTCCGGTGCACATCGTCTCGCTGCCACCTGCTGCGACGGAGCGGCCTGTATCCTGTTTGCCACATCCATCCGGGGCAGCTGTGGCGAGACCAGTCAGCAGTCACCTCCGGCTGCTGCTGCCCCGGCGACTACTGCAGGACCCTGGCCTGCAGTTTTCCCACCGGCCTTCGATTCGTGGGCCTGCGGACACGGTAGTCCGCGGGCCATGCGAGTCGTCTCAGCGGAGACCTTCACGCCGCCTTCGGAATACCGCGGAAGTCTGCGTGGACGCTGTCGGCGTGACCTCCGCTGCAAGACGTGCCTAAGGGACATGAAGACCAGGAGACTCCTCCATAGCATGTACTTTCAGTCGCGTGGGACTATTTAAGGTTGAGGGGATGTGGGGACCTGCCCTGCAGCCCCCTGAGTTTGCTTTTCCGCGAGGTACCGCGCAGCGGCAGTCTCACCTCGAGGCTGAGCGCATTCCTTTGTCAGTTAGAATAACTGGCAAGAGAGGGCGCCAGCATCGCTGCGCGGGAGACTGCCAAAGCCCGCGCGCGGGAGAGGGGGCATGGGGGCTTCGGCTGGGATCGTCGGCGCGGGCGGACGTGTCGCTCGCGGCTCCGCTCTTCGCTGGCGGGGCGAGGATGCGACGGGGAGACAGGCTCCCGTACTCGTCCCGTCCGGCCTGCGGAGTATATATCCCTTGCCCTAGCGCGGGCGAACAATCGCTCGGAACCTTGCTGGTGAGTCGGACGACCTCGATTCATTAGCGTACCTTGTTGCGAGCTGGCGTTATTGTTTCTGTAGCAATAAATGCCTGTTTGTGGCAGCCAATGTGTCGTTCCTTTGTTCCCTCAGAGCAAGGCCAGCCGTGGTCGGCGAGCGCTCGGTAGCGTACGCGATCACGGGGTGGGGTCCGGGCGGCTTTGAACCGTGTCAGCCGCGTTTGAGTGGGAAAAACGTACTTACCTCCCCAAGTCTAAACCCACAGTAGATGGCATGTCTGATTCTTTTAGTTTCTTCGAGCTTCCTTGTAAAGCGAATCATAACAACGTTAAAAAGCACAGGTGATATCACAGAGCCTTGAGGTGTTCCTCTTTTTGGGGGTGATGAAATCTTTCAGTCCTGATGCCTCCTATTCCAATGGTAGCGGTTCAGTTGCTGAGGAAGGCTTTTACATAGATGTATATTCTCGGCCCGCAACCCAGGTTGCTGAGCCGCTCCAGCACACCCCTGTCACTGGGGTTTTCATTTCATTTTCATTTCATTTTGCATTTATTTCAGTCATGTACAATGGCTGAGGAGAAAGGAAAAAAAGCCGCGCACGCGGCTTGACAAAGCTCCCATCTCCCGTAGCGGCTTGACACGGCGATGACAGGCAGCAGTAAAACAATAAGAGAATGCATGAAATAACAAATATGTACAATATCTTCATAACAGATCACCAGAATAGTCTCGGTACTGTTACACACACGCAAATGATAGTTTAATCACAGCACATGGATACTTAGTTTATTTTACCGTTGGATATGATTCATTGTTTTGTAAGAACATATTTCTGACAGCGTTATATGAAACGGAAAGAATAGATTGATCGAAGGCCGGTTTAAGATCGACAGCGAGCAAGATGTTTTCTCCATATTTTGGAACAGTATTGAGCACCACCTCCTTGATCTGCAGGTGAAAGTCTTGAGCTGATAGGTATTTTCGTCATCCAAATATAGTGTGCGGCATGAGTTCGCTGTCTTGAAGGTGGGTCTTCCACCTCTGATGCACAACTTTCATATAGATTTTCCAAGCATAAAGTTAACAAAATGGGTCTCCGATTTTCAAAGTTTGGAGTCTTTGCGGACTGCGGAATAATTACTATTTCCGCATGTCTCCAGTCCTGCGGGATGGTTCCCTATTTCCAGTGTTTGTTGACAAATTCTGTGGATCTTTAATTGAATTGCCATCCAGGGTCTTTAACATGGTGCTGGAGATGCCATTCTTCCCTGGTGTTGTATTGTTTGCGGAGGACTTCACAGCGTGTTTGATTTCATCTATGGTAAGGGGTGTGTATAGAGCGGTACTTGCTTCACCCGTGTATGCCAAGCTGCTGTCGGCATGTGTCGCATTACCGACATAGCGCTACTTGATGTTCTCTAGCATTTCCTGGTCAGTGCCTTGGAATTGGTGCGCGATACTTTCTCATTTTCTTAGGAGCCCTCGATTGTCTGGCGTCCCAAAGATAGAAGAGTTGTTTACCCACCTCTGGCGTTTTGGCAGTGAGGGCGCCCTCTCAGGATAGTTTTTGCCAGCCTGTCTTGATCCTTGTGACCCAATTTTCAACGTCTGTGATCTCAGCGTCTGCGGACTGTGCCCTGGATTTACTGTAGGCTTCCTAGATTGTCAGTCTAGCCTCGCCATGTTTTTTTCCTAATCGGGAGGATTTCTATAAGGATGCGGAAAATGCAGTGGTCACTGCTTAGAGCTTCCCCGTCGTTTTCCCATCTTGCCTTCAAACTCCTTCTGAAGAAAGCTGTCTGAGCACGAATCTCGGTTGATGCTGTTCCCCACTCGCACGGGTTGGGTGTGGTCAGTGATGAGGGTGAGCCATATAAATTCAGCTTCTATGCCTAGATCCCAACATTTCTTGGTTTCCAGAACGTAGCCCGAGCTTTTATGCCAGGCATTAAAGTACCCCGAATGACAAGGCCGTTTTTGCCTACTGCTGCTTCTGCCTTGCCTAGCAGGTAGATGAATTTGGCTGTCCCCTGGCTCTGCGGGTTGCACACGTTAAGTAGGAAGATGCTTTCTTGGCTTCTGTTTTGGGTAATGATTTCAATAAGGACATGGTCAACGTCCGTAACGTCGATGTCGTGTCTGATTGTGGTGACCGCTTTGGCAACCAGTGTGGCGACCTTGCTTTGTGCCTGCCCTTCGTTGATCAAGTATCTGGCGAGAGTGATTGAGCCGGATTTCTCTAGGGCGCTTATGTCTGGCGGAGAGGCGTGATTTGGGATGTGATGTTCAAGAAGACTGCTTTCGGCGGATTCCACGGCTCTTCCACCGCCATATTTCGAGGGTTTCCAACTTGACTGAGCGTCTACATTTGCTCGCCATACTCAGATGGCCTCTTATATGATTGTCCTGTGAATTTCATGCCTGTGAAGCATACTAGACGCTCTCTATCCTTGCGGGTCTAGTCTTGGATGTTAGTAATATTTGCCAAAACATTGTTCACAGCCGCCATGGCAGTTGTAAATTCCTGCCGCCCTATAGTTCCCGCCTGCGCTTCATCTATTTACGAGTTTGAGTTGTACTGGCCTGTTCTCTGGGCATTTAGTTCTATGGGATTGTGAAGTTTCTATCTCAGCTCAGTGTTTTCTGCCCTGAGCGTCTGAATTGTCTTAGCTCTTTAACTTCCTCGTTAGACTGTCTATTAGCGTTGTTGCCTATCGCTGTTGTCTGTGCGATCGTGCTTTTTTGATCCGTGGGAGAGGTAGAGAAAATGTGCTCATTCCAGCTCACCCTGGCTTCTTCCTACTTTTTTGATGGTCTTTCTTACAGTATTGTAAGGGGGTACGTGAGCATAGAAGCGAATGCCGGAACGGGTCACCGACGTGCCCTTAGGAGGGCGCGGGAAGACCGCCCCGTAAACCGACAGTACACGTTGCTGGCGGGAGTAAGACTGACCTCTCTCCTTGAGAAGCGGAGTAGCGTTTATTAAATTTTCCTTTTCCCTTTTTTCCGTGCAGCTAGGGGCCGCTGAGAAGGCGCCTGCGGTGTCCTTGGCGTCTGCTGCCTTGGGGAATCGTCACACCCCTCCCTTTGTTATGAAGCCTGCTGCACGGCACTGTGGACGTGCCGTGTCTTGTTTACACCTCTACAGTCCGTTGTAGATAACAGGCCTCCGGACCCGGGTAGACCGACGAAGCTGGGGGTGCACAGGGGCCGCATTTGACTGCTGTTGCCGCGCCGAGGCTGTTGCAGACATCTCGGTGCTTAATAAGCAGCGAGGTGGGGACAGCTGTTCCGTGTCCGTGGTCGCTGCTAGTGCAGGCTCCTCGTCGTCTGAGAGAAGGCCGGGTGTCCTTCGCGGTCGCACGTGGTCCGCGTGCCTGTTCCACAGCGTTCCGTCTTCGATTTGTATTTGAAGCGACGAAGAACTTCTGGCATGGCGAACCGTTCCGGCAATCCAAGCTGGGCTTGGTCGGAAGTTTCTATTAAGGATGGGCTCGCCGGACGAAGGCAAATAGCTTTTTGCATGTGCTACTGTCGCAGCGCATCCTTTGCTTCAATTGCTTGAATTCCGCATGCGCCCTTAGGCCGGGGTTCATTCGCTGAATGGGCGTTTGCAGCTGCCTGCCCATGAGGAGCTCAGCGGGAGGGGACCCAGTAGACGCGTGCGGCGTTGTTCTGTAAGAAAGCAGGATCCTGTCGATGCTTGAAAATCTCCAGTCGCCGCCTTCTTGAGTTTCCCCTTAATTGTTTGCACGACGCGTTCCGCTCCTCCGTTCAATGCTGGGTGGTATGGCGGGATCAAGATTCGCCGAATTCTGTTCTTGCTCAAGAAATCAGCGTACTTCTCGCTGGTGAATGCGGTGCTGTTGTCGGAGAAAATGATGTCTGGAATGCCATGTGTGGAAAATAGGGTTCGGAGGCATCGAATTGTGGCGTCCGCTGAAAGTGCATGAACGGGAACCACCTCGACCCATTTAGAGTAGACATCGACTTGCACGAAAAAGTAGTGTCCTTGAAATGGACCACCAAAGTCGACATGCAGTCTAGACCATGGTTTCTTCGGAAACGGCCACGGATTAGACTGTGCTTTTCGTCACATTCTCTGATGTTCTTGGCAGATTTTGCAAAGTTGCACTTTCTGTGCGATGCTGCTGTCTAGTTCTTCCCGCCAAATTTGGCGCCGTGCGACTGCTTTCATCTTTTCCACACCTGGGTGAGTTTCATGAAGCAGATCAAGAACTTCTGCGTGTAGTTCTTTAGGAACGACGACTCGTGTTTCTCGCAGGACGCAGTTCTCATGAGCACTAAACTCTGTCCGGTTTTTCTGAAATAGTGCCCAATCCCTCCATCTTGGCAGCTCTTCAGCAGTAAGGAGTGCCAGCCGTAGGCGTGACATAACAGGATCATGATCTGTAGCTTTGGCGATTGCGTATGGTGAAAGAAGTCAAGGATATGTACTTTCAGGCGTGAAGATATCAGCAGGCTTGGGTACTGTGCCTGGCTCTGTAGGAAGCGGTAGTCGGCTCAGCGCGTCGGCGTTGCTGATGCTGGTTACAGGGCGGTACACAAACGTATACTTGTACGCAGACAGGGTAATTGCCCAGCGTATCATTCTCGGTGATGATCTGTCGGGAATAAGTTGGTCCTGCCCGAGAAGTCCCAGAAGTGGTTTGTGATCAGTCACCACTTCAACATCTCGGCCCCAGAGGTACTTATGGATCTTCGATACGCCGAAAATTAAGACAAGAGCTTCTTTTTACGGCTGACTTAAATTCTTTTCTGCTGGAAGAAGGCTTCTCGATGCGAAGGCAATGAGACATTCCCCTGTTTCATCTCGGTGTGCGAGAACAGCTCCGATTCCATACGGTGAAGCGTCGCAGCTGAGAACGATTTGCTTGGAAGAATCGAAATGATGCAGTACCGGCGCAGAAGTCAGGAGAGCTTTACTTTCTCTGAAAGCTTGTTCCTCTACGCTTGTCCACTTCCATGGAGTTGCTTTTGTAAGTAGCAGATTCAAGGGCCGGAGAACTGTCGAAAGGTTAGGCAGAAAACTCCTGTAGAAATTAATGAGTCGAAGGTAGCTTTGAAGTTGCTTGACGTCCTTGGGACATAGAGCATTCACGACAAGTTCTATTTTCTTTGGTGTTGACCTCAGTCTGTCTGCGTTTATGACATGGCCCAGGCACTCAACTTCTGTCCCTAGAAATGAACACTTCTCTAGCTTGAGCTTGAGTCCTGCTTCCTGCAGACGCTGTAGTACACTGGCTACGTTACTCAAGTGATCTGCGTCGTCCAATCCCATTACCAAGATATCATCAAAGTACTCAGTGACGTGGCGCATGTTTTGTTGCAAATTTTTCATTTGTCTCCGGAATATGGCCGGCGCTGAAGCTACTTCGAAGGTAGCCTGGTGTACTGGAAGAGGCCCTGAGGCGTATTGATGGTCGCTAGCTTCTGTGATCTCGTCTCAAGTTCTACCTGCTGGTAAGCGTCTTTCAGGTCCAGCCTCGTAAACTTTTTGCCACCTGAAAGTTTCGCCCAGAGGTCCTAGACTCGCGGCACAGGATATTTCACAGTGGCACCGTTAATTGTGATCTTGAAGTCGCCGCATATGCGCACGCGGCCGTCTTGCTTGAGCACAGGAACAATTGGGGCTGCCCACTCAGACGTTCTGATGGGTGTAAGTACCCCTTCTCGTTGCATTCTTTGCAATTCTTCTGCAACTTTGTCTTGCAATGCAAAAGGAATAGCTCTTGGTTTGAAGAATTTTGGAGGTGAATCTTCCTTGACAAGAATTTTGGCTTTCACAACTTTCAATGTTCCTAGTCCGTCTGGAAATACTTATTTGTAGCAAGTCAGCAGCTCGTCAACGCTCCCAAGCGAGTCAACGGGTCTGACGTCATTTAGGTCGACCTGAAGAGCACTGATCCAGTTTCATCCGGGAAAGGTTGGACACTGGTCCGGAGAAGGCAGTGTCCTCTCTTCATCCGAACTGGACCGAAACGGTAACCTTGCCCCTAACGGGTGTCAGTCTTCCGCAATAACTCTTCAGAATTACGTCTGTTGGGTCTAATGAGCGCTCGGGAAACCGCTGTTGGAATGCGGTCTCCCCTATTACGGAAATACTCGCCCCCGTGTCTAGCTCCATTCTAAGAGGTCTGCCTGCGACTTGCAAAAGTGCTACAAACAGAGGAATTGTTTTCTCGCTGTTTATCTGACACGTCTCGTAGACCTGTGACTAGATTTCAGGAAGATTTCCAATGTCCGCAAGGCTGTGAACTGGCTGCTTTTGTTGCCTGTCCATATTGTGCTTCCTTGACAAGTTCTTTTGCTTCGTGTCGGTCGCCTTTGAGCGGTATACTCTGGCCAGATGCCGATCTTTCTGCATGCGTTGCACCGGGAATTGGCGTGCTGGCATACCGTTGCGTAGTGCGGCTCTCCACAGCGATAACAACGCATCGTCTGTTTCATTTGCTCGCTCATCGCACTGTGAATTGTCTGCGCTTCGGTCATGCCCTGAGCTTGCATCAACATGCTTGAGTCTCTATTAGACGTCTCCACTGCAATTAGGAGCTTGACTGCTGACTCGAGCCGTCAGGTTTGGCTCTTCAAGCAGGTGTCGTTGCAGTGACGCGTCATTAATGCCGCAAAAGAGTCTGTCCCACAGCATGTCAGGAAGGAAGGTGCCGTACTCACAGTTTGCTGAAAGCTTTTTCAGTGATGCTGTGTTGTCGCTGACAGACTCCTCCGGTTCGCGAGAGCGACTATTGAATCTGAAGCGGCAGACCACCACGGAAGGCTTGGGAATGTAGTGGCCCGAGAGCACGGATAATATCTCGTCGATAGAGACTTGATCTGCAGTTTTAGGCGTCAGCAGGCTCTGTAGTAAGGAGTTGGTACTGGCCCCGCAGCATGTCAGGAACACGGACCTTTTCTTCTCTTCTGGAACGCTGTTGGCGTCGAAGAACAGCTTGACTCGCTCCAAGTACTCCGTCCAAGCTCCTTCGTCCCCGTGGAATGCTTCCAATGCTCCGTAGGTCGGCATGGTTGCTGATGATGCGATGCCGTAAATCTTTTACCTCGTCGCCAGAACTGTTATAGTATTGTAAGGGACTGAGCATAGAAGCGAATGCCGAAACGGGGCACTGACGTGCCCAAGGAGGGCGCGGGAAGGGCGCCCCGTAAACCGACAGTACACGTTGCTGGCGGGAGTCCGACTGGCCCCTCTCCTTGAAAAGCGGGGGAGCATTTATTATGTTTTCCATCTCCCTGTTTCGCCGTGCAGATGGGAGCCGCTGAGAAGGCGCCTGTGGTGTCTTTGGCGTCTGCTGCCTTGGGGAATCGTCACAGTCTTCTTCTGCTCTCCCCACTTTTTCCTTCCCTCTCCCCCTCCGTTTATTCCCGCTACTCGCAGCACAGGTGCTTCATGTTTATATGGGAGATGCCGCGGCTAGCAATACCGTTTGCTTCTATTTTTGGTTTATTAATACACAGCTACTAGTAGCCGAGCTTCTGCTAGAGGTTTTCGAGGAAATGGAACGGCGAAATAGCTGCCCCATTTCCCGGTGGACACCCTCCATCGGGACGCAGCTGCCACGTTCGGAAGCCACCGCGGTGGTGGTGAAAAAATTGGTTGCGTCTCATCTCGGCTATGCCAGGATATACGTAGCGAAAGCTAAGGCATAGCATGTTTAGCCTTGGTTAATCTTGATTCCAGGTCCAGGTTAGTCTGGTTGTCTAGCTACGTTGTTGTCGCATTACAGACGACGCAACTGTGGTTACGGCGCACGGAAGCTCTCCTTTTCAATCCCCTGACATGTTGTCACGCATGCGACGCAGCTGCTGAAGCAAACAGAGGCGAGCGCAACGACGAGGATCGCGGTGTGACGTCATATCAAACGGCGGCAATGCGAGCCGCGTGGTGCGACGTGATGCCAAATGGCGCGGTGAGCGCGCAAAACACAGTAACCGTCTCACATATATCGGTGCACACCCGAAACGCGCCGCAAAGCAAGGGATAAAGGAGGGCGGGAAAGAAGAAATAGAAAACTGACAATTGATAATAATAATAATTTGTTTTGGGGGAAAAGAAATGGCGCAGTATCAGTCTCATATATCGGCGGACACCTGAACCGCGCCGTAAGGGAGGAGATAATGGAGGGAATGAAAGAAGAAAGTAAGGAAGAGGTGCCGTAGTGGAAGGCTCCGGAATAATTTCGACAACCTGGGGATCTTTAACGTGCACTGATATCGCACAGCACACGGGTGCCTTAGCGTTTTGCCTCCATAAAAACGCAGCCGCCGTGGTTGGGATCGAACCCGGGAACTCCGGATCAGTAACCACTGAGCCTTTGCGGCGGGAAACTGAAAATTGAAATTTAGCAGGATGCGTTGTTGGGCAAGTTGGTTCATTGCAATAGGAAACATTGGTTGCGCTTTCTAGACAATCACATGTAAGAAGACAGGACAGGCGCAAACTAACAACTGAGGTTTATTCCAGAAAAAACGCTTATATATCATACCATACCAGCGCAGGCGCATCAGGGTATCAGCAGCGTAACAAAAGAACAACCCAAAATCAGAAAAAAACCAAAGGCGTGGCTCACCTAAATATACTATCAAGAAAACGTGCCTCCCTATTGTAAAGTATGACTGATGTGTCACTGATGCATGCTTGTCCCTTCTTTTTTATATAATATGACTCAAGAAGGAGGCACGTTTTCTTGGTAGTATGTTTAGGTGAGCCACGCTTTTGGTTTTTTTCTGATTTTGGGTTGTTCTTTTGTTACGCTGCTGATACCCTGATGCGCCTGCGCTGGTATGGTATGATATATAAGTGTTTTTTTCTGGAATAAACCTCAGTTGTTAGTTTGCGCCTGTCCTGTCTTCTTACATGTGATTGTCTAGAAAGCGCAACCAATGTTTTCTATTGAAAATTGAAAGTTGCATTCTGAGGGAAGGGGCGGCGGAACACCTGTGGCTCGGTGCTACTAGTGGCGCATGTGCAGTTGCGACTAGGGAGCGAGAGGGAGAAATGCCCCGTCTGTCCTCACTGCTTCTCGCGCATGCACAGCACGGCTCTCCAGGAATCACGCGAAACTGCTCAACCTGAAAGAGAGCTTTCGCTTTAAAACTAATTGTTACCCGGGTTCGAACCCGACCGCAGCGGCCGCGTTTTAAAGGAGGCGAAACGCTAAGGCGCCCGTGTGCTGTGCGATGTCAGTGCACGTTAAACATTCCCGGATGGTCGAAAATTTTCCGGAGACCTCCACTACGGCAATTCTTTCTTCTTTTCTTCTCTCACTCCCTCCTTTATCTCTTTCCTAACGACGCGATTCAGGTGTCGACGATATGTGAGACAGATACTGCGCTATTTCTTTTCTGCAACAGCCAATTCGATTGTCAACGCCAACGCTAATGAACACAGTAAACGCCGTCAGCCTAAATCTTCAGTACCGCGTTTGCAAAGTTCTCAAAGTTACAAACTACACAGTTCTTACTGCCAAGGCATGCAGCCCGCGCACCTGTCTCGCTACCGCCACGTGAATTAAAGCGCGACGGAGGTGTTGACTGTCCAAGGGGAACCGTTATACGCCGTAATTTTTTTCGAAACTCCCGCTGAAAATCTGAACTGGTTCTGAGGAAAGGAATGAAGCAGTAACTGTCTCACTTATTTGGTAGACACCCGAACCGCTCCGTAAGGGAAGGAATAAAGGAATGACTGAAAAGAAGAAAGCGGCGCCATTTTGGAGGTCTCAGGATATAATATTGACCACCTGGGGATCGTTAACGTACACTGATATCGCACAGCGCACGGGCGCCTTTTGCGTTTCGCGTCCATCGAAACGCGGCCGCCGCGGTTGGTTTCGAACCCGGGTACCCCGGTAGAAAAAATGAAAGTTGGTTTTTGTAGAAAGAAAATGTCGCGGTACGTCTCACATCTCGGCTGACACCTGAACGACGCCATAAGGAAAGGAATAAAGGACGGATTGAAAGAACAATGAAAGGAAGAGGTTCATAGCTGAAGGCTCTGGAACAACTCCTACCAACTGGGATGCCTGATACCTAATTTAATATCTGCAGCGGGTCCTTGGACCTAAGATTTAAACTTATTTTTGGAACATGGCGGAGTGCTTGGCTTGAAGCGCTCTGGCACAGGTCGACCCGGTATTTCACTGCCTCCTGGATCAGCCCGGGGCATATCAACGCTTTCACTCTTTGCTCTCCTCTCCTTTACCCCTCCTACTTTCAGCACGCGGCAGCGAGCGTGGCTCGGCTTGAACCAGTAGGCAGGCCCATGCACATTCCTTTTCCTTTTTCCTCTAAGCAATTTCAGTCAGTCAGTCTTTAACGTGCACCGATGCCGCACAGCACACGGGCGCTTTTGCGTTTCGCCTGCATCCCCCAGTAGACCGCTCTTTTTGGTTTCGGCACAGCTGAGGCTCGGCGAGGTCACGTGATCATTTTTGGTTCAAGGCCATATGAATCACATGCCGAACGAGCTACGGAAGGAGGTAGTAAAGCTTTCGCTTCAAAAAACAGTTATCAACCACGCTTGAGTTGAGTTGAGCGGTTGTAAACTACCGGTGGGATTAGCCTTGCAGTTGCTGCCGGCAATTGCTCCACCGTAGCGACACTTAAATAGGAATGACAGAAACACTGTCCGCAAAAACCCAAATAGACACTCCTGAGGTCACCATGTGGAGGCCAAATCCGTGTCCTGCAGGTAAAGTGGAAGAAGGCGAGAAGCATCCCTTCTACTCGACTGGCTCCCGCGCGGGAAAACAATGTCCTGAAGAGAACTGTGAGGAACGCCTGCCTTCTTGAGGGATCCGAATAACACAGCCCGTTTCGCGTTGTACAAAGTACAGCACGAGAGGTAATGTTCTATATCACCACACACACCACACGTTGAACACAATGGTGACAACGCTAGGCCAGTCTTATACATTCACGCCGGCGTACGAGCAGAATCTGTGCGAACGCGGTGCAGCAAAGTGGCTTGGTACCTTTTGAGACCCTTGGTCACGCATGTCTGATGAGGAGAGCTCCACAAAGAACTGATGTGGCACAACACCACATCTCTGAACATTTGCTTCACTTCATGAGGGACTCCATGTACTGGAATCCCGGAGAGAGCTGTATGGGCGATGTGGTCTGCTATCTCGTTGCCTAAGACACCTATGTGCGAGGGCACCCATTGAAAGCGCATAGAGAAGCCTTTGCTATGTAGATTCTGCACCAAACGTAGGGATCTAAGACTCAAGGCATCAGTGGGGAACCCGTACTCTAACCTTTGAAGGGCAGATTTTGAATCCGTAATTATGACAGTAAGTTGAGGCGTACAACACCGTAGCTTCTTTAGAGCTGCCTCAATGGCAACGCTTTCGGCCATTGTGGAGGACACGACTTTAGTAAAACGAACAGACCAATCATACTTCAAAGACGGAATGTGAAAAGCAGCTGCACTAGATCCTCTGACCTTGTCTACAGAGCCATCTGTAAAAATTTGAAGATGACTGGCATATTCGGTCTCAAGATGTTCCAGTACGAGCGAACGCATTGCCGCTAAAGGAGAATTCCGCTTAGGGCGAACGTGGGTAATTGTCAAGGAACAATCGAGGCTCGGAAAGGACCAAGGTGGCTTCAACGTCTTAGGTGGATCTCGAAGGTCGAGACTCAGAGAACGAAGAGTATTTAAAGCCAAGTACGCCCTAGACTCAGATCTCTTTCGAAGGCGCTGTAGAAGCGCTCTCCCGGCAACAGTCTCTCTGAGGCGGCCAATTTGCAGCAAAAGTCTTTGTGAAGCGGCTAGCCGAAGAGGTTTCGATTGAGACTCATACAGTACTGCATTGTTTGGAGCAGCCTGCGGAACGCCGAGAGCCCTCCTTAGTCCCATTCTGTGCAAAACCTCAAGGCGTTCCAGCTGCGATACCGAGGGGGAAATTAAAGGGAGCTGGTACATTATGCGACTTGTCACCAGGGCATCGTGAAGCCTGATCATTGAAGCAGGATGGTTTCCCCATTGCTCACTAGCAACTCTACGAAGCACATTGAGACGCGAAGATAGTGAAGCCACAATCGAGTCCACAGCTCGTCGCCACTGTAGACGTGAGTCAATAGTGACGCCCAAAAAACGTATGTGGTTAACCTGACGAAGGCAAGACTGATCAAGGTCTATGCTCAGCCGCGCATACCGTCGTCCCCCACCTGGAAACAGGACGAAGCCAGATTTTTCCACCGAGAGAGTCAACTCAACAACTTGAAGGTAACTTTTAACTGAAAGCACGGCCTGTCGCGCTAATAGAGCTAAGCGTTTGTGTTGATATCCGGTTAACCAAAGACAAATGTCGTCTGCATATATCGACATATGGACATGCCTACAAAGTTTTTGCACTTTTGCGGGACGACCAGCCATGACAACATTAAAGAGCGTTGTGGACAGGACACTACCCTGAGGTACCCCTCGCGATACCGCCCTTTCGGAGCTCATTGTACTGCCTAACCGCACTCGAAATTTACGATCACTGAGAAATGAGTGAATGAATCGCAGAAGATAGCCCTGTACGCCTATGACCTGCAGACTATTCAGTATTGAGCTCTGGAGGACGCTATCATAAGCCTTTGATACGTCTAGGAAAATAGCTAGTGTTGAAAGTCCAAAAGCACTCTGATGTTCAATGTGGCTTATCAAGTCCAGGACGCTATCTTGCGCGCTTAAACCTGTGCGGAATCCAGTCATGCATGTTGGTAGTGCCCTTTTATCCTCAAGCCACCAAGACAAACGCTTACTTGCCATCTCCTCCATGAGCTTAGCCACACACGACGTCAGCTATACAGGACGATACGAGGCCGCGTCTGTCATCTCTTTGCTGGCCTTCAGCAGTGGGACTACACAAGCCACCTTCCATGAAGGGGGAACGTCACCGACTCCCACACTCGGTTGAGATAGGTTAGGAGCATCTTCCGGTGTTCCAGAGGCAGGTTCTGTAACATTTGATTGGTAATGCCGTCAGGACCTGGTGCACAGCGACGCCGCAGGCTGCGGAGCGCTGTCTGTAGTTCTCGAAGTGTGAACGGGGCGTCCATAACAGACGGAGACGTAGCAGGCAGAGCGCAGGGATGAATGCCTGGTCTGGAATTTACAAATGCATCCGCAAATTCCTCTGCCAAGCACACGAGATGTTTCTGCGTGCGCAATGCAAGCGCCTCTAAAGGTTTACTCGGATGAGAGCCACCAGCAAGACTGCCAACGACACACCAAATTCTCGTTATCGGTGAGAAAACAGTCAAACTAGCGCAAAAGAATGCCCACTGGGACCTACAGAGCTTGTTCGCATGACGTCTAATGGCAGAGTTGAGCCTGTTGAAAGTTGTCTTCAAGGCTCTGTCGTCCTTCTTCCGCAACAGTTGTCGCTCCGCCCTTCTGCGCGCTGCGCAGATGTTCCTGAGTTTTAAATCTGGAGTCGGAAAATGATCAGGTAGCTTGAGCGCCGTGGTAGCAGTCATCTTAGCATAAATCATTTTGTCTGTCACATCACCGGAAACACAGGCTAAGTGCTCCCTGTATTTGTCCCAATTAACAACATGGCAAATTTTAGGACCACGCAGATGGAAGTCGGCAGTCAACACAAATATCGGGTAGTGATCACTTCACATTTGGTCAGCTCTAGTTGACCACTGCACACGGACGTCAGGTGAATGTAAGGTTAGGTCTATAGATGTGGGTGAGTTTGGAGGCCGAAAGAAAGTCATTGGCCACGCACAGGTCCAAACTGTCGATGACTTCTACAAGTTGGCGTCCGCGAGGATCTGTGTTCCTGTCACCCCAGGCAGGGTGGTGGGCGTTGAAGTCACCGCAGATGATTCTGGGTGCTGGGCAGCGGTCACAAAGTTGCTGAAGTAACAAAGCCATATCGACCTTCTTCCGCGGGGACACGTATACTGATGCAATGGACAGAGTTCGGAAGGCGAGCCGAATCCTCACAGCCACTACCTCAATACTGTCGGTGCAAAGATCGGTGACGTTCAAAGCCACATGAGGAATCTCGCTTCGTATGTAAAGGGCGGCACTTCCTGCGGGAAAAGACTTGATGCTGCAATTCTTGTGGGCGACGTATCCCGGCAAAGACCTCCCGCTTGGCAAGCCAGCCTCCGAGAGGGCCAGTACTGGAACACAGGTCACTTTCAAGAACAATTTTAGTTCTGCTAATCGACTTATAATCCCAGCGCAGTTCCATTGCATGATAAACGGCACTTTTCTAGGGTTTTTATTTGCAACAGGTTGAAGATAACTAGTCATCTAGGAGTTGAAGTTCTCTGCGAAGGCGGTGATCAAGGTCTCAAAGGAAAGCACCAGCTGTATAGAATTCTTCAAAGTGCCAGGCTGCATCGCTTGGCTATATGAACGCAGGACATCAAACAAAACGCGTAGAAGGTCGGAGAGATTCCGGCTTTTGAGCTCCTTATTTTGCTGCACGCATTGGCGCACCACTTCGACAAAAGACGGGGACTGGGACCCACTCTTGGCCACGGTAGCTGGTGTCTGCATCTCTTTTAAGGCAAGGGGATGTCCTCCATGTTGTCGAGTTTTGCTGTGATCTGGTCACTGAGGAACATGGACACTTTTTGCAGAAGCAGATCGAACAGCCAGCTCACCCTCGGAGGCCGTTGCCGACTTGCTCGGATCAGGTCGTGCAGCGACGTCGCTTGCTACCACGTCCCGAGCTTCCGACTCGAGCGCAGGAAACTCTTCACTTCCATGTATCGGCTTCCCAGTAGGTTGTGGTTTGGGGCCACTAATAAAGGACTTGCGACGCTGATCAACCGCGATCAACCATCAACCGATCAACCGATCAACCGCGCTGACCCGTCCGTGGCGGCCGCGTTTCCATGAAGGCGAACGGAAAAGGCGGCTTTGTGCTGGTCCTGTCTGTTCTCCGCCGGGTAGTTACGCAGTGACCGAACGCTCGGCGAGTTTTTTTCTTTGAAGCGATGTTTATTGCCTCACGGCATAAAAACTATGAAATGAGAGATGAGTAATGTGCTTAAATAAATGAAAATGGTCAGCTGATCTGATAAAATCAAGAAGTGAACGATGATAAGGACCCTGTGTCCAGGCAATATATGAATCCGGATTGTCCGGTGAGAGACCCACTGCCGCCAGGTGTCGAATTCTCGTCGGCTTCAACGCCGGGCAGTACCACAACAGGTGGTGGATATCCGCCTCATAGTCTCTGGTCTTGCAGACTGGACACTCGGGGCGGGGATATAAATCTTTGAAATGCGGCCACTTGCGTGTCACAGCTGGAGTTAGGGCAAGCAACCCCGACCCCTATCCTCCGAATCGCAACATCCTCTGCACGGGTAAGACCACGGGGGAGGGTTACCGCACACGGAGGGATTAGAGCACGTGTGCGGTGCCGGAGGTGTTCCTTTCTTGTAAAAAGGAGGGTGGTGTCATCCAGAGTGAGGACTCGAGGCAAAGACGAGGTTGGGGTCGAAAGGCGGGTCGCAGAATTTGCGCGGCTTTGTGCGCTCAGGAGATCACGCGGGACCTACTCATTACGGATTTGCTGCGGGATGAGAGCCGCTAGACGATGGATGGGGCAGATTTCTGGGGTGCGACTGACTCGTCGTAGTAGGCGTGTGACGTGAAGGGCGTCGGTGCGAATCACAATGTGGGCCGTAGGTAGCGTGAGAACGGCGGCCACAGAGGAAATTGCCTCTTGAACTGCAAGCATCTCCACACAGAAGGCAGAAGGAGGTTCTGAGAGGCGAAACCTTGACGTTTTGTTCAGGGCAGGCTTGCAAGGATAGTAAACTGCCGTAGTTGTTTCGCAGTCCTGGATGCTTGCGTCAGCGTACATAACGATGGAGCCATGCGGCAGATTGGCGTCTTGCTCTGTAATTTGGTCGCGAAACGTCGATATCGCGCGGGTAGATGATGGCCGACGTAGATCAGTTGATTTGTTGTCGCTTAGCTGCACAAAACACCAGGGAGGAAGAACTTGCGGGGGCGGCTGCAGAATGAAGTGCGATGAAGCATATGCCCTGAGTGCACACGTTGTGTGTGTAAGGTTTGACTTTAGGCGGCGAGCATCGCGTCTTTGCTGCACCAGGTCGTCTAGTGTATTCAGCTGCGCATGTTCTTGGGTAATGTGGGGAAGGCAAGTGATGACCCTCATTGCCTCTCGATTAAAAGCTTTAAGACGATCCCATTGCGCCCTCGTCAAATGCCGGGATTGGGCTTGATAAACGAGACGTGGTTGCACAACAGCCCGCTCCAACTGTCGTGCAACATGAGAGCGGGCTCCGCCTGTTTTAGAAGCGATGCATCTTAACAGACCCAACGCCTGAATCGCTTGTTTTTTATTCAGAGAAAGCCAAGAGGCACAAATGATCCGACGCCCTCACCACCGAGGCGTATGGCAAAGTGTCGGCATTCAAGGAAGGATTTAACAAAAGTTCGCACTGTAAATGGGTAATGCAGCATGTCAAGCGATTCCAGGATGGCAGCATGACTGATATTATTGTACGCTTTTTCAATGTCCATGGCCAGTACAGTGCGTACGTTGTGGCTGCGAGTTGAGGCCAGAACTGCTGACTCCAAGGCAACCAGTCCATCTTCTGTACCTATGGACGTACGAAAGCTAATTTGGGCGGGATGGTAGAAACCATGGTGCTCAAGCCACCACGACAGTCGTATAGCAAGCATTTTTTTCGGTAAGCTTGCGTAATGTTGGCGCAAGCGATATAGGCCGGAAATTTCCGAAGTCTGTCGGCGGCTTCCTCGGCTTTGGTATGGGGGTCACAATAGGCGATTTCCAGGTTTCTGGTACGACGCCTTCTATCCATACCTTGTTAATGGTGGCGAAGAGTTGAGGCAGTACAGCGGAACTTAGGTTCTTGTAAACTTCGTACGGAATGGAGTGCGGACCGGACGCAGTTTCCCGACGGGCCTCGTCTATTGCTGAAATCAACTCGGGCATTGAAAATGGGCTTGCAATTCCCTCGGCGTCGGCTGTAGATGGGAGCTTATCGACATATGCTGGAATTGCAGCCAAAGGGGCTCCTATGACCCTTGAAGGCAACCCATCATACTTGGCGAAATACTTTCGCGCCGCCTCTCTGGCGAAATCATCCGGACCTATGTTAGCTGCGAAGCATTCTGTGGCCGCTGCATCAAGACGACGGGAACCATGTTCCATTGCACGAAACGTTCGTCAGAGAGCAGCATTCGATGACGTTGTCGAGAACTGCTCACACCACGCATGCCACTGCCGTTTCGGGAGACCGTGTTCATATCTGCGAGCTTTGGCAGTAAGGTAATTCAGTCTTGTCCGTGCTTGCGCACTAGTCGGGTCTCGGGAAGCTGCCATCTCCGCTCGTCGGCGAGCAGACCACAGGTTAAGCAGAGTCACATCCGGCGCTGGGCGATTCACGTCCGTCCAGGTGGCAGCAGTAGCCTTATTCAGCGCAGTTTGTATGCAGTCAACAAGTACTGTAGATGATTGCAGAGAGAGAGCTTCGACGGTGGTGCGAAAAAACGTGTCCCAATGGAGACCGACGATGATAGGATGGCGGTCACTACACCAACAGTCAGGCTCCAGATGCCACGATGGAGTCCCGGCCATCACGTAAGGACCGGAGCATATGTTGGACTGCGAGCATGGCGCACAGTCCGCGTTTCTGAATCAGGATGGTTGAGAAAAACAAACAGCGCATCCGCAAATGCGTCTCGCACACGCCTACCACGGGGTCTTGAAGTGGGGTACCCCCCGCCCGGATGTCGGGTGTTAAAGTCACCACCGACTAAAATAGGCCACCCTCGGTGCTGTCGTCGTAGAGTTCATAACCACCCCAGATTAATGCGAGAGGGAGCTCCACCGGCGGGTCTTACATAGTATGACATGACCACAACACGTGCCTTGGGAAGCTTCACAGGCGCTGCGTCTACCTCTTAATATCAGGTGCGCCAGTTTTCTAGAGAGTGGCGAACTTGAGGAAAACGCGCATCATCGTACACCGCCGCCTTTCCCGGAGGGGCAACAGTGTGCACACAACGGTCGTTCATTGAAGGAGACATGTATTCATTAAAGCCCGGAATGGATGACAAGGCATTGGTATCCTGCAGTAGCAGGGCCCACACCTGGAGCTTGTTCATGCGAAGTCGAGATTTGAGCTTTCCCAGCTTTGTGGAGAGGCCTCTGCAGTTCATTTGGAGCAAACCACAACAACGTGTACTCGCCAATTTAGATTAGGCTTCCAAGCGTTGTAATAGAACTGATGTCAGGTTCGGTAGCTGGTTTAGCATAAATCGGAGGAGGGATGTGTTCGAGTTATGCTTCAGTGCTGCAGAAGACCTGTTAGTGTCTGCGAAAAACGCATGAGGGCTGGACGTAGTCGAAGGCGCTGCAGCATTGATTGGTGTGGAGTGCGATTCCGCTGGTTGTCTACGCGTGCAAGCAGTTCACGGCGTTGCTGTAGCTTAGAGACCTCGGCTAAAAGGCGTGCAATTTGGTCGTCAACTGCTCCCATGTCCTCGCGCAGAGATTTCAGTATGCTGTACTTTTGTGTAGCTTGAAGGCGTCGGCGAACCTTTTGCACTTTATCACTGTACAACTGTTGGGCAGGCGCTGCAGGTGGATTGGGCTCATAAAGCTCCGGCCAGTCGTCTTCATCCCACTGAAGAACCGCAAACCTGTTGGATGTCTGTATCGAGGCTCTGTTTTCATTCGGAGGCACTTGCTTACGGATCCCACGCCGAACCTTCTCAGTTGCTTTCTGTTTTTCGGGGCAAGTTGGAAAGGATATCTCGTGGTCGTCAGTCTTGCAAAGTCCGCACCTGTAAGATGGTGTGCCTTGTGGCCGAGCCTCATCTTGCGTTGCAAAAGGGCATAATCGGCGCATGTGGCCAGGCCTGAAACAGCTGTAGCAATAGACAGCACTCGGTTTGTAAAGGCAAAGCCCCAGAATACAGCCATAGTAGTAAAGTCGTTCTGGGAGAGTTGGTGGGCCTTGTAGAGAGACGATGCACGAGCGCCCCTTTCCCATATACCGCGCTTGGATGACACGGTGGGTTGGACAGTACAGGGTCACCTAGTCTTCGGCAACGTCGACGTTGTAAACAACACAGCGTTGTAGGTCCGAACCTTCTAATAGGTACGCCTGGACCGGCACTGAAATCTCGCTTGTAATCGATATGCACTTGAGCGTTTGCAGACGCTCGACAGCAGCCAAAGTCGGGAGCCACACAGCGATAGTATTAGATTTCGTTCTAGACGTGAAGCCACGAAAACCTTTGGTCGCAAGACACTCGTACAGGTTCGCCTGAAGAATCCTGTTCGGAATGTCTGTCGGACTTCTGGCTGCCGGAGCTTTAATGGCCACTTGATACGATACCGATGCCGATGTCGGGACCCCCACATGGTTTGCATACGCTGGGCAGGAACGCTTGCCTTGTGAGCTGCAGTTGGCTGAAGACGAATCCTGTGCAGTGTTCCCTGATGGGCGCTTTTGAGAACTGTGGGAAGCCTGTGGCACGGATGGAGGTGCTGAAGATCGGTCCATTGAAGAGCTCTCCTCCTCACACCGTACGGTTGAAGCCCCATCCAGCAGTGGAGGCTGGGCAGCCATTGCCGACTTCCGCCCAGAGGGCAGATCGCTCACGGAATGAGGTGCATTTGTAGAAGGCGGGATGTGCGCTGCCGCTGATGGACCAGCAGCAGGAACCAAGAGCTGGAACCAAGGCTCAGTTGTCAAAAGAGCTAGGTGCTGCTGAAGCTGTAATTGTGACCGACGCCGGCGAAGCCGCCTCTGCCAGCGCTTCACCTGTGGCCCCAGGCCTAGCCTCGGAGCCCAGTCCAGCTGCCGGGATGACTGAAGGACATTTGCTTATTGCCACCCAGTCAGACAGCGCTTGAGCTTCGGGAGCTTTCTCAGATGGTGTGAAGTCAGTTCTCTTGATATAATTAACGTATTTACACGGATGGCGAGATTTTTCACTGAAGCGATGTTCAGCCACCTTAGTAGGGACACTTCGTCTGCTCCGCGAGTTCTACCTTCGATGATTAACAAGTGGACGCCCCCCTCCAGTTGTAGTTAACATAGTGCTGTGCGTGTGTGTTTTTATTGCTCCATCATGAACTAATCACGCTCCCAACCGGGACACATTTTCTATTGTGTAAATGGTCTGTGTATATTACCTCTGCCCGCCGTGGTGGCTCAGTGGTTAAAGAGCTCGGCTACTGATCCGGAGTTCCCTGCTGAGAATCCGACCGCGGCGGCGGTGATTTTATGGAGGCAAAACGCTAAGGCGCTCGTGTGCTGTGCGATGTCAGTGCACGTTAAAGATCCCCACGTGGTCAAAATTATTCCGGAGCCTTCCACTACAGCCCCTCTTCCTTTCTTCTTTCACTCCATCCTTTATCCCTTCCCTTACGGCGCGGTTCAGGTGTCCGCCGTTATATGAGACAGATGCTGCGCAATTTGCTTTCCCCACAAACCGATTTTTATTATTTTACCTCTCCCCCATCCTCTGTTACTGTCTCCTCACCTCTTTCATTTCTTTTCTCTATTCTGTCTGCTACCCTTCATATCCGCTGCTCCAGCTGAGGTGCTTCAGTATCGATGGCAGATGCCGGGATAACAAAAATCTTTTCCTTTCTTTTTGTTATTTTAATAACTCCACTTAAAACTACTACTGTGTGCTGTCCGATGTCAGTGCACGTTAGAGATCCCCAGATGGAGCCCCCCCCGCGCAAACCCCCCTCACTACGGCGCCCATTTCTTCCATTCTTCTTTCACTTACTGCTTTATGCTTTCCCTTCCGGCGCGGTTCGGGTGTCCACCGAGATGCGAGCCAGTTCGTGCGTTATTCCCTTTCCTCAAAATCATTCCAATTTCAACTGCGCCGCGGTGGCTCATAGAGTCACTGGAAGTCATTCTGGTGGCTCAATGGTTACAGCGCTAGGCTATTGATCCGCAGTTCCAGGTATCGAATCCCGCCGCGGCGGCCGCGTTTCGTTGAAGGCGGAACACAAAACTGCTCAGGTGCTGTCGCCACCTCCACCCCTCTACCGCTTCCGCCAACCGTCCTTCCCACCCAACCCACTCCGCTACCTCAAACACCCACTGAAAACATGAAACAATCGCAATCACCACCCCCAACCTCTCCCCCACCCAAGAAAAAAACGCACAACTGCGCACCCAGACCGACCTTATTTTCCTCGAGTTCCGCATGGACGCTAAACGCGTCGAAATGAATGCGCGTCAACAGGTAACATTCAATGACCTCTTCTACCGTCTGTCCCAAGGCTTCGAGCAACAAATTGAAGCGGCCTTTACACGCATGGTGCACACCCTTTAGGTGAGCTTTGCACAGTACAGCACCTGCCTCCAAACAATAGAGCAGGCCCTTCCCTCACTGCAGCTCCTCAAACCGCCCCATCAGTCCTACCCACGTACCCCACAGAACTTCCTATCCAACGCACCTACCCTCACCCCACCCAAGGTACAGTATAGTGGGGCGACCTCAATTCTCCAATGGAACTGCCGGCACTTTAGGGGTAAGCGCGCACCCCTCTAAATCGTCCTCCCCACACTTCCCACGCCCCAAATCGTTCTCTTTCAGGACACACATGCCCCTGCCACACTTCCCAGCTGCACATCTGCTCACTCGGACGCCGCCAATACACCCAGGACGTTCACACTCAGACATCGCTCCATTACACACCAAACGCATCAGATCATCTCTGGTGCTTTGCGTGATCAGAGAAATCACACAAGATACATGCTCCACGCCACCTATTTTAATTGCAAAGTTATGTCACCTACCGTCTCATCCGATGGCTTCATTGGAAGCCCCATGCGAGATCTCCATCTTGTTGCAGGCAAGCATCCATTGATTATCGGAGAGGACATCAACGGTCAGCATACTGACATGGGCTAGAGCACTACCACGGGACGAGGCCGGCGACTCTGGTCCTTGGTACGAGAGCTCCGCCTCACAATGCAAAACCTAACATCCCACAACATCTGGGCAACAGTAAGCGCGAAGGTCCCGGAGGTCCTGCCTGCCGTCTTGCTGCCCGGCGCAGCGTTCCTGTCGTGGTGACCCGGGCGGAGCCATGGAGCGACCCTGTCCAACTGTGCGCCCTACCAAGGCGTAATATTAATTGGTTTTTTTGTGGAAGGAAATGGCGCAGTATCTGTCTCATATATCGTTGGACACCTGAACCGCGCCGTAAGGGAAGGGATAAAGGAGGAAGTGAAAGAAGAAAGGAAGAATAGGTGCCATAGTGGAGGGCTCCGGCATAATTTCGACCACCTGGGGATCTTTAACGTGCACTGACATCGCACAGCACACGGGCGCCTTAGCGTTTTTCCTCCATAAAAACGCAGCCGCCGCGGTCGGGTTCGAACCCGGGAACTCCGGATCAGTAGTCGAGCGCCCTAACCACTGAGCCACCGCGGCGGGGCGTAATATTTTCTGTTTACAGTTCCGGAACCTGTTCTGCCGACCACCTCATCGACATCCTCGAGGAGGTGGTCGGAGTCTGGAGGCTGCCTTACCTTCAGCACCTCACCGGTCTTCGATTCCTGGCTGCCGTGGCTTCCATGGCTCAGGTGTCAAAGATGTTGGCGAGAGGGAGCCTGCTGATGGCCGGACAAAAAGTGCCGCTGGAACAGATGGGAGTTCCGGTGGTTCATGTGACGGTCTACCGTCTTCCGCCTTGCGTTAGCAACGCAGACCTGATCGCGGCGTTCACGCCGTATGGGAAAGTCCGGGCAGTAACCCAGACGGCCTTCCTGAGCAAGAACAGCACCGGGAACGGGACGCGTCTCGTCAAGTTGGAGATGAAGTCTCCACCTAACTTCCTGACGATGGCCGGGACTCGAGCCATGATCGAGTACCGCGGCATGAGGCGCGTCTGTTCCCACGGCGGAGAAGAGGGCCACTTCGGTGCTGCCTGTAGAGCGGTGCGCTGCGGTCGGTGCGGCGCATACGGGCACGTGGGTGCGGACTGCAGGCCCGTGTGTAAGCGCGGCGGCGGTGGCGCCTGCGGTTGCCAAGGCGGCCCAAGTCCCCGGCGACCAACCCGGACCGGCCGAGTAATCTCAGGCGGCTGGCGCCGTGTCCAGTGGCGCGGAGATGGAGGCGGTGCCGAGCCTGGCGGAGCCTGCTGTCCAACGTGACGACGCCGCGACCAGCCCGGCTGGCAACCAGGCGGGGAAGGAGAGAACCGGCTCCTTGTCGCCCCAGACCATGGCGGAGCAGTCGGAGGGAATCTCCGACGACGAGAAGTCGGCTTCGGGCGACTGTGACGATTAGCTGGGTGACTCGTCTCTGGAGGAGCCTCCGAGCCTGGGGCCTCCCTCTTCGGCGTTCCTACGGCGGCGCAGCACGGCGGCAAGGAGGCGGGCACAGAGTGGCCTGCCTCCCCCTCCCCCAGTGATTCCCTACACACGCCGGTCAAGGGCGCCCAGGGAAGCGACGGTGCGAGTGAGTAGCGACCACGGGCACCGCACATCCCGTCGCCCTGCTCCTGTGGGGCCCGTGCGCAGCGAAGGTGCGGGCGAGTGGCCGAAAGGTCCTAGACCTGGACGACTCCAAGCGCCAGCTGTCGTCATCATCCGGCGGCGGCGCGCCTTCGGCTTCTGGCACCCCGGCACCAAATAAGAAAGCCAGGACTGGGGATGAGGATGACGTCCTCATGAACGTCACATAGAAAGATTAGGTGACGAAAGAAGATGGCGCCGACCAAAAGATAAGATGGGATGACGTTTCGGCTCCCCCACGGGAGCCTTGGTCGGCGCCTTCTTCTTTCGTCATGTGCCATCCCGACCAGACGGGTTTCCGTCAGACTCTAGACTTCATAGAAAGATTAGGTTCCGCCATGGCGCCCTCGACCAGCACTTCGGGCTTTAGCGGCCCCCTTCTCCCTTGCTCGGCGGCGGCTCGGGCGCCGCGCTGTGGGCGCTCCCCGGACGCGTTATCTTATCGGCGCGCTGGCTCCATCGGCGCGTCTGGTGAACGATGAACGGTGTTTGTGCGGTGGTGTGTTTGGTGCGTTTGTGATGTTTTCCTGCCAAAGCCCCGCGCATCGGCCGGACCTTTCCGCCGCGCAAGCGTTGGCACCGCTGGGCATCGTCCCGCCGCCGCCGGGCCGTCAGCCTGGACGCCAGCAGGTTTTCGGGACGCCTTCCAAGAGCCTCGACGCCCCTCCCCAGCGCCGGTGCATCAACGCAACCACAGACTCTACTCGCAGAACTTTGCCGTGAGTCCATCACCGTTATGTTTCGTTCATTTTTTTCGTTGTTTTATCTTGTTGCATTGGTTTCTTCTTTATTTTCATGATGGCTGCTTTTCGTTTCGCTTCTTTTAACATGCAGGGTTTCCGCTCTGCCGATAAGCAGCGGGAGATGCTTCACCTTGCGTGGTCGTTGCAAATTGATGTTTTGTTTTTGCAGGAGCGTAATTTCTGCACCCCTGCAGATGTTATTTCTTTTCGTTCACGGTTTCATGTCCATGCTTTATTTTATTTGACGGACTCGCGGTGTTGCGGAGTGGGTGTTGTGTTTTTGAGCCCGGCGTTTCGCACCGGCGCGCATTGTACCTTTGGTTACGATGGTCGAGTATTGGTGGTGTACATTTTTCGCGACGGGCGGAGGACTCGCTTTGCAAACCTATACGCGCCCGTCACGCGAGCATTCACGGGCGAGTTTTTCCGCTCGCTTACATCCCACCTGCTTGAATCTCTGCCACATTTCCTAATAGGGCATTTTAACTGCGCCTTGGACACGCTGCGCTACATTTAGGGCCCCGGCCAAGGAGCGTCAAATTACCACGGTAAAGAGCTAGGCAAGCTGTCTAGCCAGCTACACCTTACGGACGCTTGGGTTGAGCTGCACGTGGGCCTTTCGTGGCCACACGTGCTAGGGGTCACAGCGCCAGCCGAATCGACCGGGTGTACCTACCTGCAGCCCTCGTGCCGCGTTTAGTGTCCTGTGAGGTGGTGCCATTTCCACCCGGTGTCTGAGCACTCAGTGACCACGTAGCGGTCGCAGTATATTTAAGGTCCGCTTTGGGCCGAATTGCGAGTCCCTCTACCTGGAGAATGGATGTCTCCCTCTTAGCGGATGACCTCAGCATTCGCGACATCTGAGCAGAGTTGGCACTTTCTATCGCCCACGCTGATGAATTCAGCCCCCTGATTTGGAATACCCTCATGGCACAACGGCGCAAACTTCTCACTCGGGCTGGTAGAGCAAAACGCGCGCTAAAGACTGCTGCCCTCAACGACGTGCTGTGCCGCATGCGCATCGTGAAGCAAGGGGGTGAGTTCACCTTTGCCATGCGAGAGTACCTGGACACTCTTCTAATACGGTACCACCGCATCCTGGAGGAGGGATCCCACGCCTCCTGCACCGCTGCGCACCTCCGCATTCCGTCGCAGGAACGCGCTGACCTCAAGCACGAGAACAGCTGCCGCCACAAGACCGAGCGACCGACCGGTCCGTGTTGGAAGCGCAATTATGCCGGATGGCGCGATTTCCGAGAAGGTCGAGGACATCGAACACGCCTTCCGCGACCACTTTGCCCATCTCTTTGCGTCGCAAGGCCTGTGCGAGTGGGAGGGGTTTGCGCCGTCTTTTGCGCCACCCTACCCCACCCTGCCAACGAAGCTGAATAGGCTCTGCGCTCGCGCCACGCGGGAAAAGGTCTACGCCGTCTTAAGTGACATGAATCGCGTCTCCGCACCGGTACCAGATGGCCTAGTCGCCGGGATTTACTACACATTTTTTGATGTGCTCGGCGACTTCCTCACGCGTTTGGTGAACGCCTTCCACGGCGGGGGAGCTAAACCACCGTCTTTCAGTGCAGGCCGGATCGCGCTGGTGCCAAAGCAGGTTATGTCGTCGTCATGCCCTGCGAAGTGGCGGCCGATTACCCTGCTTAATACTGAATACAAAGTAGTCGCTTCGCTCCTGGTCACTCGCTTGCGTCTTCTTTTTCCAAACCTCGTTAGCCCCTTCCAGGTTTGCGCTGTGCCTGGCCGCTCGATCTTTGCGTCGCTGACGCTCACGCGCGACGTGTTCGCATACGCACACGCGAAAGGCGCTAGCGGGGTTTTGTATCCCTAGACCAAGCTAAGGCCTTTGACAAGGTAGAGCATCGCTACCTGTTCTCCGTTCTGCTGTGTTTTGGGCTGCCTGGCATCTTCATTGAGCATCTTGTTGTACTCGGGCCTTACGGGCGAACACTTGGTGAACGGGTCGGTCACCGCTCCCTTTCCGGTGACACGGGGCGTGCGCCAGGGATGCCCTCTCTCTCCGGCGTTGTTCGTCCTATCCTTGGACTCTCTGCTGCACGGCGTTGCCGCCAACGAACGCATCCGCGGCTTTCCATTGACAGGACAGGAAACGATCGTCGCCTCGGCCTATGCCGACGATATTTACACTTTCTTCCGAGACACCTGGAGTTTTGAGGGCTTCCTGGCCGTGTTTAACACTTACGCGGCGCTGTCCAACGCCGAGCTCAGCGCCAGCAAAAGCCGGGCCCTTCGTTTTGGAGCCTTCAGTGAGCCCCTGCCGGTGCCCATTCCTTTCGTGGATGGGGTCCGGGTGCCGAGGGTCCTTTTCGAGCAGAGCGGTGTGTCGTCCCGGGCATGGGATGAAGTTGTCGCGCGCACGAGTGCGCTAGCGATGTCGGCGCAGCTCGGCCTCTCCGTGGATGCTAAGATAGCCGTTGTAAAGGGCCGGGCGTGCGCCTTTGCGCACTATGTGGCCCGCGCAGCAGTGATGCCGCGTCGTACAGGGAATCGGCTTGCGTCCCTCGTGGGCGCCTTCGTCTGGGACGGTGCCACGGCGCAGGTCGCACGACGACTTTGCTAGCTGCCGCCTTCTAGGGGAGGACTAGGGCTGCCCTGTGTAGCCATACTCGCCAAACTCAGCGCAAAACTCGTGACCTCACTGGTGGAGAGCGAGGCATACCTCCGGCGTTCGCTCATGCTCTATTGGATGAGCACGGCGCGTCGTGCTTTCATCCCGGATCAACATAGAGGCCCGCAAGCAGAGAGGCCTTTGGCCTTCTGCAGAGCACCAGCGGGGTTTAAGCTGTCTGTAGCCCCTGATCTACCGGTGGTTGACCTGAGCGAGGTGCCTGCATCTCAGCTCAATGGGATGGTCGCGTGCGCGCGCCTTGGTCCCGACGACCAGCGGCACACAGCGGTATGCAACTGGCGTACGTGGTGTACAAGTCGCCTCCCTACTGAGGTTCACGACTTTGAGTGGAGGAGGAGATGGGGCGTCCTCCCCACGCGAGAACGACTCGCATCGTGGGACGTTGTGCCCAATGCCCAGTGCGCGCAATGTGGAGCGCAAGAAACGGCGCGCCATATTGTCTCAATGTGTCCCGTCGCGCGGACAATGTGGCTATTGGTTTGCCGTATGTTTCTGTTCGTGCCGGGCCAGGTGTCCGCCAACCACGCAGCCAGTTTGGAAAACTTGTTTTTGTCTGCGCTATGTTTGTATTGTGGCGCCGGCGCTGTCTGGCCGAAGCCCGGCAGCAGCCGGTGAGGGCAATGTACCCGGCTTTGCGGACTCTGCGTCTACTCATCTGGCAGTACCTGTCTGACCGGCTTGCAGCGGATGGGGAGGCGCTGTTTCTGCGGCGCTGGCACACTCGTTTCTTTGTCGCACGGGAGGGCCGACTGGCTATGCCGATGCTGCGATATTAGACTGTTTTAGCTGTGCGTACACAAGTGCTTGCGTACGCAAAGCGCTACGACGCTGCGTGCGTTATGCTGTCCGCTCCGAAGTATAGTTTTAGCTGACCGAGCGGTAGCGTCCCTTAGGAGCAGGTAGCGCTATCTAGTGACAAGACGTCCAAGCACATCAACGCTCGGTTGAAGAAAATTTCATCCGTGATTACTGATAACTAGAGTGAGTGCGTTGTGAGCCTTTTTTGGTGCAAGAAGAAAAGCTATGCAAACCGAAGAAAATGTAAGAACTGGCTAAAATTCAGAAAACTGCTTCGCCAGGTGTCGTTGCTACGAGTAAAACACACTGCATATAGTTAGGCCTAGGAGCTTGAAAATCCCCAAATTATCTGAAAAACAGGGGCTAGTTATCGCTTATACCGCTGCGTGTGGGCAAGAGTAGGCGAAATAAAAACGAACCGCTACCATTTGAGCGAGCTATTGCGTCGGAGAATCCAGCGGCGACATGTATTTATTCCGAAGCGGGCGAGTAGGGCGCCGCCATCTTGTCAAAATTATCGTACGCAAGCTACGCAAGCGCCGCAACGCAAAGTCCGCTGGTTAGCGTACGCACGCAAGACGCAGGGCTTGCGCTTGCGTTCTGCGCATGCGCACTACCGTCCCCGCAAACTCCTTGCGTACGCTAGGCCGTTGCGTACGCACAGCTAAAACTGTCTATTAGCTAGACCACCCCACCCCCCTAGTTTCTGATTGTTGTGCAATTAGATGGTGGTTTCCTTGTTGGTTTCTTTTAGCTGTCCCGAGGGGTGGCCCTGGGAGTGTCCCCCTTCCCCCGTGGCGAGGGCTGATTCTTTTGTACAGTGCCGCGCAATTTAAACAGAACTTATTAATGTTAAATATGTACGGTGTACCTTTTTGTGATCACCCGATGTTAGGCGATTAGCTTGTTACACTCGTTGTGGTTATGTACAGACGGGTTTTGATTGTGTATATTTGGTTTTAGTGTGTCGATTAACTTCCCTTTATGTAAGCGCGGACACCATCCCGGACTTGACACTGAGCCTCAACCTTGTGGGTATTACGAGGAACATTACACAACATACATTAGAGAGCGATTATTATATCCTCTCTGTTACAGTTGCGTACAAACTACGACCCGTCACCTAACACACAAACTCACCAACTGAGATGTGGTACGCTCCACACGGGCGTCCCTTCCTGACGCCCTCATTACAGACATCGACCAGTGGGTGGCATCACTTATGAACGATGTCTCCGCACACACTCCAGCCCTTGCCACAACACCAGATACACCCACCCTACGACACTCGCCTGGCCAACCCATGGGAGGCCTACCATAGCATCCTTGAGCGCTGGAACGGGCAGAAGGTAAATCAGACCCTTAAAAAGCGGCTAGCCGCGCGGCAAACAAATTAGAGAGCACTCTGAGGAGCTTTGCCGATCCAACTGGGGACAAATTTGCGATATTATGGATGGTAATCGGTCCTCTAAACGCAACTGGCAACTCCGTCACTTAATTGACCGCACGCAATCCAAAACAGCCACACAACACCAGGTCACATGCCATATTCACAAGACCGACCTTTCTCCCGACGCCCTCATCGACATACTTATCGTGTCTTATCGTGGTAGCTTTAGATCGCTCTAGAGCGCTCTGAGAGGCGACTGCACATTCGGCTGGTCGAAACCGGCCGCTTTGAATACATTCGGCTGGTTCTTTCTGAGCGCTTGTCTCTAGCTCAGAGCGCTCTGACGCGCTCCGAGAAAAAGTCGGAGCGGCTCCGAGATGAATCCACGTGACAGAGCCACTTCCGCCATTTCGCGAAAGCGGTTCGAGGTCTCGGCGTCCCCTGCTCGTAGGCAGAAGCAAGTGTAGGCTTTTTACGCAGTAGTAGCGTCCTTGCTGTGTTTTGCGGGTGGCTCGCTGTGTGAGGCAAAATGTCCAAGAAACGCCGGATAACTACGCTAGGAACGCGGTCTGTGTTGCTGTCGCATGACAACAGTGAACCCAGCAGCAGCTCAGACGAGGACGACAGTGCTATCCACAAGGCGATGTTCGAAAAATGAACGTCCCGTGGGACGGAAAGCAGAGGTAGCGGTCGATACAGGCTAAGCGGCGACCGCGATGCAAACTGTGTGCGACCACGTGTGGCTAAAGGTAAACAAAGGACCTTACGTGTGGCTACTGTTGACATCAGCAGCGGTGCCGCGTAGTGGTTCCGGAAGTTACATTCTCCTTCTGCCTCCTGCGCTTCCGCTCTAAAAACTCGCTGACCATTCGGCTTGACTAGTCTCGTTATGCGCTCGGAGCAAGAGCGGCTCCCACTCTGCCAGATCCTAACCGTATCGAGGGAGCGACCAGTCGAAGACACCATTAGGAACACACATACAACTCCCGGTACCTCAAACCCCCTGGCCCCTATGCAGGCACCCCGAATACAATCTCGACGCGGAGATAACGGAAGCAGAAGTCAGAGCAGCCCTCCTGACTCTCCGCTCTATCTCCAACCCAGGAGTTGACCGTATCTCCAAACATGCTCCGCAATTTAGATGATCAACCAATGGCCCAGCTCACAGAGTACTTCAACACGTGCTGACATGAGGGCACCCTCCCTCAATCCTGGCGTCACGACAAAATCTTATTCATACCGAGCCCCACAAACGCATTACACCTGCAAATATTCCTCCCATCTCAATAACCCCATACCTGGGCAAGCTTTTCGAACATGTCGCACCCGGCTAACCCACCTAACAGATGGCGGAGCAAGACCTCTACCCTCAAAGCATGGTGGGCTTCCGTCCCCACCTGTCGCACAGTACGTCATGCTCCAACTGGCACAGGAAGAAGGTGACTGTAGCGTGGCGATTAGATTCCGGAAGCGGGCAATTCAGACACGTACTGGAGCGTAAAACAGCCCACCGCTCTAGTCGATCACAAGTAGGCAGCACTGCCCAACCAAGTTTCCCAGCAAAGTTGTGTAGATAGACTGGGAGAGGCATCGACGTTGTGCTCGCCCATTGAACACGGCAATCGGTGAGCGGTGAGGCGCCGGCAGAACAGGCAACAACAGCGAGTCTATAATGTCCACCGCAAGTACAGTGGCTAGCCACTTCTAGCCCATCTAGCCACTGTACCGCAATGTCTGCAACGATGTTGTTATCAGGTGTTACTGCGCTTACATGTCTGGAAAAGGCCACTGACGCAGCATAGAAAGAGTTTGGCTGCCCTGACTGAGGCCCACGATTAACAGGGGCCGAGGGATTAGAAAAGTGCAAAGAGCCCAAAAAGTACTACACCAGAGCTCGGGCCGGAGACGCGTCCCCCAGCAGGATACGCAAAATGCACTTCAATGCTAACAGCGAGGAGGTGATGGACAAAGTTGAATGGCAAAACCGCCACTGTCTCTCTCGCAGAAAAGCTATTCCTAACAAAAGATGAAATTGAATTACGAACGCACGTTAAACCTCTTGGGGTCCTTTTTTTTTTTCAGAAAACCTAACCTGGGATAAGCACGTTGAACATGTTTGCTGCAAACTGAATAGAATGGCGAGAATAGTAAGCTGGAACTGGCATACGTTACCTACAAATGCAAAAAGAATGGTATACAAAGCCTAATTTTTATCCACACTTATTTATTGTCACCTTTAATCGGTCATCATATCTAAAGAAAACATCCATCAATTAACAACATGTCAAAAACGCGAAATCAGAGCCGTTTCGAATATTTCATACCGGGATCATACGTCTGCATACTTCGCATCCTATCGCATACTTTCAATTGAAATCATGTACTCATTTTGCCATATTTACCAGTACAAGACAGCTGGTCGCACTGAGAATCACTTTTTTCCTTAAACTATTCAACTTTGCCACGCGCCGTCATAGCCACAACCTTAGACAAAATAATTCATGGCTCGAACGTTTCTGCCGCCCAACATATGGCAATCAATGTTTATCGTTTCACATCGCCGTCCTCCTCAACGCTTTTAGTCGCGTTTGTGTCGGTGCAAACACAGAATCTACACGCTCACTTTCCACAAAATTAGATCGTAGTGTATTCACTTTCGGTTAGTTTCCGCACCATTGTCTCGGCTTTCATTTATCTTTCGCTGCGCTATGCCCAATCGTCTGATTCATATCCCTTTCCTTTTTGTTTATATTGTACAGCTAACGTCATTCTTTGCTTACATAATGTAGTAACTACGCCCTGTATCGCGTGCATTGTATTATGTTCGCCGCTTACTTTTTGCATCTCATGTATAAAACCCCGACGTTGCAGTCTATATGTATATATCCCGTACAATACTTGTAGCGGCATTAAGTGTTCTTTGTATATTTTTTAATGCTGCTGAACTGCACCCAAAGGGGACCGGGCTTCGTCAAGCTGCTCTTGTGCAACTTTTTTCCGTCTCTCCTTTTCTTCACCGCAGAGAGAAATAAATTTGACTTTGACTTTGATCTCCCGTGGTTGTACAATTACAGCACGAGCCACAAGCTCAGTTCTGCCTCACCAAAAAAAAACAGAGAAAAAAACTGTAGTCTGCAACCGCCTTATGACGCGCAGGGGTGGTTTAACAATGTGGAAAAGGTACCAGAAGGAACCCAGCGCGACCGACTGAACCCGGTAGCGCCTCTCAAGCAGAGACAGGTCAAGTGTCCGCGCCCTCTGCTCACGAGCTGTAATGTGCTCTACGACCGAAGACCACATACCATCCCATATTCCAGCACAGTCGTAGGTAACGCCTAAAATGCGCATCTGCGCACACCACTACAGAGGTATCGCATATGTAATACGTGTCTGAGGAGACCCCACGAAAAGTAATGACTCTTCGAATAATTAAGAGCAGCCCCCCACAAGGAGGCGTACTCGCTAAAAATGTTTTAGGCTTCGAGCAGCAGCTGTAATGAGCTAATTATAGTGTGATGTCCTTATGACCTTTTAAGAGCATTTTATTTTACCGAAAATATCTGCAGTGCTAAAGACTCTTTACACAAGTTCACTGGTATCCCAATGAGCCATCATTGTACAGGTATCGCATATATGCAAATGACATTTCAGGGAACAATGCGTGGTTTTTACACGAGCTGGCTTAAAGTAGCTTCATTATGCGCTTAAGTGGATTGAAGAGAAGTTTATTTACCACGGGCCTGAAAGGGACTGGCATCCCTCGCAAAAACAAAGGCACAGAACGGCGACTAATGTCGCCCAACCTAAACTAATGACATGCTTTGGCGACTAGCGTCTACCTACTTATGCAAAAATGCACGGCATAAAATGCTTAAATGGTATACAACTAGGAAAGGTGAGAAAAATGTTAACGTTACATTAATCCAGAGGAAAGAGTTCGTCAAGGACTTGAAAATTAACAGGCCAATCACCTTAGAGTATTTGACTGCATTTGTATCAAAATTGTGAGCAACCGTATGCCATACAGCGCTCCGTGTGGTGCGATACGATTTCTCTCTGCATATAGCTTACACGTGCTAGTCAAAATGGAGGCTAGTTTGCACCAGGGGTTCGAATCTACTACATATATACCTCCAATTTTGTCTCCCCAGACTCTTTAGACGCCCCTTAAGGCGGGGTTGATGTGCTCACCGAGGTGTCAAACAGTTACTGCGCCAAGCCCTTTCCTCAAAAAATAATTTTCGTATAAGAAAATTAGCCGGAATTTAAAAACAATTGATTAATTAATCGATTGATTGATTGATATTTCCATTGGAAAAAAAGACACCTCCCTCTCAATGGCAGGCAGCCCTTGGCTGGTTGCGGCCTCTTAAGCTAGATAGATGGTGCGTCGCTGGATGGTAGCATCCGCGCTTCGCAGCAGGGTCTCCCAAGTGTCTCTACTTACTGTATTTTGTCCCACCCTTGGGGATTGGTGGCAGGCCCTAATTATGTGGTCGAGGGCCCCTCTCGCCCCACAGTGTTCGCACTGATCTTTGTCTCTAGGCGCTGGTAGCACGTGAAACGCCCAGACCGGGTTCATGAAAGTATTAGTTTGGAGCTGCCTCCACGCGACACCTTCTCTAAGTTTCAGGCCAACATCTGGCGAGGGTACCACTCTGCGTCGCAACTTATAATGGTCGATGATTTCCCCGTAATCTTGCAGACGCTCGTCGTATGCCGTCTGCAGGGGGCTCGACGGCTATATGGAAATAGAGAGCTCCAGCAAGCTCGTGAGCTGCCGCCTCGTAACAGGGGCGGCAGCGTGCGCGGATGTCCAAATTATTATTATTATTATTATTATTATTATTATTATTATTATTATTATTATTATTATTATTATTATTATTATTATTATTATTCAGCGTTCTTTTGGGGAGGATTTTGGCCGATTCCGGCAGTATCCTACCCTCTCGTGACATAAGTGGTGACGCCGCAAGCGACACCATAGCAACGGTATGGCACAAATTTCAAAGCTGGGTCATTCCATGCGAAACGTCCCAGGCGCCAAAAGCGCCCATCACCGATGTTGTAGAAAAAAATTAGTGTAATTGTCGATTATGCGAATATCGTTTTTCTAAACTATTTTCGGGGAAAACGTCTTTTTCTCACATAAGCGCTATTCGAAGTTTTCGCGAACACGCGGAAGTTGATTGCCGTTAAACATTTTTAAATCGTGTGTGAAAGCAGATTAAATAACAAATTCTATTGTATATTATTGCGTAGGCATCATTCTTTGATGCAACGTCATTAGTGCCCCCATGTAAGACTGCGGCTTTTTCTCGGTACAATAAAGAGGCAAAAAATTGCGCGTTTTCAGAATTTTTTATAATAAACGTGTTTTTGTTTCAGTCGCAATTGATTTTTTCACCGTTTACTTGGTAATAGAGTTTCTGCCAAAAATATTTTGAACTTTCTTTAGAAAGTATCTTTTATTAAAATCAGTCCCAAATTTGGCCAAACGTGAAGCTTTTCTTAGATTGAGGCCTAAATTAAGCACAAAATCCCTCGAGATAAAAATACTTGAGATAACTCAGTAAACACATTATCTGATCACCTTGCAATCCGCAATGTTTTGTCGAGTAAATTTTGTCTGACGCGAGAAAAAACATTTTTGAAGTTCACAACTAGTGTCAGTGGTCGGCACTGCCGAAATGCGCTTTCACTGCATCACACGTGCGCGGCACCGATTCCTTCTTTGGCACGCATGTTTACTTTAGGTCTTTGCCAAGCGAACACGTTCTCAGTTAGTTGATTCCAGTAAAAATCTATCCTGAACGAGGTGCTTTCCTCAGTTTAGCACTCATTTTGGCCGTCAGCGTGGCCAGGTAAACGAATAAAACATCGATGCGACCCATATTCTGTGGCAGTTATTCGTAAACGTTACAGAGGCAGAAGAACGACGTGGTCATTTCTTCTCTCCTGTCTTATAACAGAATGAAAAATGGCTTGAACGGGCTTATGGTATAGCCGGAGGCTATACCCTTGAAATAAAAATTTCTCTACATTCTTGTTCTCTGCCTTTTGTTTTCTCATTCACTCATCTCTTTCAACATTTAATTTTTTGTTTCAATATGAGGCCACCTGTATGTTCACGTCACTTTATTCACTTGAATTTCCTGGGCGTTTGAGATTGATGTCATGCCAACATGATGTGTTGAAGACGTCGCTAGCGTGAAGTAGTGGAACTGTCGCGTTCCTTTCACTGCGATTGTCATGGCGAATCTTGAAGCCAGTTCTATTAATTTTTATTATATTTCTGGTTTGGGTACCGAGATGACAGTAACTCCTTTTACACTATTTTTTGTCCATGTAAACAGGACTTGTGGTGATAAAATTTGATCCTGATATGGCCTCTGCAAGCTTGCTCTTGCTGCGAGACCTTTAAGTGGGCCGCCGACACCATCGCATGCACGTTTTCCTTATGAAGTAGCGAAGAAATTCCATTCTTCCAAAAGACTGTGATCTTGTGCGTGGTAGCAGAGATTCAGAAAGTTATTTTTATTCTTATACTGTGATGCAGCTCCGTGAAAAAAATAGTGAATTTCTTTACACAAATGTAAATATTAAAACACTATTGCAGTAAAAAACACGAAAATAGCACTAATAGTTATTTTACTACCATTTGGCGCTTAGAAAAAAGCATTGACCCACATATACTGGATACAGTTTTTATACAGGCGCACCCAAACTGAGCTGCGGTGCGTAGGTCTTACGCAGCAAAAGCACAGTTGAGCAGTGCCGCCCAGTGACACTGGTAGTGAACTTTCAAAAGTTTTTTCTCGCGTCAGAGAAAATTTACTCGCACAAAACATTGTGGATTGCAAGCTAATAAATGTACGTGTTTACTGAGGGCCTTTATGTTTAATTTAGGTCTCAATCAAAGAAAAACCACTTTTTGCCAATTTTGGGACTGGTTTTCTTAAAAAAAATATTTTTTAATGAAAGTTCAAAATATACTGGCAGCAACTCTACCACCAAGTGAACGGTGAAAAAATATAGGGTGACTGAAACATGAACGACGTTTATAATAAAAAAATTCTGCAAACGCACAAATTTTTTCTTCTTTATTGTGCCGAGATAAAGCAGCAAAGTCTTGGAGGCACTAACGAAGTTTCATCAAAGAATAATGCATACGCGATAATATAAAATAGAATAGAAAACTTCGAAAGGCACTTACGTGAGAAAACAAAATCCCGTAAAAACGCTTTAGAAAAACGGTATTCACATAATTGACAATTACCTGCAATTTTTTCAACAAAATCGGTCATGGTCGCTTTTGGGACCTGGGCCATTTCGCATGGAATGCCCCAGCTGTGAAGTACTTTTTCTGGGGAGAACCGTGCCAACTTTTTGGGAAATGACCTCGGTCAAATTTGGAGGTCGACATCATTTCGGCCATGGTCAATTATGGTTTGCCATTGAATTGGGTTTAAATCAGTCAAGCTCAAATTTATGGGGTGTCCCGAGCCAAATTTGGAAGTTGCCATTGTCTTGCACACTCTCAAATCTGATTGGACATCAATATTCGTCCAAATCAGCCAAGGTCAACTTTCGGTGTCGCAAGGGTAAAATTTTGGAATTGACCTGGGCTAAATTTTTTGGTCACCGTCATGCCGTGCACGATTAATTATATTTGGACATTAATTTTAGTACAAATCATCTAAGACCAAATTTCAGGGGTGGCCATCATGTCGAGCATGGTCAATTATGGTTGGCCATCTTATTGGGTCGAAATCAGTGAAGGTAAACTTTCGTGGGGGGGGGGGGGGTAGAGGGGCGGGGTCCTGAGCCATTTTGGAAGTCGTCATTGTGTTGCACACACTCAATTATGATTGGACATCAATTTTGGTCCAAATCGGGCAAGGTCAAATTTTGGTGGTCGCTCGGGCGAAATTTTGAAATTGACCCGTTCCAAATGTTTTGGTCGTCATGTCTGGCACGCTGGATTATCGTTGGACATTGATTTGGTAAAAGTAGTCGTCTACGATGTAATTTCAGGGGTCGCCATCGTGTCGGACATGGTCAGTTAGGGCTGGACATCAATTTTGGTTCTAATTGACCAAAGTCGAAATTAGAACGTGGCGCAGGCCAAATTCTTGCCGCTTGGCGTCACAGTTGCTATGCCAATGAGCGATGATTAATAATAATTGGTTTTTGGTGGAAAGGAAATGGCGCAGTATTTGTCTCGTATATCGTTGGACACCTGAACCGCGCCGTAAGGGAAGGGATAAAGGAGGGAGTGAAGAGAAGAGAGGATCAAATAGGTCCGTAGTGGAGGGCTCCGGAATAATTTCGACCACATGGGGATCTTTAACGTGCACTGACATCGCACAGCACGCGGGCGCCTTAGCGTTTTTCCTCCATAAAAACGCAGCCGCCGCGGTCGGGTTCGAACCCGGGAACTCCGGATCAGTAGTCGAGCGCCCTAACTACTGAGCCACCGCGGCGGGGATCCCAACGAGCGATGCAAAGTCAAGATTTTTGCTCTGCTCTGACGATCGTATGAGTGCTTTCGCGTTGAAATTGTGGCCCAACTGTTCGCGCTCCCAGTGGTGTGATACGCGCGTTGGTGCATCGGTGCTCGATGTTTCTGATGGTGTCCATGCTCCTGAGGACAGTAATGCTTTCGTATTTACACACGTAAGCAGTCTTCAGTGTCTTTGACGGATTTTTCTTGGGTCTCAGTAGAGACCACTGAGCGATAGTAGAGGTTTCGTGTAAAAATACTTAAAAATTGGCTGAAAATTGGTTTCTTTAGTGAAAGGAAATGGCGCAGTATTTGTCACATATCAGCGGACACCTTAACCGGGCCGTAAGAGAAGGGATGAAGGAGGGAGTGAAGGAAGAAAGGAAGAAAAACGTGCTGTAGTAGAGGGCTCTGGAATAATTTCGACCACCTGCGGATTTTTAACCTGCACTGACATGGCACAGCGCACTGGCCCCTTAGCGTTTCGCCTCCATCGAAAAGCTTCCGCCGCGATCGGGTTCGAACCCGGGAACTCCGGATCAGTAGCCGAGTGGCCTAACCATGAGCCATCGAGGCGGGTAACTTGTAGCGCCGCATCAGCCAGTTCTCACTTTCTACATGGTGTTAACAAGACAATTAATTATGGCCCAGCCTACTTCCAATCCCTCGACATTTTGTTTTTGTTTGCTATGTTGCGAAAGCAAATGGCGCAGTATCTGTCTCACATTTCGGCTGACACCTGAATAGCGCCGTAAGGAAAGGGAAAATGGAGGGACTGAGAAAAGAAAGAGGTGCCGTAGTGGAGGACTCCGGAAGAATTTCGACTACCTGGGGATCTTTCACGTGCACTTACATCCCACTGCACACGAGCGCCTTTGCGTTTCGCCTACCGGGTTCGAACCCGGGTACTATGGATTAGCAGCCGAGCGCCCTAACCACTGAGCCACCGCGGCGGGCAACTCTTGACATTTCCTTTTTGTAGCGAGAGCTACACTGCGCTACCCAGTCGAGCATTTCGCAGCGATCCTGGGAGGCTTATAGTGAGCATGCACGAAACCAGACAGGAGCTGCAGGTGCGCGGCGCATGACGCCAGAGTTCGCCACCGCCGCCGCGTGAATGAGCATGCGCGGCCACTGGAGAAAGGAAGCTGATGCGCGGCGCACGACGTCAGAGCTCGGCCGCCGCCGCGGCCGCGTTTGGGCTCATGTGGATATGAGGCGCATGTACGGCTGTGTGTATAAAAGCTGAGGTGATACGACTCGGTTTATCGCAATCGCGTCGTATGGGTGACGAAAAAGAGACTCCAGCCACCGCTATGCGGGGTATCGTCAGGAGAAGATCAATTATTCGGACCCAGAAGTCGTCTCCTGGAACTTGGCCGCTCTGCAAAGAAAGAACATCCGAAGGCTAAACGAGCGGCGGAGACGCCTGATCAAAGAGAAGAACGTCTTGACAAACGGGGACGCCAAAAGGCGGACCGCAACAAGCGGCGCTTACAAGCTTGTGTATCTGAGAGAGACGAATAAGACTAAATACTGTGTAGGAAGCATTGAGACAATTGCGTGTTACTTCAGCGATAATCGGCCCAAAAACAAGCTCGCCAACATGCGTAACCAAAGGGGGGGGGGGGGGGGGAGAGAATGCAGCTCTCACTGCGTATATCCTGGCATAACTGAGCTAAGCCACTGCCATTTTTTAATTACCGGTGCATGGTACGCGCCTCCACAGCTGAAGTCGTCGCTGAAAAGCATCCATCAATCTTTTTGTGGTAGGTAACAAATTAAGGTCCTTATTTGGAAACCAGTAACTAAGGGCGCTCGTTTGTTCGCTGCGTTTCTGACTTCTTTCCTCAAAAAATTCGCAGAAGTCAAAACGGTGTCAGCATTTTGCACTATGCGATCATTTGCTTTCTTTTCTTTTAAAAAATTTGTATGCCGAGTCACCAAAGTAGGGCAATGAAACCGACTCCTAAAAACGACACAACCGTGCGAGAAATACGACAAAATGCGTTTTAGTTTTGTCGTAACGAGCAATTTTTCTGTTGTTTTGTAGTATTCTTCTGTAGCACTGTAGCTTTACTGCAGTCTGTAGTACTTTCCTGAAGTGACTAGACAAAATGCTGTTGTTACTTCACGTTTTTGGTAAAAAATTACAGAAAAGATGTTGTGGTGACAGGGGCTTTTTTAGTTGTGTTTTCTGACAGAGTCCTGACAGCGGAACTGGACGCTCCACAGAGACGAGCCGGTTAATTTTTGCTCTAAGCTTCTGCGGGAGGGAAATGAAAGAAGAAATTAAGTATCTAGTCAGTGTCGATCACGTATAAGTGGGTGGTGGCGGTGAATGCATTTATTAGGATGGGACAGGAGGCATGTTCGGATCACCCCGAAAGGGACCGATCCTTACAAGCACTGGCTGGAGGTCCCTAGTTTGAGACCCAAGCGGCGGTGGCCGCCCGGGCGCGCCCGACAAAGCTTGTTGGACCTTTAAGTCATGGCAGCCGAGCAGGGTCGCCTCCCAATTCTCTCGGGTTGGGTTGAAGATGGGCGAAATAGCCGGGTTCGAGGGGCAGACACACACCATGTGATAGGTGTCCGAAGGCACCGCTCCACAGTGCGGGCAGCTGCCGTTAGAGGTGGGGTCAAAATGTTTAATGCTGCCGGGCCCAGCAATATATTGGTGTGAAGGCCGCTCAGCCGCCTTCTTGATGCCTTTACATGGACGAGGGTAAAGGCGATGACTATCTTGGTAGTAGGTTGTAACATCTTTGAAGGTGTAGACCGGATTAAAATCGGGTTCCTGATCGGGCGTGGAGGAGAAAACAGCCCGGTGAGAGAGCGCGCAGGCGGCTGCGTCTACTGCCTCGTTTCCTGTCAACCCCTGATGAGCGGAGGTTCGTGTTTTATGCAAAACATCACCTCATCGCCGACGGGGCATGTTCCAACCACAACTGAATTTCGACTACAGACTCTGCCATTTCCTTCCGCGCTCATGACGAGCAGGGGGAGAGACAACGTTCTTTCAGGAGCACAACGGCGAATTCGGGGACGTGGTAACAAAGGTCATGGGTCAGGGGTAGGGGACCGCATCAGGATCCCGCGACACACTTCGACGCTCTCACACGCAGCGTACGCCGGGAGCGGAAAGGTCCCGCATATCAGTGGCCATACATGCAAGACGATTGATTTGGGCGCCTACTCCGACGAGAGGTGTTTCTCGCTCTGAGGTTTTAGAGAAAGGCACTAGTTACATATCAACGAAGAACTTGGCCGGTCTAAAAGAAGCTTGCGTATGCGATTCAGGTTATGGCATGTACAGAAACAGAAGTTACGTTGACAACGTTCACTGCCATTTCTGTCCTGATTTATCGGTAAATAAATTCGCCAAATTAAAGCAATGAGCATTTGCTTACTTGCTTTTGATGATTTCTGTGTTTTTTGCCGCACCCTACATACGTTAAGTCGTGTCCCTGTTTATAACTTAGTTCCTACTGGATTCTTTGAAAAATCGGCATGAATGCATTCCGGTCATGGCATATTTATTTACCGTTGAGCTTTGCTGTCGACACCCTCACCGCCGCGGTGGCTCAGTGGCTAGGTGGCTCGGGCGCTCTGCTAAAGAACCAGAGTTTCTGGGTTGGACAAAATCACTAACGCAATTCTACGCAACCCCTGCAATGATCCCTTTTAAGCACTTACCCAATAAATCAATGATGAACTGCGCACCCAAGGCAAAATACCCCCTCAATAGAAACACGCAGAAGTTATACTCATCCCTAAGCGCAGCAAGCCACCCCCCCCCCCTCCTGCTCTCATGTTCATATTGCTCACTTCCTGCTTGGTCAAGCTATACGAGCGAGTCATCCAGACACGCCTGCAAAACTATATTGAAGGTCATAACCTCTTTCCCCCTTTTATGTTCGGCTTTAGAGCAGGTCTTTCTACGCTAGAGGTATTTCTTATCAAACGTGAAGTCCTGACGGGGATAGCTCCTGGCGGAGCGTACCTTCTTCTAACGCTTGACATTATGGGCGCCTTCAACATTTCCCATTATGCAATCCTAGAAGGTCTAAATAAGATACACTGTCGATCTCGCGTCCTCCAATATATCTCCACCTTCCTCACAGCCCGCACGGCCGCGAGAGGCATCGGATTTACTATATCGTCTCCCTTCTAAACACCTGAAAAGGGCACTCCATTAGGCGCCGTATTATCACCACTCCTATTCAGTATGGCCATGGCCCGCTCACCCACAAGCTCTCAACACTCTCCGACATGGGATATACCATCTATGCGGATGACAAACATCTGGTCCAACCTGAGGATCCCTCTTCCCCAAAGAGCAAGCCTTAAAAATAGCCATCGGTGTGGTCGAGCATTTTGGTCGGACCAGCGGTATGCAGTATCCATCGGACAAATCGGAAATCATCCGTATTCATGGTGCCCGCTATCGTTCTCCCGGCCAAATCATGCTCAGAATTCACAACCACCCTTTAGAAGAAAAATCGTTCATCTGAGTGCTTGGCCTCTCGGTCCAGCATGAAGGCAAGCCCACCCTCACTATTGCCATTCTACGCACGTCTATGCTCAATATCGCACGTATGGTACGACGCATCGCTGGAAATTGCAACGGCATGCGCGAGGGTGACACCATCCGCCTCGTCACGGCCCTGGCGACGAGCCGAATCCAGTACACTCTCCCACACCACAATATTGATCGCACCGCCGAGAGTAGGATCGATATCCTTATCCGTACCCTGTATAAAACAGCTCTGGGCCTTCCCATGTATACATCCACCACTACACTGCTTGCACTTGGGATTCACAATACGTTTGCGGAAATCCAGGAGGCTGTTCTGAACTCCCAATAAACTCTTGTCCTCACCACCTCGGTGGGTAGAGCCATCCTTTCTGGGATAGGTGACCCGCATGCCACCAGGACAATGGCCCTGACCGGAGTTCTTCCCAATACTGTCCACTCACGCCTTTACATGGACCCCATCCCTCGTCATATGAACCACGATTCACAGGCCCCGCGCCGTCAGGCCCGTCTTCGCTGCCGCCGTAGGCAATACGGCCAAGACACCTACGCTGTGTGTGTGGCTTCCTATGCACGGCTCCACAGATATGCTTGCGCTGCTGTCAATCCCGCCAGCACCCCTTTACTTGGAGCGTCCTTCGCGGCAAAGGATCCGGCAGCCGCAGAAGCCATTGCAATAGCCATCAACATCAAAATGAGCGACACGCAACACCACGGCACTAACATTTTTACAGACTCCCAAGCAGCCTGTATAGCCTATACGAGTGGACATGTCCCGCCCACGGCTCTCCGCGCACTGGGCGGTCCTCTCCATTATGATCGTCATCACCTGGATCATAGGACATGCACTTCTAGATGTCAATATTAGGGCAGATGCCCTAGCTCGAGATTACACCAACCGAGCGGGGCACACTGACTCTACTCCCTACCACCTCTCAACGCATTTTTCAACCCGCCTAGAGACCCTCCGCCTAAATAGGCGTATCTTCTCCCCGCCACATGAGAAACTTTTCCCGGAGGACTGCTACCACCTTAGACGCATCCATACACTTAGTTTCCCAATCTTCAACACCTACACCGCATTCTACCAACATTATACGCAGATACATGTCCTTGGTGTGGCCAAATTCCCACATTCACGCACATTACATGGACATGCTCAGATAAACCGAACCACTTAAAGACGCACAACGCGGCGCTGGTGCAGTGGGAGGTGACGCTGGCCAGGGGCACGTTGGAAGACCAGGAGCTGATAGTCGCCATCGCCAAAGGGTCGGCGGAAGCCACTGGAGTCTTGGACTGAGGACCCCACCCAAAATCCGCTCCGGTCTACTTTTTACAATTATATATTTATTCTCTCTCTCTCTCTCTCTTGATGGAGGAGAAACGCAAATGCGCCCGTGTGCTGGGCGACGTCAGTGCATGTTAAAGATCTCCAGGTGGTCGGATATTTTCCGGGGTTCACCACTACGCAGCTCTTTCTTCCTTTCTTCTCTAAGTCCCTGCTTTATCCTTTTGATTGCGTCGTGGTTCCATGTCGGCCGATATGTGAGACAGATGCTGCGCCTCTTCCTTTCCACAAAAATCAATTTTTTATATGCCATGGACAATGTTTAAGTATGTCAGGTTTGAATTAAAGACCGATATCGGCACTTAAATAAATAGTAAACGCAAGGAAACCTTAAAATTCGACTTAAGGTTGCTTACAAGACAAGGAAGTGTTTGCACACGCGATATGCTGCACTCCAAGCTCCCGACTCATGGTCACGCTAATCAACGTCACTTCCTTGACCGACTGGGTTGAGAGGCGCAAATTCTTTCCAATTAACCCTGTCTTCTGCACGCCGAGGACAAATTATCCACGCAAACTTTGCTCTTTGAAATTCATGGACACCATTTGCGGCTGCAACAACTGGTAGAAATGATCAAAGCGAAAAACCAAAACTGCATTGATATAAGGGCATTTCTTTTGAATTACAGTGTGTGGGTGGTCCCAAAGTTGAGCGAAGCATAGAAAAGTTCGGTCTGAAATAATCAGCGGATGTAGTAGATAACTTTCGTTAAGAAATTTCCTGGCAACATCTAAGGCGATTCGATTATCGGCGGACGGCAATATCCAATTGCCTTAAACAAATTAAGGTCTTAAAGTGAATGCTGTGTAAAGAAAGCTTATATAAGAAACAATTTTCAATATCAATGCCTTATATGGCTCATCTGCTAAGAAATCTAATGTCCACAAACAGTGGCGTCCCAAAACTCGTTGACCCAGCACAGGAAAATAAAATTTCTTCCCGAAGTGCTGGAAATAGAGCGCAGGACTTTGAGATTGCGAGGCGAGCACTTACACCATAGGCCACAACACTGCGTTGATTCTTGACGAACAAAGGTGAACCTAGCATATGCTTTGCCTTACAAATTTGTGCTAAAATACGTTTTAATATCCAATGGCGGACAGGCCGCCATTGGAATCTGAACCTGGCAACGTTTAACGCTAGAACTTTAGCTAGTGAGGCTAGCCTAGCAGTGCTGTTCGAGGAACTAGCGGGAATTAAATGGGATGTGATAGGGCTTAGCGAAGTTAGGAGGACAGGTGAGGCGTATACAGTACTAAAGGACGGACACATACTGTGCTATCGCGGGTTAGAGGATAGACGAGAACTAGGTGTGGGTTTCCTCATTAATAAGGATATAGCTGGCAACGTAGAGGAGTTCTACAGTATTAACGAGAGGGTAGCAGCTATAGTAATTAGGCTGAATAGGAGGTACAAGCTGAAAGTGGTGCAGGCCTACGCACCCACATCCAGCCATGATGACCAGACCGTTGAAAGCTTCTATGAGGACGTAGAATCAGCAATGAATAGAGTAAAATCGCAGTACACTGTACTGATGGGCGACTTCAATGCGAAGGTGGGCAAGAAGCAGGCTGACGACCACGCGGTAGGTGACTATGGGATAGGCTCTAGAAATAGCAGGGGAGAGTTATTAGTCGAATTCGCGGATAGAAATAATTTACGGATCATGAATACCTTCTTCCGCAAACGAGAAAACAGGAAGTAGACCTAGAAGAGCCCCAATGGTGAGATTAAAAATGAAATAGACTTCATACTATGCGCCAAACCTGGCATCATTCAGAATGTGGCCGTCCTCGGAAGGGTGCGTTGCAGCGACCATAGAATGGTAAGGTCTAGAATTAGCCTAGACTTGAAGAGGGAACGGAAGAAGCTAGCGAAGAAGAAGACCATTAACGAGTTAGCCGTAAGAGGGAAAGCACAGGAGTTTAGGATAGGGCTGCAAAACAGATACTCGGCTTTAACTGAGGAAGATGATCTTGATGTTCATTCAATTCACGATAACCTGACATCAATAATTACGGAGTGCGCAGTAGAAGTAGGCGGTAGGACAGTTCGAAAAGATACCGGGAAGCTATCTCAGGTGACGAAAGATCTGATTAAGAAGCGCCAAAACATGAAGGCATCTAACACTACCGATAGAATAGAACTAACGGAGCTATCAAAGTTAATAAATAAGCGCAAGGTAGCCGACATAAGGAAGTTTAATATGGAGAGAATCGAGCATGCTCTAAAGAACGGAGGTAGCATAAAAACAGTGAAGAGGAAACTAGGCATAGGTAAAAACCAGATGTATGCATTAAGAGACAAGCAGGGCAATGTCATTAGCAATATGGATAAGATAGTTAACGTAGCCGAAGAGTTCTACACAGACCTGTACAGTAGCCAATGTAATCAGAACGCTAATGAGAAAGACAGCAGTGCACAGCAATGCGTCATCCCGCCAGTAACGAAAGATGAAGTAAAGAAAGCCTTAGAACCAATGAAAAGGGGAAAAGCAGCTGGGGAGGATCAGGTAACAGCCGATCTGTTGAAGGATGGAGGGGACATCGTGCTAGAAAAACTAGCCACGCTGTATACGCAATGCCTTATGACCTCGACTGTACCAGAAGCTTGGAAGAATGCAAACATTATCTTAATTCATAAGAAGGGAGACGCCAAGGACTTAAAAAATTACAGGCCGATCAGCTTACTATTCGTTGCCTACAAAGTGTTTACTAAGGTAATCGCTAATAGAGTCAGGGCAACGTTAGACTTTAATCAACCAAATGATCAGGCAGGCTTTCGTAAAGGATATTCTACAATAGATCATATTCACACCATCAATCAGGTGATAGAGAAATGCGCAGAATATAACCAACCTCTATATATAGCTTTCATTGATTACGAGAAAGCATTCGACTCAGTGGAAACCTCAGCAGTCATACAGGCATTGCGTAATCAGGGGGTAGAAGAGCCTTATGTCAAAATACTGGAAGATATATATAGCAACTGCACAGCTACTATAGTCCTCCATAAAGTCAGCAATAAAATTCCAATAAGGAAGGGCGTCAGGCAAGGAGACACGATCTCGCCAATGCTGTTCACCGCATGATTGCAGGAGGTATTTCGAGGCCTGAATTGGGAACAGTTGGGAATAAGAATAAATGGAGAATACCTAAATAATCTGAGATTTGCTGATGACATTGCCTTGCTGAGTCACTCAGGAGGTGAACTGCAAATCATGATCAACGAGTTAGACAGGCAGAGCAGATCGATGGGTCTAAAAATTAACATGCAGAAAACCAAGGTAATGTTCAACAGCCTAGCAAGGGAACAACAGTTCACAATTGGCAGCGAGAGCCTAGAAATTGTGCCGGAATACGTCTACTTAGGGCAGGAAGTGACAGCTGATCCGGATCATGAGAGGGAGATAACTAGAAGGATAAGAATGGGGTGGAGCGCATATTTCAAATTCTCGCAGTTCATGAGTGGCAGTTTACCAATTTCACTCAAGAGGAAAGTGTACAACAGCATAATCTTACCGGTACTCACCTACGGGGCAGAAACGTGGAGGCTAACGAAAAGAGTTCAGCTTAAGTTAAGGACAACGCAGCGAGCCATGGAAAGAAAAATGATAGGTGTAACGTTAAGAGATCGGAAGCGGGCAGAGTGGGTGAGGGAACAAACACGGGTTAATGACATCCTAGTCGAAATCAAGAGAAAGAAATGGGCTTGGGCAGGGCATGTAATGCGAAGGCAAGATAACCGCTGGTCTTTAAGGGTAACGGAGTGGGTTCCAAGAGAAAGTAAGCGTAGCTGGGGGCGGCAGAAGGTTAGATGGGCGGATGAGATTAAGAAGTTTGCAGGCAAAGGGTGGATGCAGCTGGCAAAGGATAGGGTTAATTGGAGAGACATGGGAGAGGCCTTTGCCCTGCAGTGGGTGTAGTAGGGCTGATGATGATGACGTTTTAATACGTTGCTAAAATACGTTGTAAACACCGGCGCTACGCGGTTCCTATGAAGGGTCTGGGTAAATCTGGCGAATGAACTCTCCTTAGGCTCTTTACACACTGCTGCGCCCGGTGGGTCTCAAGCACGTTGATTCTTTATTTGACGGCCGCTGCTCATTCTTTGGGGAGGTGGCCGACACCTTTGACATGGTTTGGGCATGCAGGCAAAATACTTCTCTCCCCGCTATCAACCCCTTGCGCTACCCGAGAGGACTGGGAGGCGACTCTGCTCGGCTGCCAGGAACTATCGGCATATTTACAGACGCTCTGCTTAACTCATTATAACCAAAATTATAAATAGAAAGAAAAATGTTTGGGGCTGGGGTGTAACGTTAAGTTCATCTGGGCTCCTGAAGTGGGCCGTGCGGGAAGGGATGAAGGAGAGAGCGAGAAAAGAAAGAGTGAAACAACTGTGGTTGCTAAAACTTATTAGCTCTGGTTAAACGTGGAGTGACGCGATAGCTACAGCTGGCCGAGTGGAACTTGTTCACGTGACGAACCACGTGATCAGCCACGGCGCCGCACCGCCGGCAGCTGCGCTGCTCCGCACCACGTGACCAACCATGTAACAACGTGGCGGCACAGCCACAGCGTAGCGGGGCAGCCACAGGGTGGCAGCGCCGCCACCGCCACGGAGCCGCCACGCCGAAGGCTCGAAATGCTACCGTGATGTAGCTATCGCTACAACATTTCCGAAAAACTGGCTGCATTGTTCCACTAAGCTGGACATGACTGTCTCTGACGGTTCAGCTTATGAACTTGCTTGGCTCAGATTTAGCATTAGAGGTTACAGAAATGATGTCGCTATTTATAAAGGTGTTTGTTTACTGCAGGTTTTGTTACATTTATGCATCGTGTTTCAATGCACCAGCAGCAAGAACAGAAAAGATTCACTAAGCCAACTTTTCGAGCCGTCAGCGAGGCCGCAAGCTTGACCTTGAATGCAGCTAGAGGCCACGATGGCCGCTAGTTTCACCTATATATATATATATATATATATATATATATATATATATATATATATATATATATATATATATATATATATATATATATATATATATATTGGTTCTTGGTTCTTGGTTCTTGGGGAAAGGAAATGGCGCAGTATCTGTTGGACACCTGAACCGCGCTGTAAGGGAAGGGATAAAGGAGGGAGTGAAAGAGGAAAGGAAGAAGAGGTGCCGTAGTGGAGGGCTCCGGAGTAATTTCGACCACCTGGGGATCTTTAACGTGCACTGACATCGCACAGCACACGGGTGCCTTAGCGTTTTTCCTCCATAAAGACGCAGCCGCCGCGGTCGGGTTCGAACCCGGGAACTCCGGATCAGTAGTCGAGCGCCCTAACCACTGAGCCACCGCGGGGGGTGCTATTTTCAACTTGAATGTAAGTAGATGTCAAAAAATGAGCATAACGGGTGGTAGTCGAAGGATGGATGGATAGATGGATGGATAGATGGCGGATTGGCCTGGATGGACGGACGACCGTACGGTTGGATGGATGATGGATATGGCTGAACCCTTTTAATTGGGTGGTGGTTGAAGCCACCTAGCCATGACTTGTAAAATTTTACTGTTGACTTGATTTTAGCTAGCAATCGCCGCTGGTGTAGCTGCTACAGCAGTGACACCAGCGGCTGTTACACGAACAATCTCGACTTTGACCTTTGACTTTGGCTTTTGACCTTGACCTCCGGTCAAGCGGGAAAGCATCAAATGGCATCGCAAGCGCCGGTGATGAAAGTGGGTTCTGCATAAAACGCCGCTGCAGTTTGATGCGTTCCGCGGAACGCTAAAGTTGTGACCGATGCGACGCCTGCCGTGGAGATTTTGCCAGATAGCGGAGAAATGTGACCAATCGACGGGGGTTCTGATACCAAGATCATAATGTAGCGCCCTGATAGGCAATGTTTACTGCATCCTAAATTTTGGTTTCTTCTGCAATGTCATAAATGACCTCACCCATAAACTTGCCCTCATATTTTGATAAATTATTAGTTGGGCTCGTCACCTAGTTACTTATTCAGAAAGCAGCAAGAGTGCTTAAAGAAAGGAAAATGTCTCCCAGGTGAAATGAGTCGTTTCTGGTTTATAGGACTTAAAGTCCCAAAGAAACTGAGGCTATGACGGACGCCGCAGTGGAGTGCTACGGTAATTTCGACCTCCTGAAGTTCTTTAACGAGCACTGATTTTGCACAGTACACAAACCTCTAGCACTTCGCCTCCATCGTAATGCGATCGCAATGACCAGGATCGAACCCGCGTCTTTCGGGCCTGCAGCCGAGCTCCTTTACTACTGAGCCACCGCGGAGGGTAAAGCGAAACGAATTGTCGCATTATCTTCATCCCAGACACTACCATTTTTGTTGAGAGAAAACACAAGGAGCATTCTCTGTACTCCACAGAGGAACTGAGGTCGAGAATTTGCTCTTTTGTGGGCGTTGGTAAACACCTTTCGTTTGCCATCAGGATTTTGTTGAGCTGAGGCTTTATGATGCAAGAGTCTGGTTCTTTAATTTCGCTGCTTTTCCTGAACACATTCTTGTCATATTATTCAGAAACGAGAAATTGCGTATTCCTTACCACTCGGTGTTTTTGAGGAATCCCCTCATTCTTGTAATAAAACATTTGCTTAAGTGTTCTGATTTCTTTGAAATTTTTCGTTTGACATTAATAAATGCTTCATGATAGCCGCCATTAAAAGGTGCAACATCGGTTATCTCGACATTAAAAGAACTTCTTTTAAACAGCGCAAAAGACGCGGAGGCAGAAGGGACACACGGGACACGCACAGCGCTGACTCCCAACTATGTTTATTCATGAATTTTACACGTATATATACAGATGGCGTGATGAGCGACAGTTGGAAAACAAATAAAGTGCACAAAGAAAGAGAGAAGCAAGAAAGAATTAATGCTAATCTCGTTTTGCGTGCTTATCCTAGCATGCCCGTTTTTTTCCTGACAGGAAAAGGGAAGGCGTGCTGACGCAAAGGTCACCCAGAGCTAAAATCCTTTGAACTTCAATTATTTCCCTCATGGTTCGGTCCTTGCTTCCTTTGAAAGTACGGCACCTATCGAACATGGGTTTGCAGACTTTCCTATTTTCCTTTGTGCAATCGAAGCAGTGAAGCGGCAGGTTGCGGTCATTAGAGTTAGTCAAATCCCTTTTGTGTTCCCTTAATCTCTCATGCAGGCAACGCCCTTTTTGTCTCACGCACATTTTGCCGGAAGATAGTAGAAGTTCATAAACGAGCCCCTCATTACAATCTACAAACCTACTTTGATGCTTTATCTTACATGCATACCTTAGCTTAGTCACAGGACGGATAATGCAGCTAAGCATAGACTGCTTGCACGGAGCGGAAAAGGCTACAGGAACATCTAAACGATGCGCTAACTTCTTTAGGTTGTGGGAAAATGCTGCATGCAGGGGATTACTGCTGTCTTTTTCTACTTCCTTGATGATTCACTCAGCGCAAAGAATAGGAGCCATGCAGGAACCAATGCAAATTCCTTCTTTTGGGAGATAAAAGCTATGTTCCCCCTTAGCAAAAGTTGAATTTAGATAAAAGGTTAAAAGTTCTAAAAACTCACGAACAGATATTCCTGCACAATTCTGAAAAACAACCATTCTAAGTTCATCAATGCATTCCTAAATGCACTCTAACAGCTTATCCTTAGGAAGGGAATAATACAGGTCTTAGATGTCAATGGACCTAGCGCTGAGGCATTTATCGGAACAGGAATTCAAAAAGTCAAGGACCTCGTCAGGCTTTTGTACCACGAAAGGATCATTAATACTCAGAAGGGCTAGTTTCTCTTGAAAAACAGTGTATCAATTTTCTGCCAAGATTCATTACAGGATATTTGAACACAGAAAAGGCATTTTGGCTTGTGAGTTTTTGCGAAAAAAATAAATCTATGTGATCCTTATTGCTGTTTTCAATCGATTTCAACAGATGTTGCAGGTTCAACTTGCCACATAAATTTTATGGATTTGTTTTGAGCTTAGACAGCTTAACAATATTACGAGGCTGAAAAACATCCGCAATAGCATCTACAGCTTTATAATGAAATAGTCCATAGGACAAAACAGTGAACCCACCCTCTTTGTCCGCTAAAACAAAACCTATAGACTGCTCTTTAAGAAAGTTCATCACGCGACGAACAGGAAGGCGGGAACCACCGGGCTTGCACTTGGTCAAGATGTAAACACCTTGAGAAATGTATCGTAATCTGTCTTCTTCAGGTCTTCTTCTTGGTCTTAGGGGGAGGCCATCTTCCTGATGTTCATCACAAGGTGCTGGAGCTCGGACCGAAGTTTTGCCTACATCCAAACGTTCATAAGGTGGAAAAGATTTCAACTGAAAGAGGCATTTCGAGGAAAGTTCCTGAGGAGGACCGTTCCAGATGCATAGTGGAATGTGTAGATGTGATGAAAAGATGTGGGGGTGGGAAAAAGAGCAACCGTTGCCTGAAGCCTATGATTGATTTTTTGACATCCAGTGAGCAGCCGGTAGTTGTGTCCAACAAAGAGGGGTACTTCGTTGTGTTACCCGAACACTTGTTTAAGAAAAAGGTTTATTCGGCAATGGAAGCACATTTTAGACCTGCTAAAGTCAAAGCTACAAATGTCAAGGAAAATGCTCTGAAACTCTTGTCGCGTTTAAACCTACAGAATTTGCGCTCTAGCGTTAAAAAGGCTAAAGGCCTAAGGCTCGAAGTCTTCTTTTCGGCCAAAACGCATAAGGACGACATACCCTTCCGTGCTATTGTCACTGAGCGGTCTACATGGCAACATGTCGTTTCATGCTTCCTGCAAAAGCACCTAAAAAGTCTTACCTTAGCGGACCCATATCAGACGCCAAATTCTTTGGCTGTTGTCAAATACCTCAAGAATCAAAATCCTGAAGGAGCGTCTGCATTTAGTATTGATGTTATGGACCTCTTCTACCCGCCGCCACATGACACACTGATGAAATTTGTTAGTGATTGCATTACCGAGGATAATGATGAACAATGCTTTGTCAATGCCCGTGGTATTTCCGTTCCTTCGTTTTTAGAAGTGCTGTCGTTTTATCTGGCTTCTACTTTTGTTGACTGGAATGGGCATTTGTTTATTCAAAAGACAGGTGTTTGTATCAGATCCAAAGTAGCGCCCGTCCTCAGTGATATCTTCCTGTCTCGAGTTGAATCTTATATTGAAAAGAATCAGAGTGGCCTTGCAAAAAAGATTTTCAGGTATGTCGATGATTATCTGGTGTTTGTTGACCGACATGAATTTACAAGGAGGGCGGTTGACATTATTAAGATTTTTAAAAAATATGGGTGTGGATTGCAGTTCACCTTTGAAACTCCTACAAACGATTGCCTGCAGTTCCTTTACACAAAACTTCATTTCATGCAGGATCATGTGTGCTGGAGGTATTCTCCGAGGTCTGAAAAATCACTCTTAAATTATAAATCAAGTCACTCAAAAATTGTGAAGTGCGGCATTGCTGTCTCCTGTCTAGAATCGTCTTTGCTCAAGTCGTGCCCTCACGAAATGAAGGAAAGCTTCTTCGAGCAAGTGAACACAGTAAGATTGGCTGGATTTCCAGAGGGCGTGTTGTTTCTAGCTTCTAACAAGGTGCTCAATAAAGTAAAAGTTCAATAGGTCTCTTCTTAAGGGTTCTGAGGAGAAAAAGAAAAATATCGCAGTCATACCTTACGTTCATCGGTTTTCTCATCAACTAAAAAACGTGGTTAACAGATATGGTGTTAATGTTCTCTTCTCTGCCCCTCAGAAAGTTAGTAGTGTTTGTGCGAAAGTTGCTGCGCGCTCTAGCAGCCGTGTATGTGATAAAAGAAAGCGGTGCACTGTGAATCACGGGAATCGCTATGTCAGATGTTCAAAAGGAGTGGTGTATCACATCCCCTTTTCTTGTGGCCGGACCTATATCGGTCAAACGGGCCGCTGCCTTAATGTGCGCTTGCAAGAGCATTTTTTGTCATTGAATAAGTCGCCTTCATCTAATCTCGCTAAGCACTGTTCGAAATGCAGCGGCTGCAAGCCTTTGCTTGACCAAACTAAAATCTTGTTCCCACACCCTAATCAGCTAACCAGAGAGATTTCAGAGGCCTATAACATCCGTAAAAATCAGCACACGTGTGTTGCCGACCCTATGGTGGTTTTGCATGAAAGAGAGTTTTCTTATCTTGACGCACCTGCATGAGCACTTTTCCTGTTACGCCTGCGCGATGGCTTTTGTTTTGTTTGTGATTGTTTTTTTTTGTGAGTTTCTCGAATAAACGCCCTGTTGCGAGTAAGCGCTTGTGTTGTTTGGTCTCCCTTCTCTGTTGTCCTAAGTGCGCTTTATATAATTTTTGAAAATGGAAAACCAACTAGCTCAGATGTCAATTCTGTTTCTTCAAGAACCTTGCTGGAAACCTGTCTCACCAGCGACAGGAGCTCAGACGCTGTCTTCTTCGGCTGAACAGCGAATTTTGGGCCGAGGCTAAGTACCTTGGTGACGTCCTTGGGGAGCTCCAGGTTTTCCTGGTTGTGAACCTGCCCGCTTGGCGCATGATGCTTCGGTGGTTGGCGTCTTCTTAAATAAGCAAAATTTGTTGCCAGAGGAATTAAGCTGTGCGATCCGCGGTTAGCAACAGCTCTTGTAGATGACACTTGGCCGACGCGGGTTCCAGGTTCTTGTACAGCTGTACGGAGAGGGACGTTCTGTACAGACGAGCTTGTCTGTCATTATGATCCTAATATCGTGCAGATACGAGCGCAGAGGCCCAATGACGGCAGCAAGCCGCCAAACACTACGATGACGTTTTCAGGGAACTGTTTGCTTCTGTAGTATGACAGCGAGCGTGCTCGGCAAACAGCGGCAGCTATACGCACGACGATGAAATGTGGATCAGAGGACACGTACTGAAAAGGGCCCGCCAAACGAGAAATGAAGGTTACAAGGGTAGACGTGCGGGCTAGTTGGTGGTTCATACTTCTTTTAAAAAGCGCAAAAGACGCGGACGCAGAAGGGACGCACATGACACACACAGCGCTGGCTGTCAACTATGTTTATTCATGAAATATACATGTATATATATACAGACAAGGACGAAAGACAAGAAACGATCGGGACCGGCACCTACTGCCAACTTATTTTATTGAAGCTTGCGACAGGGATTTCACAGCAAGTTATCACGCAATTTTATGGCTAGCCGTGGCGCCAAGCGGCAATAATTTGGCCCGGCACATTCCCAAAATTTACCTTCGTCGATTTGGACCAAAATCGATGTCCAACCATATTTGAGCGTGCCCGACACGATGGCGACCACAAATTTGATCCGGGCCACCGGCGAAAAAGTTGTTGAAAAATTTGAGATTTGCGACATCCAGTAGCTATGGTCTAGCTTTACCATTTACATCATTGCGGTTTCGCACGTCACACATCGGTTCAAGCGGAGTTAAACTCCGACAAATTTTATGCACAGTGCCACACCAGTTTTGCCAAGGTGCATTTCAGTCACCAGCCTTTCGATTCATGCCTTCCTTACTCCGTTCATTCCCAATCAGTCTTGCTTGTGAAAGGTTCTCCGTAACCTTTACCTACGCCATGTCCGTAAATTGACTAACTGAGGGTTGCCGGCCACCTTCAAGCATTGTCTGCTATAGAGCTCTTTAAACGCTTATAACAACAGAGGTAGCTCCCTAAAAAGTGAAAATTGCCACATTTAGTTTTGCGTCTCACCAAAAGAATCAGAGGCACTCTGGCCAAAGCGAAAGATCGTTGCATTTGCCTCTAATTTATCGTATTCGATTTCTAGCATTTATGCAAGGTGACATGTAAACGTTGAAAACTTTTTGGGGCCTGAAATAAATTTGAATAAATTTGAAATAAATTTGAATGGTACTTTCTGTAATCCTGCAAAGTAACACTGAAAGAGCGTGGATACAGCACTGCGCGGTCCCTCATCAGCCTGAAATCGCGGGCAGCCCGCCTCACGTGTCCGATTTGCTTACTGCCAACTTTAGAATATGGTAGGCTAAAGTAGAAACCAAGCCAGAAAGGCAGCGTTCACAGGCTCGACGTGAATCTGTGATAATTACCTTCGAATTCGGATCGTACCCTTCACCGAAACGCATAGTTTGGACTCCGGGCCATCAGGGCCTTAGAGCTAACGAGTCGGTGGACGCGGCATCCCTAGCGGATACGCACCGGCGCCTCATCCAGGCTCCTACGGCTTAGAGATTAAACAGCCGCTTCTGCGGTTCAGGAAAATTCTGGAAATCTATTGCGAACAGCATCTGCCTTTCCCGGTCTCTGCCAAGGGCCTGAGTAAAGGCGATGAGTGAACTCTCAGGCGCCTACTGATCAACACGTTGTTGTGTCCTGCAATAGCAAAACATTTTGACCTCGAAATTGATGGGCGCTGTCCTCCCTGTGGGGAAGCGTCCGATAACTTCGGCATGGTTTGGGCTTGTCCGAAGAATCGTTCGTTGGCCCCGAACACTTCCTCTTCCCGAGAAGCGTGGGAGGCAGCCCTGCTAAATTGCTCGGGGCTTGAGTCTCAAAGGGCTCCAGTCCAATGGGCGCGAGTAGCGGCCTCGTCCAGCGGGGTCCCGGTCTAAGGACTCCACCTATGTAAAGGGCCGCTTTTGGCCTGCAAACTCTCTTCACTGAATAAAAAGTTTTCACCACCACCACAAGCACCACTCCACGTGTCGGGCCAAGACGGAGAGGGTGCTGCTCTTTAGCGCGTAGGTTCCACTCGCAGCCGTACAATTAGGACTATTGTCTTAGTTTTGACTTAGTATTATACGGTAAGGTGCACTTGCGCTGTTCAAGCAGAAATGGAGACAAAAAAAGTGCTGCGGTTCAACTAGTACTGAATCTTGTTAGAGAGCGAAAGCTGCAGTGTATCGGGTAACTAGACGCGGCTTGGCCTGTAAAGTTGAGTACGTTCCGCACACCGGATAGGCAACGCGCCTACCCTGGCAGGTGGCGGTTAAATTAATGATTAATCGCGAGAGGTTGGTCACCCAATGAACGCTGCGGCTTTGTGGCTTAGCTCGGCTATGCCAGGATATACGCAGCGAAAGCTGTTAGCCTTGGTTAATCTTGATTGCAAGTCCAGGTTAGTCTGGTTGTCTAGCTATGTCGTCGTCGCATTAAAGGCGACACAACTGTGGTGGAGGCGCACGCGAGCTCTCCTTTTCAATCCTCCGACATGTTATCAGGCATGCGACGCAGCTGGTGAAGAGAGCGGAGGCGAGCGCAACAAGAAACGCGGTGCTACGTCATATAAAACGGCGGCGGCGGCGAGCCGCGCGGAGTGACTTCACACGAGATGGCGTGGCGAACGCGCAAACGAAAATAACCTTGTCACATATGTCGGTGGTCACCCGAACCGCACCGTAAAGGAAGTGATAAAGGAGGGAGGGAAAGAATAAAGAGAAAACTGAGATAAACACGCCATCACACAACTCGGGGATCGGGGAGAGGGGGGGTCTTTTTTGCTTCCTTGTGCCGCCGGCTGTCTCTTGAACGGATGGTGTCGCGTCGAGGGAACGCACAAACGCCCTATAGCCTTCTGAGGAGCCGTTCACGGACGGCCACACGGTGGCGCCTGTCTCGCCAACGGCTGCCGGCGTTGTCCGACCGTCGGGCGCCCACGTATATATGCCTACCTGGTACCAGCCGCCCTTCCTACACTGCGACGGAGCGCTAAATTTATCTTCCCACCATCCAACGCACACATGCTGACTCATCGACCCTTATAGGCTTGCGAGTCCGTTATGAAGGTACGGGAAGGGGTCTGTCCGTATATAGCTCCTGATACACAACATCTCCTTTCTGAATAGCGTGAGGCAACTTAGAAGGCGCATCCGGTGGTCCTGACGGCGCCTGCGTAAGTACTGTGCGCGGGAGAAATTTCCGGCTGACACTAGCTTCAGGATTGACCTATTTTATTAAGTGCGTGACGGGGTCTCCGAAACTGCTGAAGTTGGAGGGTTTTGCAGGCGGCAAATCCAATAAGTTCGAGTGGATACACAGCCTTTACATGATTTTGTGGTTCTTGCCATAAATTCGCACCTTTTTTTTCGCCACGGACCTTAAATGAAAGTGGATAAAAAGAAAGGTGCTCACAATATTCTTGCAAAAGGGTTGCAAGCCCCAAGGGTAGCGTTGGCCTGGCGGCCTGGGGCAAAGCTGGAAACATCCGAAGGTCCCGGCAAAGGATGAGTCGACTGGCAACAGAACAACTTGTTTATTCTGGCGTCGCAAAAGAGCAGCTGGTCAGGGCGACCACGTTACTCGAAGGAAGAAATCGAAGTCTCTCGTTGGCGTCCGGGGCAGCTCCCTTTATACCCACGGAGTCGAGGGCAAGAAGGAACGGCTTGGGAAGAGGCGTCCGATACGGCGACGCTTGAACATGTCCAGACGTGACGGGCGCGTCCGCCGGGCCGGCGCCGGTCAGACCTCCTCGCCTCCCAGTTGGGGAGCTCCTCTCCCCGGCTGCCGCGCTTTGACAAGCGTGGGCACCAACATGCACACACACACACACACACGCACGCACGACGACACGTGGCACTGAAACCTGTCTGGACGCGCTTGGCGGGAGGCGTTGCGGCAGCGATGAACGGGCCCAAAATGACCGCCACTTTGAACGATGCCGCGGCGTCCGTTGCATCCGCGCCGGCTATACCGCGCGTCGTAGGCGAGACGTAACAATATACAGTTTTTTGCAATTTTGTGGTACCAAGGTCATAGACTAAAGTAAAGAGCATAACAAAGTGGATAAAACCAAGCTACGTTGACATATTTTAGTCGTGAACCCTTTTAAACCAGTTCGATTCAGTATGAATCGGCCTGATCTTGAAAGGAATGTCGCTCCGGAGCCGAACCTGGAATTGAATTGGAAAGGCGTATGCCTGAACTTGAACCGAAGTCTAGAATATTTCCGAGTGGACACCCTTGTACCCCAAAGATCGAAATATATTGCTTTAAAATAAAATAGATTTGGGAACTCCTCGCTCAGTTCAAGCCTCCACCTCAGTACTCAGTTCAAGCCTCCACCAGCTGAACAGCACAGTGAAATAATCGTTATCCGTGAGAAATTTTATTGGAGACTGGGCGACCCGTTGTCAAGGGACCGGAGCCTGCTAAACTGAATACTTTTTTTGTGAGCGTAGCCCATTCTAATACGCCTTGCTTAGCATAACGAAATATTTAAATTCTACTGTATTTGCAAGAAAATCATATTCAAGACACTGAAAATGTGCTGCCGACCTTTACATCCTCTTTGTACTACGCACACGAAACAAACCAAACATGTTTAAGCGGAAGCGGTACCTGACGTACTGATAGACGGACATGCAAGCGCATTTCCACCGCTTTACAGAGCGTCGTTTGCAGTGCCACCTTCCCACTGTGGCCAAGAAGAGGAGTTTTGTAAATTTCAACGCTGCCACTCATGAGTTAGGTACACAACCACGTCCAATATGCAAACCAGTGAGTACACACTTCCAAAAGGGGCGGTTAAAAAAACAAAAAACCGCATATTAGACAACGGCTGACCAAAAGCTTCGAATACGCAAGAGAAGCAAACACAAATGAATTGTAATTTAATTTGCCGTTTAATTGTCCACGCTCGAGAAGAGAAATGTCGTGAAGCGAACCGAGATTGTCGCGCGAAACATTCGTTAAGGGGTGTCGCGATTTGATTGCGTCACTTTGCGCCCTTCCGAAAGCGCGCGGTTTTCGAATGACGCAAGAATTTGCCAAAATTAGTTCAGCGAGAGCGGTAAGGGTAATGATGTTTTCGTAATTATGAAAACTGATATGATTATTACCAACAGCTGTCTAGAAATCTGTAATTAAAGTCAGGAGCCCATTGGTAATCGTTGAAAGGTTAACTGTTAGAAACAATGTAATCATTTTCTAGCTGCCATGATTTACCTGTTGTTTGACGCTCACGAACACTGGCATTACTGTGCGGAAAAAAAACTTCCCTTTACTTCTCAAACCCTATTCTTAGTGGCCGGCTTTCATGAAACATCTGGTATCGTTGCACCATCGTAACCACCGTTTTCACTGCACCTGGTACGAGCATGTTGTATAAAATGGATACCTGACACAAAAGAGTACAAGAAAAACAGTATACCCGCCCCAAACAATGCATTATCCTATTCGGTTCGGTTCATTAGCGCCGCTTTTTTGTTTCTAAACTAAACATTTTGACAGAATTGCCTGTCTGGTTGGGTTTAATAATTCATAGTAAGCGGAGAGATGTCTCCAACCAAGCTTTCTTAATTAAAAATTTTTCACGTTTGTGTTAAAGATATGCCACATTTTACATTAAGTCTGCAACAATATATATGTGTACATATGTCTACGGATTTGTGACACTTTGCGGTTAATGCGTCCATAGCATGGTGCCCGAAACAGGTGTTTGCTGACGAAACCTGTGCTTAAGGCATTGACTTACCATTAGAAATATTTATTGTTTTAATGCGAGAGCATTGATAGGGGATCTAAGCGCGCTGTTCTAGCTCGTGCGATGAAAGAAGAACCCATCATACTTTGCAGAAGCAGCAGCGCCATTTCTTTTAATGTTTGAACGAAAATACGGACGAAGCAGTTATGCTGAGCTCAACTCGAGTATTGGCTGGTGATGAAGAGAATTCTGCTTTGCATATGCACAATAGAAACATTTTTGTGCCCCTTGTGTGCATTATATATGCAGCGAAAAGCACTTCCTTTGTAAGGAAGTAAGTTTCATGGTCTGATCTCGCGGTCGCACGTAACCTTTAAAGGCCACCTTGCCGGTCAAGTGCAAACAAGTATTGAGAAGGCAGACTTACCCCCCGGTGGTTTCCGAGGACTCGTACATCTTCGATTGTTTCTGACATTCATCATAGAGTTCGTAATGAACTTTATTCTGTGAAAGTGCAAGATAGAGTTAGCGTTTATGATAAAATGTGGCTGCGCAGGGAAGGGTCTCAAAAAAAAAAAACAAGGAGACTTTTGCGTGAGGCGCAGAATAAACACAAGTCACACAGCCTTAAGGTGCCAAGAACAACGCAGGTTTTAGCAAAGAAGTGCTAAGATACCAGTCTGCTTCAACATGAACTGCTTCGCGTAGTGAAAAAGTTGGCGCTATTTTTCTATATTTTGTACACCGTTATTCGGTCACATAACTTAAGTTTGTTTGGAGGTGAATATCTTGACATAAAGACATGCGATGGTGGTGGTTATGGATTTTTTGGCGCAAGGACATCTATGGCCAAATGCCGCCATGGCGCAAGGTATTTTCGACTTCTTAAGTCGAAAATACCTTGTGTCGAGCACCAGACCAGGGGAAAGCTTGTACCCTTTGTATTACCGGTGGGTACCCGGCGGCACAGGGGATCAAACCCCGCACCTCCTGCAAGCGTGGCGGATGCTCAGACGAGTAGGCCGCAGACTAGAGCCCGCTCCGTCTTCTGTACGCGTCCAAATTCAGCCCTCCTAATAATGGCTCCCCGAACTTGTCAAACCAGCCAGATGGCAGCGGGCTGTAGTGAGCAATTTGACACCGAAGACAGGTAGTATATAGGTGGGAGCCACTGTTAATTGGTGGGCTGCCTAGGTTGCGAAAAGTGTAGTAAACAGCTTAGAGTAACGTTTCACTCAGTGTGCTCCAGGACAAGGGAGAGCCGCTTCTTGAATGTGCACCAAATGCTTCCGAAACCTGAGAAGCAAAATCTCCCCTACTTACTCCCACTGCCCCTTTCTCCCTCAAACTAAGGCCTCTTTTTGGATTTTCTTTTTACTCCGCACCCTCTTACTTAGCAAATTCTCGTTAGGGCCTAGTAACTGTACAGTGAATTTGCATAGCGAAAGCTGTAATAGCTTGGTTCAAATTGAGCGCAATTTACGGTGTACAACGGCAGCCGTGCAACGCATCAGCAAAACCCGCTTAACGCTTGGTGTGGAGAGCAGTAAAACTCTTTTACAACGAAAGCTGGAATAGCTTTGTGCATGCCATTTAGTAGGAGCCATTCAGGGGGTGCAATGGCAGCCGTGTAACGCGTTACGTATACGCCTCTGGTGTATACACAACCGTCAAGCACCTCAAATCGCGATTGATCTGGCCGCTCGAGTTCGTGGTGCTGGCAATGCTTTCGGTTTAGGTTCAGAATCGTCAAGATCATCGGCCTAATTTCGGCAACTGCAGGAGAAAGGCCTCTTGCATATCCGTCCAATTACCCCTGTCTCTCTGGTTATATTGGAAATTGTTTTTTTTTGGGAAAAGGAAATGGCGGAGAATCTGTCTCACATCTAGGCGGAAACCTGAACCGCGCCGTAAGGGAAGCGATAAAGGAGGGACTGAAAAAAGAAAGGAGCAAAGAGGTGCCGTAGTCGAGGGCTCCGGAATACTTGCGACCACCTGGGGATCTTTAACTTCCAATGACATCGCACAGCAGACGGGCGCCTTTGCGTTTCGCCTGCATTGAAACGTGGCCGCCACTGTCGTTTCGAAACCGGGTACTCCGGATCAGTAGCCGAGCGCCCTAAGCACTCAGCTGCCACGGCGGGTCGGTTTAGGTTAGATAACCCTGGTTTGGGTTAATTATACCTTACCTGTTTTGATGTTTTTATTGGTTCGTGACATCTCTTATACTTGAAAATCGGAAATTGTTTTTTAATAAAAAGAAATGGTGCAGTAATTTTCCCAAAGTATTGGGACACCCGAACCACGGCGTAAGGGAAAGAAGGAAGGTGGAATTCAAAGAAGAAAGAGGGAAAGAGGGCCCGTACTGGAGGGCTTCGGAATAAATTTGACCACCTGGAGATCATTAACGTGCATTGACATTGCACACCACACGGGCGCCTTTGCTTTTCGGCTTCACCGAAACGCGGCCTCCGCGGCCGGATTCGCACCCGGGAATAAATGAATGAAAAACTGAAAAACTTTATTTTCGAGAAGGAATCTGGTGGCGTAGGTGGGTCCCTCAGCTGAGGGCCACAGTGGCCTTTGCATTCTTGCGAAGCTTGTCGATCAGCTTGTGTTGTTCTTCAGGCTTCGAGCAGGACAGCGCTGCCTCCCACTGCTCCTGTGTTGATGTGTGTTTATTGGTGATACCTATGTTTTCTTACTGGTCCGTGTAACGTGATAAAACGTTGAGTGTTCCTGTCAGAGCGGGAATTTACTGTCATAAGTAGAAAGGTAGATTTTTATTAGTAAACCGAGATCGGGGTATGTATTAGTCTGCAATTTTCTCCAGGCAACCGACGACACACTAATAAGGTATTTGTGGGGAGGGGGTTGGTCCTCCTGAGGGCCATTTGGTGTTCCAAGGTGGCTCCATACCGTCTAGTGACTGCGTCCAGTTCCCCTTCCGTGTGCGCCTCTCGGTGGGCGTATGCTCGGGCGTTGGCGTCCGCACGTTGGTTCCATTTGACAGCCTCATGGCCTCGTGTCCATGTGATGAAGCATCTCGTAAAGCCGATTGTTCTCGCCTTGAATAGGCGGATGGCCCCGGTGGATATGTGTCCACTGCTTTATCTTCTGCACGCCTCTTGCGAGGTAGTAATTATGTATGCATGAGGCTTCTCACCCTGGTGGGCGATGGGGAGTGTGACGGCTCCTTCCTCAGCCTCAAGGATGTTGTTGCTTTTCACCGAAGCGCGGATCATTTCCCTGAGCTGGTGATCTACCACGCTGGCTACCGAGCCGTATCGTTTTTTGTATGTGGTTGCGTCAACGTATTATACGCGTTTTTTCCCGGCGAAGGTTTCGTAGTTTTCCGATCTTTCCTTTCTTCTCGCCTCGTGTATATCTGGATTCATGTTTCTCGGAATCGGGCTGACCTCAATGATCCCCCATATTTCATTCGGTGTGCTCGCTGTGCTGTTGATTTGTCTAAAAGCATCCCTGATGCCGCGTAAACAAAGCGTGTTTATGCCCGTTCAGGAGAGCATGAGTCTGGTTCTCTGCGCGAGAAGGTGGCCTTCGATATTTTCTTGCACTGTGTTGTTTATGCTCAGTTTAAAAGATTTCTCCAATGAAGTGTTGACCGGCAGTCCGAGGGCGCATTTGTATTCTTTCCTTCGAATTACTTCTAATTGTTCCTTTTCTTGCTCGAGCTGTGTTTAGTAGGGGATGCTGTATAACGTCCTACTTATCACAAGGGCCTGTGCTAGCCTGCATGTGTCGTTTTCCGGCATACCTCTTCTGCTGTTGGAAAATCGCGCAATCATCCTTATGATCTGTGCTGAGATATTTGCTAGCAGTCTGACTTTGTGATCTATACGACGGTTACTCTGTATCCACATGCCAAGGAACTTTACTTTGTATATTCCTTAAATCTTCGTTTTCCCTATGTAGATGTCAATGGAGTTTTGCATATCATACCCTTTTCTTTAGACTTTGAGCGCCTCGGATTTTTCAGGAAGCATGAAAGTCCGTAGTGTTCGGCGTGTGCGTTAATCGTGTCTGCTGCTCGCTGAAGGTCATGTTTTTCTCCTAAAGATTCCCTTGTCACCAAGATTGTGATATCGTCTGCGCAGATGGCATGCCTGTTTCCTTTGGTTTCTTCGATATTCTTTGTTAAGCGAATCATAGCAATGTTAAAAATCATAGGCGATATCTCAGAGCTTAGCGCTGTTCCTTTTTTGGGGGGTGATGAAGGTTCTCAGTCTTGATGCGTCCTATTCCAATGGTAGCGGTTAAGTTGCTGAGGAAGGCTTTTATATAGATGTATATTCTCTGCCCGCAGCCCAGGTTGCTGAGCCCCTCCAGCAAAGCCCTGTGACTGCCGTTGTCGAAGGCCGCTTTAAGATCGAGAGCGAGCAAGTTGTTTTCTCCATATTTTGAAACAGTATTGATCACCTCCTCCTTGATCTGAAGGTGAACTTCTTGTGCTGATAGGTATTTTCGGCATCCAAACATAGTATGCGGCATGAGTTCGCTGTCTTGAAGGTCAGTCTTCCACCTCTGATGCACACCTCTCAAATATTTTTCTCAAGCGAGAAGTTAACAAAATGGGTCTCAGATTTTCGAAGTTTGGAGTATTTCCGTACTTCGAAATAATAATTTTTTCCGCAAGTCTCCAGTGGTTCGGGATGGTCCTCTATTTCCAGTGTTTGTTGACACATTATTTGGATCTTTAATTGAATTGTCATCTAGGTTCTTTATCATGGCGCTGGAGATTCCATTCTTTCCTGGTGTTGTATTCTTTGTGGCGGACTTCACAGCGTGTTTGAGTTCATCTATGGTAAGGGGTTTTTCCAGAGCGCGATTTTCTTCGCCCGTGTATGCCAAGCTGCTGTCGGCGTGTATCGCATTACCGATATAGCGCTGCTTGATGTTCTCTAGCATTTCCTGGTCAGTGCCTTGGAATTGGTGCGCGATCCTTTGGGTCGTGCTCCGTGTTTAGGATTTTGTCTTGGTTGGGTCTATGAGAGCCCTTTCCAAGACCTATTTCTTGGCCAAAGCTAATGTTCCCTGCCGCTTGTTGCATTTTTGGTCCCGGTCGCACCTAGAGAGTTCCGTCGCATATTATTCATCTTGTCCGGTTTCAAGCTTGAGCTGCTTTTTATGCTTTTGCCTTTTCCATCTTCTTAGGAGCCCTCGATTGTCTGGCGTCCCACAGATATAAGAGATGTTTACCCACCTCGGGCGGGTTGGTAGCGAGGGCACCCTCTTGGGATAGTTTTTGCCAGCCTTTCTTGATCCCTGCGACCCAGCGTTCAATGTCTGTGATCTCAGCGTCTGCGGACTATGCCCTGGATTTTCTGTAGGCTTCCTAGATGGTCAGTCTAGCCTCGCCATGTTTTTTTCACAACAGGGAGGATTTCCATATGGAAGCTTAAAATGCAGTGGTCACTGCTTAGAGCTTGCCTGTCGTTTTCCCATCTTGCCTGCATTCCCCTTCTGACGAAAGCTGACTAAGCACGAATCTTGATTGATGCTGTTCCCCGCTCGCGCGGGTTGGGTGTGGTCTGTGATGAGGGTGAGCCTTTTAAAATAAACTTCTATGGCTAGACCCCAGCATTTCTGGGTTTCCAGAACGTAGCCCCAGCTTTTATGCCAGGCGATAAGTTCCCCCCGATGACGATGCCGTTTTTGCCTACTGCTGCTTCTGCCTTGCCTAGCAGGTAGATGAATTTGGCTTTCCTCTGGCTTGGCGGGCTTCACACGTTAAGTAGGAAGAAGCTTTCTTGGCTTCTCTTTTGGGCAATGATTTCAATAAGGACCTGGCCAACGTCCGTACCGTCGATGTCGTGTCTGATTGTGGTGACCGCTTTGGCAACCAGCGTGGCGACCTTGCTTTGTCTCTGCCCTTCGTAGATCAAGTATCTGGCGAGTGTGATTGAGCCGGTTTCCTGTAGGGCGCTTATGTCCGCCGGAGAGGTGCGATTTGTAATGTGTTGTTTAAGAAGGCCCTGCTTTCGGTGGATCCCACGTCTGTTCCATTGTCATATTTTGAGGGTTACCTCCGTCGTGCTTTGAAGTGTTCAGAAGAGCGTCGACTAGGTCGGAATACAAAGGTGTAATTCAAAAATAACTTTAAAAAATCATTTGCAGTTTGCTGAAGAGCGAATCATTTTTATATTTTCTTGATAACGTTAAACGCGTCATCAACCTTTCACAGAACACATTGCTTGGATATATTGTTTCACTTTACAGCGCCACAACATTCTGCCTTCATCAACTCAGACAAAGTCGAGTTCCAAAAGACGCTTCGGCAGATACCCCTCCCCTTGCATCGTCCCGATCAGCATCTAAAAGAAAGAATAGAGTGGCCGGCCATCTGCAGCGGGAGTTCATACTTACTGGAAAAGTTTGGGTGCTCTGTCCGAGAATCTGAAAAAAACTTGAGCCACCGAGGGGCGCAAAACAGCGCTGATTGTAACAGGGGCAGCGGGAAAAATCAAAATTAAAATAACTGCCCGTTCTAAAGGAGTTGCAGTGAGAGGCGTACACGAAAGTGCCAGCATTGGAAATGTAAAATATACATCTGGCCGCATAGAACTGCTACGGCTCCAGGTTAATGATATAGGATGAAGCTCTCTTTTTTTTTCCCATGCGGGCGCAGTGAACTGGCCGCCCCATGGTGCAGTTGTTTTGGGCAGGTTAAGAGCGAGGAGGATGATCAGTTGAAAACACTGGTCAAAGATATACCTCACATCAATGATGACCTCGCATTAATTCAGGTAGCGCTATTTTCTGAATGGCAGGAAGACTGTGTTAGTGGCTTTTAATGGTGGCAGATTCACATTAAAAAAGCATCGACGCACAGCTGCTGTGACTGCCTGTTGATATATATATATATATATATATATATATATATATATATATATATATATATATATATATATATATATATATATATATATATATATATATATATATATATATATATATATACCCCCTAAATATCAAACTACAAAATGATCGATAACTTACGTCGTATTCTACGCAGGCAGCAGTCGGGGAACAGCCAGGCAAGATGTAATTAGATGCGCAAGTTATCTCCACTTGATTTAAGAATAAAAGCTTGGAGGTGATAAAAATTATTCAAAACTTACATGTCAAAGAGATGGCTAAAAGGCAATAAATTAAGCTGTTTCATCACTGTAGTATCCAGATTGTTGTTCTAAGCAGCTGTAATGGAAGTAATGTGTAAAGCTGAACGCATGACGGAGTACCTGGCGTTGCTTTTAAGCTCAACAGGCTACGTATAACAGCGGCATTTAGTGTAGTGCTGGTTTCACAGTTTAAAGCCTTCTGCAAACAACTGTAATCGTGCACTAACGTTGAGAGACCGGAGGCGGCTAGAGTGGGTGAGGGAACAAAACGTGTGTTAATGACGTCCTAATCGAAATCATTGTGAAGAAATGGGCTTGGGCAGGGCATTTAATACGATGGAAAGATAAGCGCTGCTCTTTAAAGGTAACGGAGTGAATCAAAGGCAAGGGAAGCGTACCAGGAAGCGGCAGATGGTAAGGTGGGCGGATGAGTTTAAGAAGTTTGGAGGCATAGGGTGGCCGCAGCTGTCAAAGGACAGGGTTAATTGGAGAGACATGGGAAACGCCTTTGCCCTGCAGCGGGTGCAGTCAAGCTGATGACGTTGCTGATGATGATGATGATGCTTGAGCCTTGAATGTGTTTCAGTCTTGCCGCATGAGATTGTACCCATAAACAAGTTCATCGATGAGATCAACGCTGGGGTCGACTCATCCTTGATGAGCTCAAACACATTCACTTCTGGGCTGCGTGTAAAGTGTGCGATGTGTCAGTAGTACTGCCGCCACGCAAAATAATGCGTTGCATTAAACAGCAACGCGGCGCGCGAAAATCGGAGAGCATGGATAAATGGAAGGTAAGAGCGTCCCCTTTGAAATGGTGTGATGGCCGTTGCGGCCACGCTCAGTTTTTTTCCTTCATTTCTGTTTACTGCGTTGTAAGTTATTAAAATTCGCAATTTTCTTTAAATACGTCTTCTTGCACTTTAAATCTTAAGTCACCTCTCTGCTTATGCGCCCCCAATCATCCAATCGCTTTTTGCTAAATTCCACCGCAGATTTATTTACATGACCATTTTTATCTGTAGACCGTAGGGCCTCAGGAAGAATGACTTTTTAGTATGAGGTGTTCTGTTGTTTCTAGAGATTTACCACACACAGCGCATGTGTCATCTTCTACGTTAAATTTATTTCTGTAGCTGCGCGTTATAAGACACCCTGACCTAGCTTCAAAGAGAGAGGCACTGCCTCTTGAGTTATAAAAAAACGATTCCTTCCTGATCTGCCTTTTCCAGTATCGATATAGTTCTACAGTATGCTTATTTTCCATTGAATCTATCCAATTTTTAATTTCAGCGTTTTGTAGCGATAGCTACATTGGCCACGAACACGCAGTTTCGCCGTGCTCGCATTTTCGAAGTGCTCACATTCCCACCGTGGTCACACCGAACCACGTGAGCAACCACGTGACTGGTCACGTGACCAACCGTGCGGCAAACCACGTGACAACAACTAGCCAGACAATCAGAGCAACCTGGACTTGCAATAAAGATTAGCCAAGGCAAACCATGCTATTCGCTACGTATATCCTGGCATAGCCGAGCTAAGCTACTGGCAATTTCTTTAACCTTTAACCTCTTTCTTTCTCCGTCCTCGTGTCTGGCATACTTAGTGGTTAGCTTCCTAGTTATTTTCCGCCGTTGTGAGTCAACGCTCTTTCTGTGTAGGTATTTATAGACCTTAGCTGCCCACTTGTTATCGTCCGATTTCCTCGGGCGTACAATATCAACAGTACGATATCATCCGCATACATTAGACCCGGTAGTCGTTGCACAACAGCATTTCCGCCTGATCTGTACGACAGATTATAACCTAGATTGCTTCTTTGTAGCTTTTTTTCATACTTATTATATAAAGCACGAACACCAGCGATGATAGAGGATAACCTTTCATTAATCCTTTGTGCACCTCGACAGTTGTGATACTCTTAATTCATTCCCATGCGATTTCAACTTTATTTTATCATGAAGATCCATAGCGCACAAAATTTAGGGGACACAACATGAGCGCTAAACTTCCACTTAATGAACTTTATTTGGCACTGACAGCCTTATAAAGATCACGTAAGGTACAGGCATAACCTGCAACAATAATTATCTTGTCAAAGTCATGATGTGTCAAAGGAAAACAATGAAAACCACCAATCAGTGAACAAGTTTCGCCCTATCGCCCACTCCTTGAATCTAAGAAAGCTATGTCTTTCCTTGATTATACCACCGAAGGAACACTAATACAATTTTCCAATTCCTCTTTTTTCATTGCTACAGCTTCAATTATTTGCCTTGTTTTCTGATCCCTATTTTTTCCTAATACTGAACACTCCTCGAAGTTAGGCGTGCACTTGTGATTACGGCAGTGACGAGCCAAATTACCCGGCCCCTGATTTCTACCATTTGTGTGGTGCATGTTGACTACCCACTAGCCCGAACCCTCACCCTTCTAATTTATTTTATCGATATATTTCCTGTAGAAAATCAAGTACCTCATGACCGATACCTTCATCTTTTAATATGTTCCGCAGGAGTTTTTTGTTCACGTTGTATTCGTATGCATCGCTTATGTTATGTGCAGGAAGGCTAAATACAGAGGTCTGTTTTCCGCCTTAGTTGTTTCTAGGCACTGGGTAAGCACGAACAGGCTATCATCTAAGCGCCTACCACTTCGGAACCCATTCTTAAGTTCTCCGAGTATTCTATTATTTTCTACCCATGACTGCATTTTTAACTTCACCGCCTGCATCATCAGCCTGTATAAAATTGATGTTATTCTAAACGGCCTTAATGATTTTATGTTCGTACTATCGCCTTTTCTTTTGTAAATAAAATTCATTTTACTTTTTTTCCAGCTGCGCGGAATTTGCTGATTTCTTATGACTGCCTCCAATGCTTTTATCAGCGAATTCTTCCCTCTTATTAATTTTATTAATTTCTCATTAAGATAATTAATTTGCTTGATTGGAATTTCGTTTATCCCTGCGGATCTGCAGTGTGAAATATTTGCTTCTGCATTTTTCCAGTTAAGATTGGTCAGACCGTCACGGATCTCACCGCAGAACACTCGGACCAAGAGAACGGACTAGGCGACAGGTGTACCAACACAGACGCACATTTAAAACAACCTACGTGACACACACACTAGAACAAAAAACCAGCAAAACTAACACAAAACACAAAGTCTATAAATACGCACGACCCGGGAACACGGCTACCAGCGTCTACTACTAGCGTTCTAATGTTAGAGGTCGGCTTCCGTGCTCACGGTTGGTTCGGTGCGGCAGTGGCGTTGTATGGGTCCAGCAGCCGGCGTCGAGATGGCGTTCGACGTGCTGCGGCTGGCGTCGCTGGCGGCGTCGTACAAGCTCCCAGTCCAAGCGCCCGTGGAGGTGATGCCGGTGTTGCTGGCGTTGGGGGCACCACCCGGATGGGTGGCAACACCGCTGGAGACACCCCTAGCCGTAGCAGGTGGTAGCGTCCACAGTTAACTACCCGGAACGGGCTCAGGAACAGCAGGAAGTCCACGATTGCGAAGCCGCAGAACGCGAGCTCACCGGAGCAGTAGCCGGCGTCGCTCTCTTCCAGCCGAACCATCCCTGAGCCGCCGGAGCCTCCGCTTCTCAGTTCTTCCCCCCGTGCCTCGCTCTCGCTCGCGCTTTTACAGCCTTGGCATTAGTCCACATGATACTTGTCGTCGTCCTCTTCTTCTTCTCCTCTCACCAATCATATCTTTCCACCTCACCCAATGCTTCTTCTTCATCTTCTGTTGTCTTCGGTTAATCCACGTCATCCTTATCGCCAACCTCGTCGTCTTCTTCAAGTCTCTTTCGTTCATAATTTTATTTTAGACTCCCAATTATGTGACAAAGGCCCCCTCTCTAAGAAGGTTTTTCATGAAAAACTGCTCACGTCATCCTCATCTTCAAGTCATCCAGCCAACCGACTGTCTTCTGTGGCGATTCTGGACCCAGCACACAACACACCGCAGATGTCCGGCACACAGCAAAAGCACACCATTAATACAGCACACCAAACTGCACTTTCGGAACATTAACACACCACTGCCGTTGTCTGTACAGAGCCCTTAGTAAGCATGTTGATGTCCACAACACACTCCCTTATATAATAGCATAACACCACCAGCAACAAGATAAATCCCAGAGATACATTAGCACAGCAACAACAATGAGATACATCCCAGAGATATCTAGAGCTGTTCAGTTGGCTCTACTCATGAATGCCGCTCCAATGTTATCTCTGCCTTTAATATATTCCACATGAAATGAGGAGTCTTGCAAGGCCAAACTCCATCTAATGACTTTGCTCATCTTCATTTTGGCCTTGGTCAAGTATTCAAGCGGCTGATGATCGGTTCGAATTCTGAAATGTCTGCCATAAAGATAAATGTGAAATTTCTTTACCGCCCACACCAACGCCAAACATTCCTTTTCAACAGTTGCGTAGTTGCGTTCACTAGCCGATAATTTCTTACTTGCAAAAAATGCCGGATGTAGCACGCGATTCTCTTCTTGCAAGATTACGGCTCCTGAAGCTCGGTCTGATGCATCAGTACGAAGCACAAACTCTTTATCCTGATTCGCAGCAAGAAGAACGGGCGGTTTTACCATATGCAATATTAACATCACGAATGCATTTTCATGTTCAGCAATTCAAATCAGCTTATTGCTTACCCCCTTCTTAGTGAGTTCGACAAGCGGATCGGCTATGTGGGCATAATCGGCAATTAATTCCCTGTAGTATCCCGTTAAACCTAGGAACGACTGTACGTCTCTCTTGGTCGTTGGCGTCTGGGCCTGGTGTATTTTGACTAAGATGTCGTCTTTCGTCGCGATGGGGCCATCCCCAGCTTGTGCCCGAGAAAAGAAATCGCTTGCAAGCCCACCTCATATTTTACCGGTTTTGTGGTGAACCTGGCTTGCTGAATTCTATCAAATAGTGTAATTACATGCTCTTCCCACGTATCTGTTGCCACCAGAATGTCATCAATATAGTGTTCTACATTTTGTAGCCCCTCCAAAACCTTCCTCTTCAGCTTCGTGAATACTGCAGATGCTGTCTTCAAACCAAAAGGCATGAATTTAAACTGGAATAAACCCGCCGAGCACGAAAAGGCAGTCTTTTCTTTAGACGAATCTTCCGTTGGTATTTGCCAATACCGTTTAGCTAAGTCAAATCGAGAAAAAATCTTTTTTGAGCCACCTTAGCGAACACTACCTCCGCTCTTGGTATAGGTTCGGCATCGGGTACTATGATGTCATTTAGCCGACGAAAATCTACGCACAGTCAGTTTTGCACCATCGTGTTTTTTGACAACCACGAGAGGCGCATTGTGTGCTGACTATGACCTCTCAATAACACGAAGCTCGAACATATCCCGCACCTCAATTTCAATTGATTCTTAAACTAATAAAGGTAGTGGGTATTGCCTCACGCTAATTGGTCTATCTGTAGAGAGACCTAGTTTGCAACATCTGACATCCAATTTGCCCGGCACATTCGAAAACACATCTCCTTTGCTTTGGAGTAGGGCCTTTATCTGTGATCTTTGGTCTTCATTGAAATTGGGATTTATTAGCACCTTATCCCATCCTACAGTTGTCTTCCCACTGCACGTGGGCACCTCGGCAACATCATCTGTCTCCTCGGCTACTACCCAGCATGCTACCTTGGGGGCGCACTGTACGGGAACTCTTTCTTCGTACTTCTTCAACATGTATGCATGGAAAACCTTCTTGATGTGGTTTATCAATAACTCTTAATCCATGCAATTTTTCTTCACCGTCACAAGGTAAGGGCCCTTCCACTGCATCACTAACTTAGTAATTTATTATGATCTGTAGGTAGCAGGATAAGAACCCTGTCACACGCATTCAGATTTCTGTGAGTGGCTTTCTTGTCATATTATTCCTTATAGCGTCCGCGCGCCCTTTCCAGGCCTTGATGTGCCAGCCTGCGTGTTTCCTCCAACTTTTCCCGCAACTCAAGAACGTATGTGTATGTTGTTTTGAGATCTGATGCAATTTCCTTATTAGCTCACAGCTCCTTGAGTATTGTAAGTGGCCCTCTAACGGTTCTCCCATACAACATCTCGAAGGGCGAGAAACCAGGACTCGTTTTGCGGTACTTCACGGTAAGCGAACAAAAGAGCTGGGAGATATCTATCCCAATCAGTAGGTCTCTCCTGGCACATTTTCTTCATCATATTTTGAAGGTTCCGTTGAACCGCTCTACAAGCCCATTACACATGGAATGCTAAGGCGCTGTCAGTAACTGCCTTACTGACAAAAGCCGGTTAACCTCCTTCATTATTTCCAATGTGAATTTCGAGCCCTGGTCACACAAAACTTCCCTCGGGAGCCCATAACTCGAGAACATCTCCACAAGATCCTCCGCCACTTGAATACTGCCAATAGCCTTCCATGGAATAGTGTCAGGATAACGAGTGGCCACGTCGACCAGAGTAAGCATTTATCTATTGCCTATGACGGAAACTGGAGAGATAGTCCCCAAAATGTCAATGGCCACTCTTTGAAACGGTTGGTCGATGGCCCAAAGGTACAGGACCAACTCTTCCCTTCGGAACTGTGCGCTGGCACATGTCACATGAGCGAACGAAGCGTTTACCTTCACTTTAGACACCGGGCCAGAAGAAATCCTCGATGATCCTAGACACCCTTTTTTGAACAGCCTGGTGTCCGGCCATAATGACGTCATGTCCTAAGCGCAACACGGTCTCTCTCATACCTTTCGGTAACACCAGCTGTTGGGCCCACCTTCCTGAGCTAAATATGCATTCCTTGTACAGAAGACCGTTTACCAATTGATATTCGAATGACGTACGACTCCTCTTTTTTTTCACATTTTCCCCAACTCTTTCGAAGCAGGCTTTGAAGCTCGGGTCTTCTTTTTGCCTAATTCCAATTGCACCCGGTTTTACGCTCAGGCACATCGTAACGGGAGTAGAGAGCGGACACTGCGTTGCTCGGGCAGTCGCTTGAGCTCTTGTCTCCACTGCTGACGAGAAACTGACTGCCCCATCACCCGCCTGAGCTGTCGAGGGCCTTTCTTCCTTTGGGTGTTCTTCAACGGCGATCATTCTCTACTCGGGATCGGGGTCTTCGACACTTCTTGCACCCGTAATGTTTCGCAAGATGAGATCGTAGATGGGTTGCTCTACGCATTTTGCCACTACATGTCCAGTATAATATGGCGTGGACACTAGAATCCTGGCTTCGGAAAGGTACCTTACTGTGCTATCTACAAGAACGACGGCGGACGCATCACCTGTAAGATCCTCGTCCTTCACCAGGCTTCCCCGAACCAAAACCATGTTGGCTCCGCTGTCTCTAAGCACCAATATAGGACGGTCTCCTATTTGCCCAACCACCACCAGCATTGCTGCTTTCGACTTGGGGGTTCCACTCACCGCCTCATTTACCAGCGGCGTTTGCTCTCCATTTAGCGGTGGAACTTCAGGAGGTGTGACAAGTTCTGCCCGACAGTCGACTACGCATGCAGCTCGTTCCTGCGCTCTGTATCAGCACTCATCCAGAGTATGACCCCTCCTATTACAACCTTGACACACAACAAGTAACTTTTGGGGAATGCTTCTAGTCCGACAATCAACTGCGCGGTGTCCCACCTTTCCGCAGAGAAAACACGTTACTGGCGCCTTAGATGCACCACCATATGCTCTTGGTTTTGGCGCTTTTGCCTCTAGGACCTTTTGTGTATCCTCTCTTGCCTTACTCATATTTCTCAGCCCTTGAGCCTGGAGAAATTGGCCTGCAGTATCGGCAAACTCTGGTAGTGAACACAACTTTCTTTCAGGAATAGCGCTAGCTTTGAGCTGCAACACGCTAAAAGTTGGTCTGTGACCAGCCTGTCACGCACCCTTTCTAAACTATTTTCTGAGTTTGACATATCAAGCCACCTATCAAAATAGTTGGTCAGCCTGCAGGAAAAATGCTTAGCGGTTTCAGAATCCTCAGGTTTCGTGGTACGAAATCTCTCACGAAAACCCTCTGCCGTAAGCGTTAATCTTTGGAGGAGTGCCTTTATGACTTTCTCGTAGTCCATGGAATCAGCAGCAGGCATCCTTCCAAACACATTCGGCGCCTCTCCGACTAAACTCATGCTCAGTGCCATGACCCATTCACTGCACTCCCTGCCTTGCGCCAAAGCTACCCGCTCGAATCGTTGCAGATATGCGTCCAGATCATCTCTTTTGTCATCGGAAGGAGCCATAAGCTTTCTGGGACAAACTCTGGGTGGTCTAGGAGATTCTCTACCCGCTAAGGAACGCTGATCATTGTCTGTGATCTCCTCATATCCTCCCGCGACATGCGCCTGTTTCCACAAAAGAAACTCCTCCCGTTCTATCCTTCTCTCGTGTTCTTCTGCCTCGCGAGCTCTTCTAGCCTCTCGCTCTTCTGCCTGGCGAGCTATTTTATCGTCGCGCACTTCTGCTTCGCAATCGTCTGCGCGTGCTCTCGTCCTTTCCTCTCTCTGCCTCTTTCCATCCTCGGCATAGAGACGCATCGCCTCTTCCTTGCATAACCATAGCTTGAGCGCCAGTTCTAACGTTTTTGCCAAATCCATACTTTCTGCCGCCGAGAGATCGGAAAGATCCGAGACGAAGCAAAAAATAAACAAGGAAATGAATGCTGGCAGGCTCGCCACATAACCTTGTCACGAATCTCCCCGGAGAACACTCGGATCGAAATAATAGACCAGGCGACAGGTGCACCCACACAGACGCACATTTAATACACCGTACGTGACACACACCAACACACAAAACTGACTAACAAACGAACACAAAAACACAGACTACAAATACACACGACCCAGGAACACTGCTACCAGCGTATATTCTAGCGGTCTACTGGTAGTGGTCGGCGTTCGTGCTCACGGCTCGGTGCGGCTGGGGCGTTGTGTGGGTCCAGCAGCCGGCGTCGAGATGGCGTTCGACGTGCTGCGGCCGGCGTCGCTGGCGGCGTCGCTGGCTGCGTCATACAAGCTCCCGGTCCAAGCGCCCGTGGATTTGATGACGGTGTTGTTGACATTGGGGGCACCACCCGGATCGGTGACAACAGCGCTGGAGACAGGCTTGGCCGTAGCAGGTAGTAGCGTCCTCCGTTGACTCCCCGGAACGGTCCCAGGAACGGCAGAATGCCCACGATGCGAAGCCGTAGAACGCGAGTTCACCGGAGCAGTAGCCGGCGTCGCTCTCTTCCAGCCGAAGCGTCCCCGACACGCCGGAGCCTCCGCTTCTATGTTCTTCCCCACAGTGCCACGCTCGGCCTCGCCCTTTTATAATCATGACGTTAGTCCACGTTATTCTTGTCGTCGTCCTCTTCTTCTTCTCGTCTCCATCAATAATCTTTTTACTCCTCACCGAATGCTTCTTCCTCTTCTTTAGTCTTCGGTTAATCCACGTCATCCTCATCGCCAACCTCATCTTCTTCAATCCTCTTTCGTTCATACTTTTATTTTAGACTCCAAATTATATGTGACACAGTTCTAAGCTGTTTTATATTGTGCTGTCCTGTGCTGCTTCTTTATTTGGGGCGATTACCTTATCGTAGTTCCTAAATGACTCAGATATAACTGATGCAATGTAGTTCACAGCGTCATCTCCCTCTAAATATTTTCTCCCATCATCATGAATCTGTTCCAGCTTTCCGTGATTCGGTTTAACCAGCCAGCATTTATGGTTCCAGAAAATTTCTTGGCCCTCCTTTAGTTGCATCGTGAACTTCAGCCATCCAGCGATATGAGGAGTGCTTTATTTTAGCCTGGACGAGGACCTGCGCTTGCTGTTTCTTTTGTCGGTAAGATTCCTAGTTTTTGCTTATTTCATCTTCAGATAATTGCGCCCTCTTTGCGTCTCTGTGTTCCCTTGAAGCTAGCCGTCGTTGTTCGATGGGCTCCGTGATTTCCTTATTCGACCCACATCGTGGCTTCCTCTTCCCTCTCCAGCGGTTTACTCCTTTTACTTCTTTGATTTTTGTACTAATGAGCAGTTCTAATTGATTATAATCCTGTTTTTCATTAGATGTTTCTCTCCTGCTTCCTCTAGGCCGGCTGCTAATAGGGCTATTTGTTCATTTAATTTTGCGTACTCTTTTTCACTTTCCTGCATTTCTCGTTTGAGCAGGGCTCCCAACTGTAGACTAATACACTTATGATCACTTCCGAGGCTGTACTCCCCCTCTTCGTCTATCTCCTTATTGCCAGCTTGCTATACATCCCCTGCGACATTAAGCAGTAGTCAATGGTCGTTTGCCTGTAACAGGATTCCCACGTGATTTGTCCCTCCCACTTAGTTTTTCTATTTACAATAACTAAGTTGCATCGCTCACAGAATTCTAGCATCAACTTCCCTTTGCAGTCTATGTGTCCATTCAGATCCTCGATGTGGCCATTTCTGTCACCCAGCAGAATGTAATCGGCACCTCCTCCAAACTGCTTTATATCGTCATTGAGACACTTAACTAGATCTTTGTTTTCATGCCTGCATTTGTCCCCTATCACTAAATAAACTACTCCTAGCCGTGTCTTTTCACCAGCAATTGTACCTGATCCCCTTACATGTTCTGTGCAAAATGACTTTATTCGTTGCCAAATTGTTCCTTGATTAATCAGCATACGTGCTCCTCCTCCCATCCTCTCCGTTGTTGCCTTGTTGCTCCTTTCCCAGACGTAGCCATCAAATAACCGGGAGATCTTCTAGATCACTGAGATGTATTGTTGCTGTTGTTACCCCCATACAAAAGCACATGCACACATAGCGGGATTGGCCAAGAATTGGGGGCACAGAGAGTTTTTCAAAAATAATTTCCTAGATGTGTGTCGCATAGCGCGTATACACCTACTTCTTCGTCCTTTACTGGTGTTCTATTTCAAATCACTTCGCTCTCTTTCTACTGCCTTGCATGTTTTGCACCTCATCCTGCTGTTAAATTTCTTATTGTAGTTTTCTTCCTAGACATCTTAGAGCCATTTTGTTGGGGTCAGCGGCCATTGTTACACTCTCAACTTTGCTTCTACCTTGCCTTACGCTCTGAGCCGCAGTGGACCCTGTAAAAAATCTACTGCCCGGCCTGCCAGTGGATCTCGGCTCCTAGCCTTCCATTAAAGGGGATGGCATCTCGTGTAAAGCCTCCGCCAAAGCCTGCTCTGTGCACTTCCCTGCTTATGTCTGCCACTTCAAAGCCCTTCTCCTGGCTTAACTTCCTTATCTCCCAATTAACAGCCACAACGTCCCTGGCAACTTCTCCGTTCTGGCCTTGCACCTCCGGCACAGTGCACAGCACGATCTGGACTTGCTGTGCTATCGCCCTTAATTTCTAAACTCCCTCCACTAACCTTTCCACTACTTTTGCGGCTTCATAGTTCAGGACATCATTTAACCCCGCCGCTACCAGTACCAAATTGCGCTCTGCAACATTCTCAGTAAATTGGCTTTTTGTCTCTCTCAATACTGCGTCCATTGTCCCGCCTGGGAATGCTCCGACTGCTACCCGCTTATCACCCGTTACAGGCTCCATTATAGTTCTTTGGAATCTACTAATATTTGAGTCACCACCGATAAGCATTAGGGCACACCCTTCCTCCCTCCTAACTTCCAGATCATGCTGTCTCTTATTAATGACTGTGACCTCATTCCTTGGGGTTGGCTTGTTCTCCTTCTCTCTATCGCCTCCAGACTTCCTAACTGCCACGTGTGCCTAGCTGTTCCTCTCTGAACCTGCCAAACCAACTTCCTTAACGCTGTCCATGCCAGTGCAGGCCCCATCGACGTGGCTGGCGCTGGAATGTCCGCCAATATGGCTTTGCTTGGCAGTGTCAGCCATTTTTGCGTCCAAAAATTGACGAAGCTGTTCTTGAAGTTTGCGCTTCTCTGCCCAATCTACCTGTACCTGTCTTTCTAGAATATCTTTAAGTAACGCTATATTGGCGTTCGCCTGGTCAGCCCTCTCCAGGCGTGCGCTTATTACGCAGCGTTTGAACATAAAATTGGCGTCTTCGACCTCCTCTACAGATTCGAACTGCGTTTCCTTCAAATTCACCGACGCCTCACACTCCTTGCATTTAACCTTCAGTTGCTTGACCATTTTGGCAGCACTCGATTATTGTTACCACAAATTGCTAGAATATCTACAGGATAAAAAAACGCCAGCAAGAACGTGCTCAAATAAATTTCTGGCTACGGCAAACGCCGATAACCTAAAAAAGACGAACAAATGCCTGTCTAAAATAGTTAATTCACAAAAGAGCGCTACAGATCTATAGCTGCCGGCCGGAAAAGACCTGACCATTAGGTCACTGACCTGCTCATTGTCGAGCACTTCACATAATTATATCCTAAATCTGTACTCTCAAAAAACTAAAGGCGATGGCTCATCTATTTGTCGTAGTCACGGCGCTCTTGCTGTCGTCCGTTCGTCCGGTCCCGGTCACCACGCCTAATCCGAAGAGCGCCGAAACAAGCGTCCGCACCACATACCTATCAAATGTCAACACGGACCGACCCGTGCGCTGTCAACTGGCGCAGGAGGATATGAAATGCTCCTGCACTTCTAGTGGACCTTAAGATGAGGGCCTTATTATTAGTTAGCCGTTCGCAGCGCCATTTTGGCTCCAAATTGAAACGCTAATATTAAACCTCACTGATTTATTTCATTTCCACTATACCAAATCACCAGGAGAAACAAGCAATCATAAGTAATAAGCCAACATATTGCAATAAGTTGAATAGCTTTTAACTTCATATTTAGGCCAAGAACTACAACCTGTTATAACACCTTGCGCTTTTCGTGCGCGCGTACTTCATGGCGAACATACCACGCGTAATCGCTGAGCCTAACAAATGTAGAAATACGGAAATAATCTTAACAGTTCCGCCCTTTTATCGTAAGATTTTTTTGAAGTGGACATTTGGAGAGAAGGCTCCATGCACCATCTTTAAGCCACAAATTCAAGACAGAATTGTTATCTTCTGGCAGGAACAGGCAGAACACGACGCTGACTAACCATCAGATTTTTCATGCACGTTCGTCGAATATATACATCTCACTCGTGCAAGAAAGAAAGGACAGAAGAAAAACCATAAGATGCACACGTGGGAATAGATTAGGTCTATGCACGCAGATAATCAACATCGAAGACATTAAGCGCTATAGAAGGTATGCTAACGCATACGTCGCTCTTTTTTTTCTGATGTTGAAGGCTTACTTAATCTCCCTGTTTCATTGATCAAAATATGACGCAATGACCATTGCGTTGTTAAGCTGCGGAGCACATCCATGCCCTCGGCAATGCTTTGCTAGTTCGCTGCTGACGGCGCCCTTTAGGGACATTTTGTGCTCGTGAAGCCGTTCATTTAAACAGCGCCCAGTTTGAATAATGTAAGTGCGTCCGTATGACAGTGGTATTTCATACACAACGCTTTTCGCACAATCCACATGTTTTGTCCGGTGCTTTTTCTTGCATTGATTTTTCCTTTGCTCACTGCTGACTTTGGCGCAAGGGCTTCTTAACTTGTTGGGTGCTGACATGAGCACTTTAATGCCAGGTCTTGCGCCTACCTTTTTGAGGTTGTGGGAAATGCCATGGATGTAAGGTGGTTGTGGTGCATTTCCTGCCTCTAAGTACTTGCAGAATCTCTTATGCGACACTGGTTAGCAGTTTCGTTGGGTAACCTGCTGCTTACAGCCGACGGCCCTGGGCGTCAAAACTGCCTTTAAATTCATGATGACAGGATCTTGTCAATGCGGCTCTCATTGCTGCTTTTGCTATTCCCCGCTTGATGACGTTGGAATGCGCCGATGTGTAGGGCAGCTGTCACTTCTTGCCTTTAGGTCCGTACCGCCAGCATATGTGAGTGCCTCGAAAGGTCAGCGTCAGGTCTCGAAATCGGAGAACGTTGTTTTCCGGGAGTTCACTCGTTACTTCTAGTCCTTTTAGTTCTTTGAAGATGTCAATGATCTGGTCAAGGGGCTGCGGCTGTCCATCGGACCTGTCCAATATGTACAGTACTAGGTAATCGTCCACGTAACGGAACACTTTTACGGTGCATGTCACTTGAAGAGCAGTCATTAGACGTTTGTCAATATGCGCGAGAAACAAATCACTGAAAATGCGGGCGAGCGAAGACCCTATGCAAATACGTTCCCGTTGAATGTACAGACTCCCCCTGCGGCTAATGATAGTAGAATGCAGGTAGCTGGTAAGTAATTCGACAAAATTTCCTTTCGAAAGCCCAGTGGAGTTTTGGAATTTTACAACGCCGTGTCGGTCAATGCATGCTTCGAATTTTCGGCTCACTAAGTTCTGCGGAAGCGAATAGTATATGTCATTTACGCTATCGAAAAGCCACTCACGTTGGGCGGACAGGTGCCCTGAAGGAAGTAGTCCTCAGTATGCACTTTTCTTATTAGGAACGGGTCGTCTACCAAGAGGTCAGATAGGACCCTTTGCAGAAAACCGCCCAGAATCCTCTGCCAGGTTCCTCTTTCTGATACAATGGCTCTGAACGGGCACTCTTTTTTGTGGGTTTGGCTGTGGAGAAGACAGACAGGCTTGTCTCTTCGCACTTGTCTATGGCGGAGGCCATCTTTGTCATGCCCATGTCTTCGCACATCGTCATTGCTTCCTTCTTCAATCCTGTGGGCTCCACACCTACCAGCTGTTTGAAGTTGTCAACTATTGCCTTCTCCGCTTTTTCCTTGTAGACAAAAAGCGACGCTAGAACAAATCCTCCTTCCTTATCTGATTGCAGTAGCCGCAGGCCAGCTTCACGTAGGGCCACCACCGTTGTCTTCAAAAGCTCGGAACCTGCTCCAAGTGTTTGTCCAGGGAGTCATTCCACAGCGCTGTCAATGCACATGTCTGCGCCGTCCATCTTGGCCCTTGATGCGATCCCCCTCACAAGGCCGAGAAGCTCAGTTTTGTCCGGAACGTGGCTGCACGCTTAACTTGGGTCCCATGTTCAACAGCTTGGGTATTGTTTCAGAAACTGGGGCTGCGCCTAGGACCACCAGCTCGTGCCCTTAAGGTCTTGAAGGGCTCTCCTTCTGTTTCGGGATCTGCATTAGGATTTGGTGCCAAAGGATATCCGCCGTTTTGGTTGGCTACCGGACGATCTTGGCGAAAACGGTTGTTCTCACGTCCGCCTTGGGTGTAGTTAATGTTCACAGCTAGAATGCAGTCAGAGTAAAAGCGAGCTTGCTTCCACGCCTCTGAACGGAGAATTCGGCACACTATCTTGACTATTAAACAGAGTGCGCTAACAAGACGTACACAGGAAACTTGGAGAGAGAGGAAAAAAGCGCTTCTTTCCTCAGTCTCCAAGTTTCTTGTGTACGTCTTGTTAGCGCACGCTGTTTAATAGAGATGTACCAACTAGCCCGTCAGAAAGTTCTACTATCTTGGCGTGGCCTTGCGATGGTAACAGGCCTCCGAAGAGCAGGGCTACGTCGGGTGGAACAAACGAAGTCGGTATGGAATAACTGTATAGCCGAGCTCTGCAAGTTGACCAGGCAATAAGGTTTACATATAAGGAAGAAGGGTGAAACATTGAAGGACATAGGAAAGAGCCCGTTGAACTAGAAAGGTACTTTAGCAAGGTGAAGAGTTGGGCTGGTTGCTGTATGATCTTGTGGCAGGAACAGCGCAGCACGAGAGAAAGAAGGGACAGGCGGGATGCGACGCTAACAACCAGATTTTTAATGCACGTTCATCGAATATATACATCTCGCTCGAGCAACTAGGAAAAGACAGAAGAAAAAAATATAAGATGTACACGTGGTAATAGATTAGGACTATGCACCCAGATAATCAATTTCGCTGTCACGAAGCGCTATCGAAGGTATGCTGACGCATACGCCGCTCTTTTTTCTGATGTTGAAGGCTTCTTCTATCTCCCTGGTCCGTTGATCAAAATATGACACAATGACAATTGCGTTGTTAAGCTGCGGAGCACATCCATGCTCTCGGCAATGCTTTGCTAGTTCGCTGCTGATGGCGCCCTTTAGGATTCTCTTGTGCTCTTGAAGCCGTTCATTTAAACAGCGCCCAGTTTGACTAATGTATGTGCGTGCGCATGACAAAGGTATTTCATACTTAACTCTTTTGACACAATTCACATCTTTTGTCCGGTGCTCGGCAGAGCTCAGCTCTGCAGTTATTCCATACGGACTTCTTCCAAACGCTTCTCTGTTGCTAGAAATGTTGCGCTTGTAGAGAACACCAGATTGTAGAGTGAAGGTGTGGAGCCCGGGACGAAAAACATGCGGGATGCAAGCGTCGACGCCTTCGAGGTATTCGATGAGCGGCGCGAACTCCGAGTCCAACCGCTGAAGCTGTGCCTTTAGGTGGTACTAATAGCGCCCAGGAAAGGAAAGCATCGGCGGGTTCCTTGGGACCGATTGTGAGAGGCGCACGCGAAAAACAATCCGCATCCTGATGCTTACGGCCCGATTTGTAGACGACTGTTAAGTCGCATTCTTGCAAGCGTAAGCTCCATCTAGCCAAGCGTCCTGAGGGGTCTTTGAAGCTCGCCAGCCAGCATAAGGAGTGGTGGCCGCTTACCACACGGAAGGGTCGCCCGTAAAGGTACGGCCGGAACTTGCTGAAGGCCCATATCGCTGCAATGCACTCTTTCTTCGTTGTAGAATAATTGGTCTCGGCGCGCGTAAGTGTTCGGCTGGCATAACTGATGACCCGTTCTGCACCGTCTTGCCACTTGATCAGTACCGCACCAAGGCCGACATTGCTGGCATCAGTGTGGATGTCCGTCGCAGCGTGTTCATCGAAATGGGCGAGTATCGGAGTACGTTGTAGACGGTTGCGAAGCTCTACAAATGCAGCCCCTTGGTGGCTTTCCCACACGAAGGGCGTGTCGTCTCGAGTCAGTGAGTTTAACGGTTCGGCGATTCGCGAGAAATCTTGAACAAAGCTCCGATAATACGAGCACAGACCCAAAAACCGGCGAACGGCCTTCTTGTCACAAGGGCGTGGAAAACCTGAGACGGCAGCGGTCTTGTCAGGGTCCGGGCGAACACGTTGTGCGCTGACAACGTGACCAAGAAAGCGAAGATCTGCAAAGCAAAAATTGCATTTCTCGGCTTTGATGGTGAGTTGTGCGGAGTTGAGTGCTTGCAGCACAATGCGCAACCGCTCCAAGTGTTGTTCAAACGTGGTCGAAAATATAACGACATCGTCCAGGTACACCAGGCAGGACTGCCACTTCAAGCTGGAGATAACGGTGTCCATCATGCGTTGGAACGTGGCCGGTGCTGAGCACAGACCAAATTGGAGCACATTGAACTCATTAAGGCCGTCGGGAGTCACGAAAGCTCTCTTCTCCAGGTCTCTTTCGTCCACTTCGATCTGCCAGTACCCACTTTTAAGATCTAAGGACGCGAAGTATCGGGTGTCCCGCAATCGATTGAGCGCGTCGTCTATCCTGGGCAGTGGGTAAATGTCCTTTTTGGTCACGTTATTAAGTTTTCGATAGTCAACACAGAAACGCAGAGTGTTGCCCTTTTTTTTGACAAGAACCGCAGGCGATGCCCATGTGCTGCTTGACGGCTGAATTACATCGTCCGCAAGCATTTTGGCAACTTGATTTTGAATGGCTTCTCTCTCCATCGGCGAAACACGGTAGAGGCGCTGGCAGACGGGTTGCGTAGTCGCATATGTGAAGATACGGTGCTTGGCGAGTGGAGTGCGGCCGACGTTCGAACACGTAGCGAAACAGTCCGCAGTCTGCCAAGAGGTCCGACAGAAGATCCTTATGAACAGATGGCAAGGCCGGATTTGTTTTGACTGACTGAAGAGCGTGGTGTGGGCCAGCATTCTCTGGAGTGGGTCCTCCCACGGTGCACGAACCTGGGACCTCAGCAACATCGTGAAGGAAGGCAATAGCCGTGCCTGTGACGAGGTGCTTGTATTGGTTGGAAAAGTTGGTCAGGAGGACGTTGGTACGGCTGTCACGTAATTGGACGAGACCTCGGGCAACTACAAGGCCACGCTCAAGCAGCAGTGGAGTATGGCCATCTGCCAGGCCTTCGTAGTCGTGGAATAGGTCGTTCCGCACGAGCACCAGGACACTGCACCGCGGTGACATTGTGACGTCATTCTGGACAATGCGCATAGCGTTGCTGCAAGGATCTCGGGAGTCAAAGCGGGCCACAACATGTTTGGTCGAGAACGTGACACTAGCGTCCGTAAAGTCAATCACAGCACCGTTCGCCTGCAGAAAGTCGATCCCCAGGTTCAGGTCTCTGGAACACTCAGAGAGCATGACAAATTCACCAACGTACGCAAAAACCACAAATTACAACCCTAGCCGTGCACTTGCCAACAGGGAAAATTAAGTGGCCACCAGCGGTGCGCATGGGGGTTCCCGTCCACGGTGTCAGAACTTTTTTAAGGTCTCCAGCAAAGGCACGGCTCCTAACGGAATAATCAGCACCGCTATCTAGCAGCGTGGTAACCTCAGTTCCATTAATTGTCACCCGCAAATTGGATGCAGCGTAGCGGGTACTGTCGCTGCCTCTCTCTGTCCAGGTATCGTAGGCTCGATGGTTCCGCGATGGAGGATCTTGACACATCTCGACGTCAGCGGCCTTGCCTGCAGAGGTCGCTGGTGTTAGTTTTCCCGACGAGGGCTGGGCGAGGGACGGCCAGCGGAACTACTGTGGCGGCCGGGGTTGGACGCACGATAGCGGAGAGGCGAAGGCGAACGGGACTCGCGCCTTCCAGAGTAAACATGGTTCTGGCGCGCCCAGAGATGCTCCGCAATCTTAGGTGGTCGTTCACCGTTCTGAGGACAGGGTGCGTCAGGACGGAAACCGCGAAGACCCACTTGGAGGTACGGACAGGCTCGGTAGAAATGACCGGGCTCCCCACAGTGGTAGCACAGAGGCCTACGGTCCGGTGTACGCCACAAATCTGACTTCCGAGGACGTGGCTGAGCTGTAGCAGGGGCAGTTGCATAATATGGGATGGTGCTACTGACAGCAGACGTCGAGGGAACAGCGGAGCCAGGTGCGGTTGCGTGACATGTGCCAATGCTGCTCATGGCAGGTGTCGGAGTAGCGGGACCGTAGCCAGCCGAGCGACGTACAACGGATGTATGTGTGGGCCGGGCATCGAACTGGGGCGGCGCTTCGGGAACAGGAGGCGCCGGCGCAGCCTGCCCCACTTCGTGAGGGAATTCTTTCAGTGCTGCCAGGGGCCCAGGCGCAACCTGGGGCGGACGGAACCGTTGGAGTTCCTCCCGGACAACTGACCGAATCAGTTCGCGTAATGTGTCTGTACTGCCACCTAGGCACGACGAACAGGTTTCGGGCACAATGCTGTTGATGTCCCGATTGTACTGGCGGGCCCGTTGTTGGAGCGTCGTCTCCATGGTAGTCGCCTCGGTGAGAAATTCCTCTACAGTGCGGGGTGGGTTGCGTACGAGGCCTGCGAAGAGCTCCTACATAACCCCTCGCATCAGATGGCGAAGCTTCTCCTCAGTCATGTTGGGATCGGCACGCTTAAATAGACGGGCCATGTCCTCGATGTACGTGCGCATACTTTCATTTGTGCGCTGGTTTCGGGAGTGCAGAGCAGCTTCCGCATTTTCCCGGCGGTCGGCGTTGGGGAATGTAGCCAGGAGATTGTGGCAAAACGTCTCCCAGGAGCGAAGGGTAGTCTCGTGGTTTTCAAATCACTCCGGGCAGATTCTTCCAGAGCAAAATATACGTTGTGGAGTTTGCGCTCGCCGCTCCAGCCGTTGTAGCGGGCGACCCGCTCGAAGGTCTCCAGCCAATCCTCAGCGTCTTCGAAAAGGTCACCGCGAAAAGATGGCGGTGTTCGTGGTGGGTGGTAAAGGATCGGCGCCAGGAGCCGGGGGTCAGTGTCCATGGCAGATGGACTCACTGGGCTAGGCTGGGTTTGCGCCGTGTACCCGGTGTCAGTGGCCATGCCAGTTAGACTGGGTGGCCGAAGCTGCGTCGTTCTTTTAGGCGGGGGAAGGGGCCCTAATTCAGGCGACTCTCCGCGGATAAGACGGCTGGGTCGCTGGTGGACAGGTGTGAGGTCCGTTGTGATGCTGTGTGGAGTGCGGTAGTCGGGAAGGGTTGCCCAGCACTGCTCCATCAAATGTTACGAGCAATTCGAAGGAGAACTTCCGGAGACGAGACGTAAAACTGTGTCGGTCCATAAGTGGTCCGAGCGCGCGAGCGGTGGAGAAACATCTTTCTCCACGGATGCAGGCGCTTTTTCTTCTTCTTCCACAGTGGCACGTATCAATATCAATATCATTTAAGGGGCTGCCCTGAGAAAAACGAGGTTGTGTCTACATTGTAAACACTGATTACACTATAAGGCAGTAAACCGGTAGTAAACAGTCCTCTAGAGCACCAACTAACAGAAGAAAGGTATTACGCCCGAGCCCCGATTTAAATTTCTATCACTAAAAATACGAATGACAGTGGTTAGCAAAGTAAGCAGACTCTCTATCCAAAACATGCAAGTTTTTGCAGTTACCCTGAGTGTAACGGACGTTTGAATCTCCTATAATTGCTAACCTGAAGATGAGCCGCGGCGCCCAGTTAAAATCATGCTAACTTCATAAGCTGCTATGCTTTCGGGTGAGAATGGGCCTCCGTTGCTATCGGAAAGCATTCATAATATTTATTGATTGAAGTCTACCCCTTGCATACCTTGACCAAAAAAAGAGGCTACGTTGGAGGATAGTTCAAGCTTTTTATACCTCATGAAGTAAACAATAAAATTTCATTAAGGAAGGGTGACAGGAAGGAAACACGATCTCGCAGTGCTATTCACCACCTGTTTACGGGAAGAGTTCCGAGACCTGGATTGAGAACAGTTGCAGATAGGTGTTAGAAGAGAATGCCTAAGTAATCTGTGGTTCGCTGATGACATTGGCTTGATAAATCACTCAACAGATCAACTACAAAGTTCGATCAATGAGTTAAGCAGAACAGAAGGGTATGTCTAAAAATTAACAAGCGGAAACCAAAGCATTAAACAGTCTAGCAAGGAAACAGCCGTTCACATTTGCTAGCGAGGTGCTGGAAGAAGTAGGGGAATACGTTTACTTGGGCCAGGTCATGACAGCTGATCTGAATCTTGAGAGAGAAATAACTAGAACAGTAAGAATGAGGTGGAGCGCATATGGCGGGTTCTCTGAGATAATGAATGGCAGTTTATCAATATCACTCGAGAAAAAAGTATACAAAAGCTTTATCTTACCGGTACTCACCTATGGGGCAGAAACATGCAGGCAAACGAAAGGGGTCAGCTTAAGTGAAGAACAATGCAGCGATTTACGGAAATAAAATGAGAGGTGTAACGTTAAGAGACCGGAAGCGGGCAGAGTGGGCGAGCGAACAATGGGCTTGGGCAGGGCATGTATTACGAACACAAGATAACCACTGGTCCTTAAGGGTAACGGAGTGGATTCCAAGAGAAGGCAGGCGTAGCAGGAGACGGCAGAAAGTTAGGTAGGCCGATGAGATTAAGAAATTTGCGGGGATACAGTGGCCACAGCTGTCAAAGAGAGTTAATTGGTGTAACATGGGTGACGCCTTTGCCCTGCAGTGGACGTAGTCTGGCTGATGATGATGATGGGCTGATGATGATTACGATGTTGTTGATGTTGATGATGATGCTTACTGTGCAAGGAAATCACTGCTTACCGGCTAGATTAAGCGGATGCGGAAAAAAACCACTCCCACTGGTAATATGTGCTTAATTACGAGCGCTTTTTCTTCAGTGATAGCTTGCCGTGGCAGCATATGCATATAACGGTGGCTAGGTACGCTTGAGCATATAAGCGGTGGCGAGAGAGAATAACTTTCGGAAACGTAGGCAGGAACGGTATATTCCGCGACCAAACCGCGGACGGCTCTTCAACCGTTATTCAAAGATCCGCCGGAGGCTCTTAAATACGATTAATTTGTTTAATTGCGATGTCAAAGTGTTTCTGCAGTAAAGTAATGTGAACACTTCTTTTTCCATGCATTTAGCCGCTGATGACTGGCCCAACAGACAGCACCTCCATTCTGGTGCTGTCGATGTACAATATACTGCACGTCCTTGAAAGCATTCGCCGTCGCCATATATTGGAGCCTGGGAGACGGAAAGTTCGAAGAATGTCAGCATACATAGCAAATAATCATGTTGGGCTAATGCTAGGGCCCGTTAAGGCTGCACGAGAAGAGTGTGACATCTGTGAGCCACCTCCAGTCTCAATAGCAAGGTCCCTGCAGGAAGGTCCCAGGAAGGTCCGGGAAGGTCCCTGCAGAGAGCATGCCTTCCGTATGGCCTTCTTATTTGTCGGTGTGATATTTTTCCAAGTCATAAGTAAGCTCTTGCTTGTGAGGTGAGGACTTTTTCTTGTTTTTAATTTCAAATGACTTAGGTTAGTAAAGGTGGCGTTAATAAAAATTTGCTGGCAGTTTAGCAGTGCGAAGCATCAAATATTGTGAGAAAGCACAATTTATTGCAGGACGATACCACCATCACGTACCTGGAATCATGATGAGGTGTTCACTGGCCCAGGTAGCCAGTTGTGTTTACCTTCAACCTTTTTATCGTTAATACCAATTTACCAAATCACGGCCTTTGTTCCAGTGCCGCGTCAATGCAGCAATGTTGTCAACGCCAACGCGTATTGCTCCAGTGCGGTGTTTCAGCCACAGCGGTTCCACGCCAACGGATACAGCGAACATCTCTCTGTCACTACCACCACAAAGCTCAAAAGCGCGAATATTAGTTTTACAGAAGTATTAGTGGATGAAAAAGACTATCTGCAATGCACACCGCGAGTGTGGGGTGCTGTTTAACACAAGGCGTGTTCGGCTGCGGCGATTGCCTTGAGAGAGGAAGCCGTTCTGAACGGCTGTGTTGAAATGCTTCGAGCTGGAAACAACCTATCGGCCGTTGGCCGAGGTCTCCCGACATATGAAGTTGCCATCGACTCGTACAAAGTTTTCCTCCCTCGAGTACCCACCGGATGTCCTCAACACCGCCTTTTGCACCCTGACCTCAAGAGTCGCCCATACCGTGCTCCTGACTTCCGAGACACGCTTGTGCAGATTGTGGACCTCCGTGAGATTCTGTTTATTGGCCAGTACCAAATGAGCCACGTTTGCATGGTTACCTGCGAGAGCAATTCCTCAAAACAGAAGCTTATTGACAAAGCAGAGCTCCACGTCAAATGTCAAAAATGTATCGTGTTTGACCCGGACACCAAAACGTAAAGCGTAAGCTTCTCTGGCTCCCGCGCTATATGGAGCACCGGAGGATTGTGGAAGCTTTGGAGCCTTTTGGAACTGTACAAACTATCGAGTGTGACAAGTGGCGGTGCCCTTGAATGGAGCACATGGAAACAGTGAACCGTGAAATCTCGCTCACGCTCAATGACAGAGTGTCAGCAAGTACAATACCTCACACGCGCAATGTTTTCGGGGTACAAGCTTTAGTTGTGATCCCAGGCAGGCCTCCGCTGTTTCTTCGTTGTAGCTGTGTGGGCCATGTACACGCGTTAGTGTCGTACGCCTCGACGCACCCAGTGCCGACGCTTTGGGCACACAGTAGACAATTGTGTTACGAGTTATGCAGACAGGTTACGCCAAGGCAACTGGGCACTAGGGATGAAGTGGTGTCACAGCACTATATGGATGTGTTGGATGTTGTGGAAGCGTCGGGTGAACTGAGTCATTAGCTCCAAACAGAAGATGGACCGAACGATTCTGCACCGAATAACGGGAAAGGGTCCGCCTGCAAGTACGGACAAACAGAAATCCCCGTCTCCAGACCCAAAGCCACCGGACCCGGATCTGCCCGGGTCTGCTACTTTGAGTCCTGTGCTTGCTGCTCAGGAGCCACCTGTCACCCAACGATCACGAGAGCAGAACGCCTCTGCTGTAGAGTCAGTGGAGGCGCTTCAGCCAGTGAATGTGCCACTTGCATTCTGTGCCCGCGATGACCCTTCGTCGCCGGAGTGCAGCAGTGTGTCGCCTGAAGTGTCAGCTTCTAGTGTGTTCGGTGCCCGTCGGCTGCCAGCGTGGTTGCGAGTGACGTGGCCCACTCGGCTTTATGAGCCGAAGCCTTGGCTGTTTCAGAAGAGGCGATGAACAACAGTGCACCTTTGAAGCGTCCTGCAGATGATGAGGTGTGTGTCGATGGCGATTTGCAGAACGCACCTAACGTGGTGGCATTGAGAAGGGTCACCTCAAAACGCAGGGCGATGTCTGCCCTACAATTCCGTGTGTACAGTGGCGAATTGCTTGTTTTTGTTCCCCTGTAAACCAGAGCCGTAGATTGCTATTTTTCCTTTCATTAGTAGACCATTTGTCCACGGATCATAAAATTATGCTGTTGGGTGATTTAAAATGTGTTTGTAGGGATGAAGACCGAGCAGTGTTAAGTAAGCGATGTGACCCTAGTGCTGCTTTACTCACAGACTTGGCATGCGAATGCAACCTGGTGGATGTTGGGCAAGATAAAGGGCAGAACATCCATCTCACTCGTTTTCAGTGCTCCTCTAGTGCTCGGCTTGACAGAGTTTACGTTTCAGCAGACATGTTATTCAGCGCTTTTGGTTACTGGTTGCGGCCCATATACTTCAGTGATCATTGCATGGTGTCTCTTCTGATAGGAAGGCACAGTGGGCGCATACTCCATCCTCGATGGGAGCTGTGGAAGCTGAATAGCTGCCTGCTCTGAGATGAAATTTTCAAACGTGCTGTATCTAATTGCTTGAAGGACACGTGGTCACGCGGTGACCCCTCAGTTTTGCCAAAATCAGACTTATTTAAACAAGCAACAAAAAAACATTGCTGTTGAAGCCTCAGCAAGAATCGCGTTTTTGAAAAGACATCACCTTCGCGAGCTCGGGCGTACTTTAGATGAGCTACATGAGTTAGAGAGGATTAGCCCAGGTGCCTATGTAAAGATATCACTGCCGTAAAAGCAGAGCTTCAGCAGTTTGAAACCGCAAGACACAAAGGGGCCTTGATAAGATCTAGGACCCATAGATTTTTGGATGAGAAACCATCTCGTCGGGCCCTGAGTAATGAAAGGCCGACTGTTCTAGCTAAAGAAATATTGGAAATTCAGTATGGTGGATACACATACAGCGATGGTCCAAATATTATTGAGGCTTTCTTTGGTTATTATCGGAAGCTGTTTGGTGGTTGTGCGGGTACAAACGTGACATTAGATTACAGTCACTTACTCCAAGCTCTGCCCCGACTTAACGATGAGCAGCGTGCTGTAGTGGAGGGGCCTATCACTTTGGACGAAATTTAATCTGCCATTTCTGATCTGACGGCTCAGAAATCTCTGGCCCAGATGGCATTACTAGCGAGTTCTATAAAACATTTTCCACTTGCCTAGCGCCTGTCTTGATGGAGGTTTTCCAGGCTTCTTACGATGTTGATTTTTTGTCCCCCACTTTTTATTCTGGGCATACTACATTAATTCCAAAAAGCACAGATTCATATCGGTTGAAAACAGCTGAGGGAAATCGTCCATTTTTCCTCTTTAATGTAGATTACAAACTTTTTGCAAGGGTTCTTTGCAAACATCTGAAGTTAGTTGTCGCTCACTTAGTAGGCGCGCATCAGGTCTGCGGTACCAGAGGCCGCAGGATCTATACCCATATTGATATTGCACGTTCAGTAGTGGAGACAGTATCAGATGAGATCGGTCACGTAGCTCTATTTCAGACTGACCTTGCGAAGGCCTTTGATAAAGTTCGTCACGATTTCTTGTTGGCGGCCTTAGAGCCTGTAAGTATTGGAGATGTTTTTTAGGGGCATAAGACTGTGCTATAAGGAGTCCTATACAGGGCGAATTGTTAACCAAGAGCTACCCAAACCTATTCCATTGAAATTATCGGTTCGCCAAGGATGTACCTTATCGCCTTTGTCGTTTGTCGTATATCTTGAACCCCTTTGCCTCAGTATTATTAACTGCACATCCGTGTTTTCTCCTTGTCGCAGAGTGAAATTAAGATTTTACCTTATGCAGATGATGTCGCCCTCTTTTGTTCTGACAAAATGAGTGTGCTTTAGGCATTGCATTTGACTCAACAGTTTTTCGAGGTATGAGGTGCGGCTCTTAATCTAGATAAATCCAAGGAGTTTTGGTTGGGCTATTGGTGCACAACGCGAAGTCAATATGGTGGCCTAAGCTGGGACCGCGGGCCCCTTTACTACCTAGGGGTTCCTCTTCCCCAAATTTGCAACAGTGGCGCCTACTGGGATGCTGAGATAGTCTCCATGAGGTGATAAACCCAGGCTTGGATAGGTAGGGAACTATCAGTGTTTGCTCGGGCTCGAGTCTGCAACACTTTTTTTATTTGCAAAACTTGCATATGTGCTGCAGGTTCTCCACTCTGCGACGAATAAAATGCAGGTGATGTACAGAATATTTGCTACATTCGTATGGCGATCCCAATGGCTAGCCATGTGTCGCGACCACCTATTTCTTTCTCTAGAGTGTGGTGGAATCGGCCTTGTTCACTTATTCGTGCATCAGCTTGTCTTGCGTTTTTCTTTTTCAAATATTCAAACCACCCTTTTTAGTAGTCGTGCTTATTAAGCGTCTAAGTGCTCATTTGCCTTTCCTATTCGCACCGACGGGACACACTTGTGAAGGGTTTTTATGGGGATTCCTTAAGTAATTTGCTGACACCTTCAATTTCCTCACTGTGCGCTTTTCTTTAGACTACCTGTATAGCCTGTCTAGAAGGCAGGTGACTCAGACACTTACAGAGCATTTGTTCCCTGTACCGTTGTGCCGCTAACCTTTTTTGGTGTTCATTGACACATGTTCTAAAACGTGTTAGGGAAATGTGCATCTCTTTTGCCGCAAAAACATTCCTTTTCAAGCTGCACATGTCAACGCTGCATGTGAAGGCATGGCTTCATGTTAAGGAGATGCTTGCGCCATGGACGGTGAATTCTCGCCTGTGCAATACAGCAGAGACAATTGACCATTGTTTTATTCTGTGCATTGATGCTATATTCTTCTGGGACATTTTACAACGAACAATTAAGAAGGTCATTGACATCACACCATACAGTATTCGTTTTTTGCCCGCGGAGAAAAACAGTCTTGTGCCATATGATCTATTTATATTGCTGGGACTCTTTAGTCTCTTGAAGAGCCGATGATGTTCCACCAAGCCCAATCACCATGGTCGTCGAAATTTTTTCTTCGTGAACAATGCGCTTTGGTGCAGGGAGTATATGTTGCCCTGCAAGAGCCGCCTAGTTGGCTCCCCTCTCTGGGTGCATGTGTGTGCTTCCCAGACTTTTGATGTTTTGGAAGGAGTGTTCATGCAGGGGTATGGTGGCCTGGTGTTTTGTGGCGTAAGCGTGCTTAGTGTTTTCTTTTTGGCACTATTTCCGTGCAGTAAAGAAAAAACTGCGCCGATAGCCCAGTGCACTCGCCCAGTGGCCGACGAATCTGATCTATTCAGGCCACCGCGGGTTCGTAACCCTGTCTTGAATATTTTTGATTTTTTTCATCATTTCATTCTGCACAAACCCACAGAAATCGCAACATTTTACGCCTAGTTAATCCACCGGAACCCTGCTTCCAAAAAACCAACCCTGGCTCAGGTAATGCCCTACGCTACACTCCCCTACCAAAAACACAAAACATTTGCTTGTAGCATTGTAGAGAAAAATCTGTCACAACTACAGAAGGAAAAATAATTCCGCCGTATTTTGGGACCGAGTGTGTCGTATTTTTCTTCTGGGATTCAGCATGGATTGTTCGAAAAGCATTTTAACTGCCGAAGAATACCTCCGCCATGCCTCGAACGTACTCCGGCAGTGAAGAAATGAGTGACACCGTGGATGGATTTCTAGCTTCGCGAAGCCAAAATTTGGCGCAGCCTTAAAAATTTATCACAAAGAACTGCCATCAAAGCGCTGCTTAGATACGCAAGTATCAAAAGTTCGAATGGCCACCTTTAGACACACCCTGGGCATTCGTTATTTTTATTCCAAATAGAGAAGCCAACACGACCGCCATGTCCTCTGTCTAATCCTCCGCTTCATTTATTCCACTCTTTTTATTAAGGGTAGCGTGCTGGATAAATGTATGATTAACCGCAGTGCCTTCCCTTCATTTTCTCCCTAAGAAGGAACCCTACCTTCATGGAATGGTGGATCGATCGTTTATTCAAGCGCGTGCCTTGCACACACGTTAGCGCACGCAACGCATATAACAGTGCGTTAAGCAGTAGCTTAAAGCTGGATAAATCCAGTATGGTTGTGGGGTAGATAACAAGACCGAATGCATCACAACCTCAAGTGCGGTGTGCCACTGCCCGATGGCGGCAGACAACGCAGCCATTAACAATAATTTTGTGCTGCGCTTCTTAATACGACTGCCAGAAAAGCAGAGATGCAGAGTCGACGGCAGGCAGTCATTTTTGTATTGAAGTAGAATGATGTAGAAACCAATCTATGAATTTATTTACTGATGCGACAACAGATGCTTGCCGCTGGTGGTTTGTCATCATTCAACCATGCCGAGGGAATCATAAACCACAGATCGAGATGACAAATAAATATGTTGTATCGAGAGCTGTACTACGCCACCTCTTTGAGCCTTCAGAGTGGCACCTAGAGATGGGTCGCTCAGGAGTGCGCCGGATCTTCTGAGCCGCTCTTTTAAAAGAGCGGGTGAGCCGTGGCTCAGTAAAAGTGAGCGGCGGTTCTTTTGGAGATCCAGCTCACTGATCCATAGGACCGTATTCCAGTGTAGTGATCCGTGCCGAACGGCGAACTGTCTGTTCCGTCAGAGCTGTGTCGCTGGGTCTTCTGCCGGGTGCGATTTTTGCGCCATCTGTTAGCAGTGCGAGAAAGCTGGTTTGTCGTTCAGTTAGCCGTGTCGAACCGTCCGTCAGAGCTGGTGGGTGCGATTTGCGCGCCATCTATTAGCAGTGCGAGAAAGCTGGTTGAGTGAACGGGTCGCCCGCTCGTGAACGAGAGATCCGGATCTCCAAAGGAGCCATTCGGCTCACTGAGCCGAAGACCCGGCTCTTCAAAAGATCCGGATCTTTTGAAGAGCCGGGTCTTTGGCTTAGTGAGCCGAATGGCTCCTTTGGAGATCCGGATCTTTTGAAGAGCCGGGTCTTTGGCTCAGTGAGCCGTTTGGCTCCTTTGGAGATCCGGATCTTTTGAAGAGCCGGGTCTTTGGCTCAGTGAGCCGTTTGGCTCTTTTGGAGAGCCGCTCTTCTGGTGAACCGATTCTCTCGTTCAGTGAGCCGTTTGGCTCTTTTGGAGAGTCGCTCTTTTGTTGAACTGCTTCTCTCGTGCAGTGAACCGTGCGGCTCTTTTGGAGAGGCGCTTCTCTCGTTCAGTGAGCCGTGCGGCTCTTTTGGAGATCCGCTTCTCTCTCGTTCAGTGAGCCGTGCGGCTGTTTTGAAGGGGCGCTTCTCTCTCGTTCAGTGAGCCGTTAGAAGAACCGTTCAATCAGAGCCGGGTCTTCTGGCAAAGTGCGTATTTCTGGGCGAGTTGGTTGAGATACATTCCGAGCAAAAGAGCGCTCGCAGAGCTTGTCCTCGCTTTGTGTTGTCCTGCGGTGTTGTGTCTTCCTTGTTGTCGTCCGTTGTCTGCGAGCGCTGTTTCGCTCAAAACGTGTGTTCTGGCAAATCATTGGCAAAGGATGGCGCCGTTCGTTGACAGCTGTTGTTCGAGCGATGTCTCACGACTCCCACCGATCTTGCATCGTGAGCTGGTGCAACATTTCGAAGGTATTAGTAAAAATACCTATAACACGGTTATTCTACTAATGCACATATCGTTTTTTAAAGCCAAATAACTAAACTCTATAGCAGAGGTTACAGTGTAACCTGCTAGTTATTTGGCTTTCATGAAAACAAAACAATATATGCATCTGTAAAATAGCCGTGTAGTAAATTCAGGCATGGTCTCTTCCTTTTCTTTAGAGAGGAACAGGGCCTCTCCAGGCAGTGTTTGAAGATGGGGACGATTGTCGAATGCAGATGATGAAGAGAGGAAATATATCTACATAAATGTACAAAGGCAAACAGAGTTACAGAAGCAGATCTCACACAGACGGCCGAACTAACTGTAACTAAAAAAGGTAATTCTCACACAGAGAACATACACTACAAGACCTTACTTATGGACCCACGTGTTAAAGCCTAGGTATATTTGCAGAATTACAAGCCACTGCACGGAGCCTCTAGCTAAACTAGGCAATACCGACTTGTGATTTGTAATGCATTTGCTTGCGTTTTTGTAAGTTTTATAAACAAAGAAGTTAGGGCGGCCGTATTTCGAGGCCCGTCCTAAGTTTCGATAACCAATGAAGGTAGCCACCTACAGCCCTGAAGTTTGACACAACCTCGAGCCCAGGGCTTGGATAAAAGAAAAACACATAACGAAAATTTCCGAAAAACCTATTATTACGGGAGCCCTTACCTTTATTGCGTGATGCTCTTTTCCTTCCCCGTCCCACCTGCGCGTCGCCTCTCGAAGGGTGACAAGTTTTCTTTCTTTTTTTTTCTCAGCTAACTGGCGGTGCCACTAACCCACTGGCTCGTCCCAGAAATATTAGATAGCGGAGGCCCGCGACGCCTCGGCGCCATCAAGAATAGAGACGCGCTTGAAGGAGCCGGTAGCATGCGGAAGGAAAAGAAAAAAAAAGTGATGGTCCCTGCACCGCACTTGTGGAGAGAGGGAGTGGAAAGGAAAGAACCACGGCTCACTCGTTCTTTAAAGGAGTTGCTCAAAAGACCCGACTCTTTCCTGAGCGACCCAAGTGAGCGGGTGAGCCGTTCAAATGATCCGGCTCACTTCAGTGAGCGGAGCCGTTCTGAGCCGCTCACTGAAGTGAGCCGTTTTGCCCATCTCTAGTGGCACCCCTTGAGCTCCGTTGCGGCTCAGTGGTCACGTGGTCACGTGGCTGGACACGTGATACGGAGCAGCTGCTGCTGCCGGCGGTGCGGGGCGCTGGTGAAACCGAGCTGCAACAGGTGTGCGCATGAAGTGAAGAGGGAGAGTGAAGAGGGGGAGAGAGTAAATCCACGTCCAGGGACGAAGATGAAGAAAGAACGCCCAGTGAAACGGAGCGGCGAAAGACTGACTTTGCAATTCGACTGAGCGAGTTCCACTCGGACAGCTAAGCTAAGCCACTAAGCTATACCACAGCCTATTTTTTCTGCATCCCACAATACCTTATTTACTATGCTATTGGGCACACTTGCGTTTATGTTCGTGCAGTCAACGCAGTATGTCCGCTATAAGGAATTAGCTCTGACCTCCCGCTGAATGTCATCCACACTACTGTTGAAGGCGTACTGGCCCGCAACGCGCATTGACAGGAACAAGTTCAGGGGCAGTGGACGCCACCAACTGTTTGTTCCCAAGTTTTCGTCCTTAAAGGGGTATTCACAGCACTGACAAACTTGTGGATGAATTCTTGATATTGCCGCGAATATTTGCAGTGTTTGTTCGTTTTTCAAATCTGCCGCCACACCACCTTATCGCTTTCTTTGCGACGCAAGACGCGACTAGATTTATCTCGACTGATCGCAGCCAGGCAGAGCTGATTCTACGTTGTTCCGGAATGTTCTAGTAACTTTGCATGCTTTATCTCGAAAGTTCGCCATCAGCTTTAAATTGAACACGGCCGACAGCGGCGGGCATTCTGTTCGACGACCGCCGAGCACGCTTGTCGCTTCGCCGCCGCCGAGTGATTCAGTCCATTATGGGTGCAAGTCAGCCCCAATAAACAGTTTTCTTTTAGAAGACCCTTTCGTCCGTCTTCATCGCTGCTTCGACTGCCGTCACCACTACGTGACAATATCACGCCAATGTAACGGATCAAAGTCCTCAACGCAAGGTCCCTGGAGGGATGAAACAGCCGATGACAGGGCAGTGTAAATCCACAAGAAAAACAGCACTGCCTGCGGGGCAACGTCGGCTGACTTGGACAAACGTATGCAACGTTCCTGGACGCCGAATTACCACTGCCTTCCTACTGCGAGAATAAGAAACCAACAAAATAAAAATTATATTTACAATAATTTTTGCAGTCAAACTTATGATTTCGTCTTGCATTTCTTTATGTGTTCTTTGTCTCGCCCATTTTGTTCTCCTAGAGCATCGTATATACCTCAATTTTTGGCTACAGCTGTGGCACATAAGTTGGAGTAGCCACCTCTTGTTCGGGTTTTGGAGGGGCTGAGCTCTCTTCCAAGTGTCGCTGGGCACCTGTAGGTTTGAAATAGGCACATGCTTTCCTTTGGACAGGTTCTCGGCTTTCTCTTAGGCGAAACGATTGGGAAAATAGTATTTTACGCAACCTTTGCTGTGATGGGCCTTTAAATCACCGAAGAACTTGAATCCACCGTGTCGTTGAAGTTCAGCTGTGATCTTTTCTTGTTTCTCATTGGTTGTAGGGAAATTCAAGGCACAGCCTGCCTTTTACAGGTGGCGCATCTCTGAAGAGACTAATAGTATAGGCTTGGAGATCTCCGTTAACACTCTACCAACCAAGACGAGCGCTCACACAAGAGGCCACAGATCCAGATTTCGTACACTTGACAGTTTTTTCACGTTGAATTTTCGGTATAAAGGAGCTACTACGTCACACATAACCAATGTGTGCACCATATGTGATCGATCTCGAGGTCCGACTCTATTTAAACTAGCTACTACATGTTAATAATATACATGTATTTGATACATGTAGTCAAACGCTCTGTCACGTTCTCTTCTCTCCTGTGTGTGTGGTTTTCGTGCCTTTCAGTTAAAATGATCAATACCAAACTAGTGCAACAAGAAGTTCTCTTATGTAAATAATGTTAAATTCTTGGAATGCGGAAGGGCACACAGCCGCCACAAAGGTCATTGAGGTGGCATCACACGTGTCATGAAGTGGCCATACGTTCCCCTCCTGGTAACGGTACGTTTCCTTTAGTTTGACTTTTTTAACATCCCTCCTATCTAATACAAGTCGGCTTCATCCTTACATGGGCTATACAAGTACGGGCTAGCTGAGTGTGATCAAAACTGTGTGCAATAGTTTGGGGACCTGCTGCATGTGTGCGGTATAGAACCTCAATAAAGCTGTAAAAGTAAAACCTGAAAAATTAGGAATCACTGCAGCTACCTGCATTGGAGGAAAGTGAAAGCGTTGACGTCTCAGTGACACTCGTCGCCTTTCAAGTTTGGCGCCATGGTTGCATTCCCGTCCATTTATTTCTTCATTTATGCTCATTTCCATAATTACTCAATATAATTAACCAGCTTTACTCTGACTATACCTTTTCATCTCAATAAAGTGGGCGTGAGAACAGCACCAGGATGCGGCCACCTAATCCGCTCTGCTTCTTCGTCCAGGTTACGGCATGGGCCCTGTTCAGCAATGCGCCGCTATCGTCACCTACCCATGAGATCAGCAAGCTGCCCTGCCACTTCAACGACACTTGTGATGCCGCATGCCCTCAAGACAGGCACATTTTCATCGCCGTCCCTCCATCGCATGAAAGATCCAGATCAACAGCGACATCATTTGCTGCCTATATGAACAGCTGGCGGGCCCCCCGAGCCCTTAGTGGGCGTGAGAACAGCACGAGGATGCGGCCACCTAATCCGCTCTGCTTCTTCTTCCAGGTTAGTTCTATTAGTTCCCTGTACGCTAAGAAATATAATGACGTGTGCCTGTTGCTGTTCCCACGCCTGGGAGTTTTGCTTTGTGCGTCCAGTGAATGCTTTGATATTGTAAAGCAACTGCTGGCGTTGTCCGGGGACGTCGAGCTCAACCCTGAGCCTAACACGAGGCATCAGGTACAGGACTCTCTTCCTGACGTCCAGTCTAAGCATTTGGAAGATATGTTTTCAATACTGGAGACTTTGAACACGCTAACTGCGAAAATGCAACTGGACCAAAAGGCTTTCATAAAGTCTATTGATGATCTTAAGAAGTCCCAGCTGAAGTTAGAAGAAGATTTTAGCGAAATGAACAAAAGACTAACTAACGTTGAGCACAAAACTGTTACCATTGACGAAACCGAGAAGGAAGTACCACCTTTTCAGCAGTTAGTTGACCAACTTTCTAGTGAAAACTCTCAGCTGCGCGCGCGCCTCTCCGAACTTGAAGACAGGCAGAGATAACCTTATGTTCTATGGCATACCTGACGCGCAATCAGAGTCCTGGGCTCAGTCAGAAGAAAACCTAGTCAAGGTTCTTTCATCCTGCTTGGAAATTTCGTCCTCTGAAATTTTGATCGATAGAGCGCACAGGCTCGGTGGGTTCGCATCTGAAAAATGTCGACCAGTTATTGCCAAATTTTCATCCTTCAAGGTAAAGCGGAGAGTACTGCTTAACTGTTCTAAGCTCAAGGATGAAAAAATTACGCTTAGCGAGGATTTTTCTTTCGCCACCCTTCACGCTAGAAAAAAACTGGTCGAATTTGGCAAATCCCAGCCGCTCACTTTCAAGCTTCGCTTCAATAAGCTTTAAATAAAAAATAAATGCTACTCCTAAAATCACTCTGATGACTCCGTTCATGAAATCACAAGCGCCTTCCGGTTGCCAACCGACCGTTCTGAGGACCCTACGAATGATACCCACAGCGCCTCCGCGCGAACGACCGAACTTGTTACCAATTAGCACTGCGCGAGAGACAGTGGAACTAAGTCCCCGGCCATTACCCCACTTTCTTTTTTGTTCACAAATATTCGCAGCATAATACCTCTATGAGATGATCTTTGTTCTGTAATTGATGCTTGCGATGCTGACATTGTATGTCTTACTGAAATCTAGCTATCGGCGAAGATAGATAGCTTTGAACTTCTTACCTGTAAAAAGAGATATAACATTTATCTGTGCGACAGGGGTTCTAGATGTGGCGGAGGCGTGCTTGTAGCTGTTGCTGATACTATTATGTCTTTTCCGATCCATTTTGTAAGCGCGTTGGAACTTGTACTGGTTGAAATTCGCACATGCTCTAGGAAATTGATAATGGGCGTTTGCTATCGTCCGCCGTCTACCTCCCCCACCTTTGTAAACGATCTTCATGATGTCATTCATATGATTACAGTCCGTTATCCGAGCAGTCCCTTTATCTTACTGGGTGATTTTAATTTCCCCAACATAGTGTGGTCTAATGTGAGTTCTTATTGTGATCCTTTTTCAAGTGAATGCGACATGTTCTTGAATTTGTGCAGTGATTTTAACTTATCCCAGCTTGTAACGCAGGCAACTCGAATTTCACCTACTGCGTCTAATATCCTCGATCTGGTACTCACCACATCGCCTGATTTTTTCCAGCCCATATCATACTTGCCAGGGTTAAGTGATCACCTACTCCATTTTGCTTTGACCTGCGCAGTTCCCCACAACGTAACCACAGTAAATATATAAATGATTACAAAAATGCTGATTTTGATGCTATTCACCTTGAACTGTCTGTTTTTCTAGACCATTACTTTCTAAGCTTTCATGATCGCTGCGTGAATGCTAACTGGAGCCTGTTTAAAGAAAAAGTTGCTGCGCTCACTGAAAAATATGTTCCACGCATAGTCATCACCTCTAACCGTCAATCACCATGGTTCACTAAATCGTTAAAACGGCTCTGTAATAAGAAAAAACGCATGTTCCGCTCTGCAAAACTAACGGGTTCCCAAGAACGTTGGACTGCTTATCAGGCCGCGGCCCTTGAATATAAAAGTGCACTGAAGGATGCCAAAGATTTGTTCTTCAATGACACATTACCTTCCCTTTTGATAAATAACTCTAGGCAATTTTGGAGCGTAGTTAACAAAAAGACAATTCATCCATCAGCCTTAAAGACTCCAGTGACCAACTAATTCATCCTAATGAATGTGCAAATGTTCTAAACAGTGTATTCGTTTCAGCTTTTTCCAAAAATCAGTGTTCGGTAACCCCTGCATATAACAGTGCTGACTTTTTACCGATGGATTCTATTGTCTTTGATCCTGCTGGAGTAGAAAAAATAGTCGAAAAACAAAAGGTTTTTTCATCATGTGGTGTTGATAACATTAGTTCTAAGTTCTTGATTAAAACCGAAGTATACAGCGCAATAATACTGTCTAACCTATTTCAGCAATCTCTTGAAACAGCATGTATACCTGATGACTGGAAGGTTGGGAAGGTGATTCCCTTGCATAAATCTGGTGATCAACATTCCCCGCATAATTATCGACCCATCTCACTTACCAGCATTCCGTGTAAAATCATGGAGCATGTTATTTAACTCTCACCTTGCATCGTTCCTTGATTCTAATGCCTTTTTTACGAACAGTCAACATGGATTTCGGAAGTGGTTTTCTTGCGAAACACAGCTTTTAACCTTCACGCATGATCTAAACTCATTCCTCGACAGGGGTTCCGTTGTCGACTGCATATTCCTCGATTTCTCACAGGCGTTTGACAAGGTCTCTCATCAACAATCAACTGCTTTTTTTTTTAAACTTAGTAAACTTAACCTCGACCCTAACGTTCTTAGGTGGCTGCATTCGTTTCTCACTAATCGTTCACAATTTCTCACCGCTAATAATGCTTCTTCCTTCACTTCTCCAGTTGGATCTGGAGTACCACAAGGCTCTGTTCTAGGGCCTCTGCTTTTTCCTATATATATATCTATGACTAACCTGACAATCTATGTTCAACAATAAATCTTTTTGCTGTTGACTGCGTCATATACCGCTAAATTAACAGTGACTCTGATATAGCTCTTCTTCAATCGGATATTGATCATGCTCTTGAATGGACTAACAAATGGAACATGGAACTAAACATAAAAAAGTGAAAGTACATGCGGGTTTCTCGTCGTAACACCACATTGCCTTCATATCGTCTTAATAATTGCAGCCTTGAGTCTGTGCCTTTTTACAAATATTTAGGTGTCTTCATTTCCCATAATCTTTCATGGAAAGTACACATAGACTATGTAAGCAATAATGCTAACCGCATGCTGGGCTACATACGCCGTAACTTTAATCTTTCTTCTAGCTCCGTAAAACTGCTTCTCTACAAGTCGTTGGTTCGTAGTAAACTAGAATATGCTGCATCTATCTGGGACCCCTATCAAGAGACACTAATATACCAACTCGAATCTATACAGAACCGTGCGGCCCCTTTCATTCTCTCGAATTATCACCGTAACTCTAGTGTCAGTGCCATGAAATCAAGCTTATCACTCCCACTACTGTCGCAACGTAGAAATATATCCCGCCTTTGTCTAATCCATAAGATTTACTACGATAACCCCATCCTTAAGAGAAAATTTATAACGCCACCTTGCTACGTTTCAGCTCGGATCGATCATCGTCATAAAGTTGGTATTCTTTCATGCCAAACAAACCACTTTTACAACTCATTCATCCCCAGCCCATCGGCACAATGGAAACACCTTTCCCGATCGGTCGTCGAAATAAGTGACCATTCTGTGTTTAAATCGGCTTTAACTAACTTGATGGTAACATAGTACATGTAATTCTTGCACATTGCCGTTTTTTCTTTTCAGCTTATGTGGTAGATCGAACAGACCTGGTCTGCGTGGTATGCTTACTTTTATGCTTACTTTTATTCTTTGCTGATAATTTCGTGTTAAATGACTGTTAATTTGTTTGATTGTATTTGCTGTAACCAACTGATTTGCGCGAGCCATATTTTTGTTCACATTTTTGTGTTACTTGTGACTGCTGTTCCTTTGGTATTTTGTCTATTGTACCCCACTCCCCTCTGTAATGCCCTCGGGCCCTGAGGGTACTGAAATAAATAAATAAATAAATAAATAAATAAATAATATATATATAAATAAATAAATAAATAAATCCATTTTAGGCTTTCAAATTTGGCGCCGTGGTTGCCTTCCCGTCCACTTACTATATAAACGACACGTGTTTGAGTTTAAATTTATACTTTTATCTATTATGCCATAGTGGTTACCTGATGTACTTTAACTTATTACTGATAGCGATTGCTTGTGCTAAAAATTGTCATTTCTTTATTTATTTCATTATAAGAAGTCCAATTACAGTATATTGCTCTGGGACCTCTTTTCGTATGATCAATTTAGTAAAAGTATGCATTTCTGATGCACTTTAAGAAATAAACTGAACTTAAAATTCAGTCTATTCAACCGTCCATTGAGTTTTGCTTTTAATTAAATAACTACTTCCTCTAAATCAATCGCATTTTTCTAATCGAATACTTTTCATTAATGAAATACTTTTCAATTCATTTCGAAGTTTGTCTTCACTCTTCTACACAATGTTCTACTATTTTGCCGTCGAGTGCTGTTTTCTCGTCCACTAACTACATCGACATCCGAGGTGCTTCTACGTTTTTTTGACATTTTTCTCTCTAATTATTTAACTAATCATCTATTGGCATAATTTTTTGCGCAGGATGCACACATCGTCCGCTACCTATTACAACCATTCGTTAGATGCCTTTTCTGCGAACGTCACAATCGCTTCCCACACGTTTTGCGGACACGACCTCACCGACATTGCATATAAATGCTTTCGCATTAATAAAGGTGACTGGTTCTGAATTGTGCACAGAAGTCCACATCACCATGTATTGAAACGCTGTGAAGGTGCAGGTCACGTGTCTTAGAGTGAGCGCACTGCTATCCTCACAGACCAGGAGGCCTTCAAACATGTAAGCCAGCAGGCCAACACCAATGGTGCAGTTGCAGTAGGCCAACAGCAGTGGGACAATACCAGTAGGCCAATACCTGTAGGCCGAGACCATTATAGCGACGCTATTAGGATGACACCAGTAGAACAACACAAGTTGGTTGACACTAACAAGGTCCGATTTTAAGGATAGCCGAAAGACCGAAAACCTGCTAGATTTTGTGATAGGGATTCTTTTCTGATTGGTTTCTTGTTACATAACAAGTTACGTAGGGAACAAGAACAAACTTTCTGGAGCAGTGCTGGCTAAATAGGGATACAGGCTGTCTCCATAGCTTGTATTCTGAATATTATGCTGCCAATAAAAGGCACTTTTGTGGATTTTATTGGATTTGGCGACGTGTCGTGTTCGTCGAACAGTACTACTACGTTCCTTGTCCGCCGTACTCAGGCCACTCATTATCGTTGGGTTACTGGCGCCTATGACCAAAAGAGTACCAGTTAGAAAATTTGCCATTCAAAATACCCTATTGCTGTTGGCATACTTCCGTACTTCACCAGCACAATACCAATCAGGAATCTATTGGTGTTGGCTACTGGCTTTTTCGAGAAACAGAGGCTTAATAAATATTCTTGTTTGCCATTGAATAGCGTAGAGGGAGGGACTATTTGATTTTTATGGTCGGGTTGGAGATTTAGGGCACTCAGCTAGCTTAGTTTTACAACAACATAGAGTAAATCAATAACAATATTTGTGAGTAAATATCCCTTCCGCACTAGAGCACATCAATGCATCTTCACTCTTTTTGCGGAAGGCAGCCAAAGAATGAGCTGTTCTACTTTAAGTCCGGTCTTGCACATTGGAACTATCATGCATGCATATTTTAGCTTGAACGACTACAGATTAATAAGCAAACATCAGGCTGTTCCGGACACCAACGAGACCGCAATTAGCCTGATTATCTTTTCATTGTTAGATGACCGCAGTTTATTAGACAATGGCACCAGGCTGCTTCATATTTGTAGTGACCGGCCTCCACGCCGTCGCTCTGAGCATGACTACGATAAGCGCAAGGACTGTCCACATTAGGCCACATGCCCGAAGAACGACTCCAGCGTACGCATGAGTGTGACCGATCACGTAGGTGCCAGCGAACGAAGAGCAGAATTTCAGCGCTTTCGAGGCAGAAGGCATTAAGTCGAGGCCCTGGGACACGGAATGGTGGAGTAGAGATCGCGAGTCAACAATGAATGGAAACGGATCGACGTTCAAGTTCTAGGTGTCAAGGAGTACGTAGCGTTTATATGGTGTGCCATGAATTCGTAACCATGTTTTTCAAAAAGCGTTTCAACTGAAACTATTTCGGGAGTTAAGTTATGGCAGCTGCTAGCAATCGCTAATTGCAGTACCTGATCACAAATCACACTTGACCTTATATTTATGAAGCTTTCTTTTGCTGGTGAAACGAAGAGGAATCGAGCTTTCTTTTAAAATGCCGAACTACGCTGCCTACGAAATGCTGGCTCCATCAAGAGAGTTTTCCTATTATCATACAAAACATGTAGGGTTTTAGCTAAAGCAGCAATAGGATTTCAAGAATTTATTCAAGCCACGTGTTCTGCGCACAGCGCTTCCATTATTCGCGGCCTAGCCGAGCAGGTAAGAGTCAAGGCCTGAGATAAGGCGTCGTCGTATCTTCGGACTTGCTTGTGAAAGCACCAGCACGGCCCCCTTGCGCTGTGTACTGGAGGCAACCTCTCCAGCTTCACTGAGAGGTCCTTTTTAGATGACGTAGTCGCATTCGCAGACGCCAGGCCCATTCTCAGGCTCCACGTTGAGGCCCCGCCTGCATACACATGAGCCACATAGGCTCATTCTCTCTTTTCGCTTCTGGCCCCCTTTTCCTCTACCTTGAGAGACAGGTAGTTTTCGTCACTTCCCGCCTCCGCCAGCAGAACTGTTCCTAAGGGTAGTCAGGGGCAAGACTTTAGCGGGGCGACCCTACCGGGCATCATAGAGGGGCGAGATTCACTGTCCAAACATGATGACTTGCAGCTCTCAGGAAGCTATCAGTGTACACGAAACACTTGCGTAGAGGGACTTACGCGGCTTTAAAGAGGGGCTCAACCTCGTCATTCATAATACATTACGATTAAGAAGCATTTATACTAGATGCTTATGGGCCACCAAACACAACGCAACCCAACGCAATAGAGACTGTAGCCGTGCCACACACATCAAGCAACAAGTAGCTGGACGTACAGACACGCCGTATTGAGCTTGGTGTCACTGTTGGTTAATTGTGTCAGTTTTCTACGACTCGACAAAGCGCAAAAGCGTCGGTAAAACACCCATGTAATGCATAATTCCCATTGTGTCAAACGAGGTGGCGCACACTAAATCGCGCTGCCAAAGTCGCTATCCCATTGCCCAAGTGGCCCCATTGTTACGTTCAACATTTGCCGCTGGCTATTTGCGCAGCTCCTTGAAAACAAAATTTTTTGAATAAAATACCATAAATTATAGAAGTTCTGGACACTGTAGAGCCTTTTGACTCACTTGTAATTCTTTATTGAAAATATCGAGATTAAAAGGCAAAAAAGCACTTGTAATTTTTCGCAACAAAAAGACTGACTAGAAATTAAAGCTACACCTGTTCAATAGCAACTCGTTCCAAAAAACGGTATTTTCATCTTCGTAACATACTGGTTTTGCTGTTTTTACGAGTACATTAATTTGGGCTTGGCAACCACAGTGATAAGACATGGCATATCACTGAAACCTGCAAACAGCTCAGTGACCCGACTTATTTTCCAGATTTATCGTGCAGGCCAAACCAGCACTACGCATGGAAATTACGCCGACTTTTATTAAGAGCAAGGGGGCTAATAACGCAACTGCGCCATCTGACAGCAAATATTACGGGCAAATGTAGGGTTTTCATTTGAAACTTCGGCACTAAGCGAAATATGTCCTGTTTTTCTTTGTCTTTTTTATTGTAACGTAATAAAAAAGTGCTAACAAACTACAGATAAAGGCTTCCCTATCTTGTGAGTTTACCGGAGTTACAAATAAGGAATTCCAGGAAACACTCTTCGTACAGGCTGCTATTTGTTAAATACGCTGGAGAACAGAGCGAGCACAGAAACACACGCCAAACACAAGAAGAAAAACAAGCTACTCAAGTTCATTCATTTAGGACGGCGTTGCCGTCATTTGCCTCGCAAATAATAGTTTTGCTAAAATCGAGACAAGCAAGTCTCGATGGCAATATTAGAGCAGATGCCCTAGGTGGAGAATACATCAGACGAGCGGGGCACACTGACTCTACTTTATACCCCCTCTCAACGCATTTTTCAACCCGCCTAGAGACCTCCCGCTTAAATAGGCGTCTCTACTCCCCGCCTTAGACGCATTCAAACACTTCCTTTCCCCAATCTTCAGCACCTACACCGCATTCCCATAACATTATACGCAGATACATGTCCTTGGTGTGGCCAAATTCCCACATTCACGCACATTACATGGACATGCTCGGATAAGCCGAACCACTTAAAGCCGCACAACGCGGCGCTGGTGCAGTGGGAGGTAACGCTGGCCAGCGGCCCCCTTGAAGACCAGAAGGCGCAAGTCGCCATCGCCAAAGCGTCGGCGGAAGCCACTGCAGTCTTGGACTGAGGACTCTACCCACAGTCCGCTCCGGTCTTCTTTTTTACAATTATATTTTTATTCTCTCCCTCTTTGCTAAAATGTGTTCTGCCTGCACGCTATCTGCTCTGCTTTCTTGAAGAGAAGGTGTTCAAAAATAGAACCGCTGCATTTTTACAAGCACTAGATGAACAATATACGAAACCCGTTGCCGCATGCAGGTTATGCCGCAAGGTGGACATAAAGTTAACGGATAAGCGATTCCCTCAATCGGGTAATTAGTATCTGAAATATCTTTGAGAAATTTAAAGCCATTCAGGTTACCGTGAATATTTATATTTAAATTTAGTGACAGTCACTTTCACACCGAAAACATTTTGTAGAATTTTCTTGGGGCACCCGTTTTCCTGCCGTTTCCTCTCAAATGGTTCAGTTCAACACCAGCAATTACACAAGTTACCTGGCTGTGATCGACGCGAAAATCTTCCCCAGTGTGACTGCGCGGTGGCGCATTGCGTATGCAAGATTTTTCATGCTAGCATTAAAACGGAAGAATTTATCAGCTTCACTTACTGTTGTATGCTATTGCCAGATAAAAGAGACAAAACATCTTCCTCACGTCGGTATTACTACGCCAGTCATCAGCGTCTTGTATCAGCAGTTACCTGGACAGGCTTTAGTATGTCGATGCAAATGTCTCGCAACACGCACGTGATAAAGCAGAAATCTCGGACATGCATTGGTGTAGGAACGCGACTACCTCTAAGTTTGGAATATAAATATGCACGCTAGCTGGAGCGAGAAAAAACTTTATTTCATTTTGGCTTACTATTCGGTGAACAACAAGGCTTCACCATTCTGATTGTGTCCGCCTATCTGGCCTAACAAGCTAAGCGCGAAAATCTTTCAGGCAGTGCCCATGTTATGTTTTTTTTTGTGTGTGTCAAGAAACGCTAATTCTAAACCACCTTTTACATCTCAAAGATGTCATAGCTGAAGCCTACATCGAACCTTGAATGGTATACTCACTACCTTATTTCGAATAGCAGTCGCTCATAACTTTTGCAATGTCTGACGGGTTGCGTCGAGTATTAGATTCCCAATTAAGGCGCAATTTATGGTGTTCAGTAATTTTGATATATCTAACTAAGCGAAAAATTTCTTTGCCTCTATTCACTATTGTCCTGCAATTTATTTAGTTTTGAATAATCCTAGACCATGTTTTTTTTTCTTGATATATCCTGCCACAAATTTTAGTGTAAAATCTGCTCTTAAATGTTGCTTTTTGTTAGAACATTGCTGGAACAATTGGGTGTAATGACATTTATATATATATGAAGACCGTGGAGGTTTGGATGCTGTTTTTAAAGGCATCGGAACCGTTTTCCTACATTCACATGTTTAATGGTTTCTGGCTTCGTGCAGGAACGAAATGCACAGCAGGACGAGTAGTACTACTCAGGGGCGGCTTATCATCGGGCGAGCGCAATGTTTTCTCTTAAGACATGTCGTGTGAACATAATCTGCACGCAAAACAGGTCATCTCTGGAAATGCGATTTAAAATCAGAGCAATTTTGGTAGAAAAAAAAAGGATAGTGAGGGTTATGATGGACAAAGCATGTCGTGGTAGTCAAGTCTGAAACAAAATCTAGGCCTTCATAGAGCTCGCAAAGCACAAAAATGTATTCCTCGGATTTTATACCCAGAAGTCGGTAACAATACTAGATTACACAATATTATTTCTTAATTTAATTTTTATTTCTTTGGTTCCGGTCAATGCACTGTCTCCTTTAGTACTGTATCTAGCGTTGCTAGGGCTATAATGTTGTTCATTTTTAAGGTCGCCGGGAAATATCACCGCGGAAAACTTTTGCGCCGGCAAGCCCAGCATTTTGCCCACGTAATAATGAGACGTACAAATGTTAAGTAAGCGTCCTCACCTCAGCATTCGGCAGCGCTGCTCCTCAAACCTCGCGGACGCCTTCTCAGGTTTGTTCACGGAGGCAGGGCTCCACAGTTTTTCAGCCGGGGCACACGCTCGGGGCCTGCGATGTGCAAGGGAGCCTCGTTTGGGGATGCTGACGAACATCCACGGTGCCAGTGCCTCGTTAGGTGTTACACCATGCTCTTTCCCCAACGTTCTCAGGCAAGGTATTTAACAGTTACGTAAGTATGCGTGCATTCGCATTCCTTTAATATCTCGAAATGCATAACCGAACAGCGAAACGCAAATATGCCGTAACATCGCGCATTTATGAACATGCGTGCATTCTCGAGAAATTATGCCTGATTTAAAATGATTGCGAAATTAGCTGTTTATTATTCATCACAAGCGTAATCCTTCTCAGGCCCCTATTGGAACGGGAACTGAGTTGCGGTAGCTCATAACGCAAAACTTGAAACTTATGAATGCAAAAAACCCACAAAAGAGAGAAGTGGCACACTATATCACATGAGAAAAGCAGCATGTCGGAGATTTAATAGATTATGGACTTGAAAATGAATATTGCCACCAAAGTGCGTGGTTTCGTGTCTTCGGGGGCAACAGGAATTAAGCAAAAGTGCCCTTGCTTGCCAGATGTACATAAGCTATCTACTAGAATATGACCTCCAACGGCTACTCTGCGCGGCTGTTATGTGCCTAAAAGAGATATCTGAATGATCTACCTTCAGTTTGAGCTATGGTGCCCTCCGCTTATATCATGAGCAATAAAACCTGTTTTACATCATGAAAGATGTTTTTGTCCTTCAGCACCTGCTCTCAATCACTGAGGCCTGCACGCCATTGCGTGCATGCGATTGTTTGCCTAACGACTGGATTTATCCGATAGTCTGAAACATGGGCAGCACCGCCATGCAGAGCTCATTCTATTTAATTACGAATGCCACGCATGACCTGCTACGTGCCGCCCTTGCTCACTCTTCCCCTGAGTACTCTCCCGGATCCGCACAGATCCGCCTCATGAATTCCTCCGGATGAGCACAGATCCCTTCAGCCCGCAGCTGTCATGATTTGGTGAACATTGTGTTTGGGGGACAGCACATGTAATGTGAATGGAAGATAACCGCAGGTCCTTAAGGGTAACGGCGTTAATTCCAAAAGAAGGCAAGCATAGCGAGGGGCGGCAGAAAGTTAGGAAAGCGGATGAGATTAAGTAGTTTACAGGGGTGCGGTAGCCACAGCTGGCAAAGTACAGGTTTAATTGGAGAGGCATAGGAGAGGAATTTGCCTGCAGTAGGCGTAGTCAGACTGATGATGATGATGATGATGATGACGATGATGATGATGATAAACACTCCGTACACAGTACCTTCACCAAAAGCGAGCTCATCTGTGAGCAAGGCCATGAAACGTTAGCGAAGTTGATAATTCCCCAGTCCGCTGAGAGCTCCAGCGTATAGGCTATTGCCAAGATTAAATTCTAAAGAACAATGTAAATATATTTAACTTAATAGAAGATATCTAGATTGACTTTTGGCGTGTTTTATTCTCCTTCTTTTAGTTGTGGGCAGTATGCTGGCAAATTCTAGTGCACCCGACAGACAGACAACACGGGGCCTATCATAAAAGCTCCGGACGCTGCGCAGTTTCAGGTGGAAAAGACCACAGTCCCCTCTCATTTCTCGCCACTGTGTACTAATCTACAGCGAGAAGCATTTCTGATCTAAATTACGGGTTTCTAAACCTAAACCTACTGTGTCAATCATGCGTCCTACAATTCTTGCAGTCTCCAAGAATCTCCGCTTCTCTGTTCTGCGCGTTATGCACAGTGATTGCCATCCCGGCAACCCTGTCGTCCATCCAACACAATTTGTCCGACGACTCATACGTAGGGGGCAAATAAGCCTTACAGATTTCCTTTTAAAGGAGTCTTATATGAAAGTCGAAACCTACGCCCTTTGTTGCTCTCCTATTCCTCCTGGCTACAGCTGCAGCATCTTCGTCAATGCCTCACTCTGTGTTATTCCACCCTAAGCTTGGCAACAGTTCTATTATCAGGTATCGCTTGCTAGGTGTGCCTATTTAGCGTACGCGCTGTTGGCCTCACGCATTTACCACACAAATTGCGCGCTCACCGCTGCAACCAATTCAATTTATTGATGATGCTGCCGTTTAGCTCCTCTGCTTAACCTCATTTACCTGCACAGACTGAACACCCTATGGAAGCCGTGTGTGGGAAGCCCCGTGGGAAGCCGTCCTGTCTAGCGAACCTTAGACAACCAGCGTAACGTGATTTCCCGGGCCCTCCGCTAAAATAGCTAAAATAAATGCGTAATTTCGCTCTCATAATTCATCACGTGTCAAAAAAGAGCCCCGGAATGTACGGGGGGGGGGGGGGGGGGGAGTAGAACCAGAAAATAGAGGCATGCAACCGCAAAACCACAAGATCGGAGCGAATACATGCCGCGTGGCATTCCTTCAATAAAAAGAAAGATCGCGATAAACACAAATGCATCATTACTAAGAAGATTCGTTCTTTAAGTTTGTTCTCAATTCCAATATATAACGCTGGTGGAATATCCTTCGTAAACTCCATCTATCCATCTGTCTTTAGTGGTCTTGTTTTGCCTATGAACCTTCAGAACCTTCTAGCCCAACATAATTCTTTATCAGTTTAACGGAGCAAAAATCTGTGCTATTTTCTGAGTGCTGTGAAGAGTGGTGGTCAGCGCTTACAACTCACCACGTGCGACTGATTAGGTTTGTTCCATCCACGAACTCTCCCCATATGCAAGCTTCTCCGCCAAGGACCAGAGCCTTCTGCTCGGGTGTACCTGGAAAGATATGAAATAGACTTTTCATTGAATATTATGTGATGTAATTGCTAACATCTTACATTCGTTTATTTTGCGCATATCTATCGTGTTGCTAAGAACACGTGATATAACGATTCAAACATCTGTATTCACGCTGTCAGCTGCAGAACATAAAATCGGAAATGGCCCGTATTGATTTGTAACATCAATCTTTCTTAGTACCGCACGATATGCACGATTGTGTTCCAATCGTCCAGCATAATGGAGGTATAGAATATACACGAGATGAGATGAATGCGTGAATGCTGTTATGTACGTGGGTTTCCAAGTCGTCTCATTTTTCTTCCAATTTTGACGCAGAACTCATGTGATTTGACACGTCTAGAGTGCACGAAAGCATGAGTACATGAGGAATGTTTCAAATATGAAAATATTTCTAGTATGTTTATTTACTTGGACATATTCGTGTTCCACCCAACCTAACGTTCAGAAAATGCAGAAGATGCATCTAATCACTGCTGACAGTTTATTCGCCAGTTAAGAAAACAGCTCAGCGCAAGTTTGAAATGAGCACAGCCCATTTCAGGCATTCGAAACAGAATATATCAAAGTGAGCAGCTTCACATTACAGAGACAATGCATGCGGCAGACGTCTACGGCGCAGAGAGTGTAGCGGCCTATGCTTGATGTCAACGGTGCTGCAAGAAAAACGCGGAAAAACTACCACGACACAGATATTGTACCAAACTGAGTCCGCTTGCCCATTAAGCGACACCGCGTCTCTTGAAGCAGACAGGCTCCTCTAATGTGACCTGGCTCTCGAGCTGATAGGCATCTATTAACAAGAAACTCAAGGCTTGCCTTCATGAAACCTTGTTTTGGTGGCCTTTGACCAAAAATGAGAACTAATGTGTTTGAATTAAGGATTCAGTACAGACCACTAGACTAATTCGAGAATGATAAAAACTTCCAGAGTTGGCTTCTCAGAAATTTGTGCAAATACTGAATAGAAGCATTATTGCATTGTACAGAGTAGAAGTTTTTTTTAGCATCAATAACACTATGACGAAAAATGGAGCAATATTTTTAAAACAGCTGTGCCACGTCAGTTCTCACTTTCCAGAGGTGCTTTAAAATCAACTAACGTACAATTGAATGAAGAGCATTAGCAAATAAAAGTTGCTCTCATGGCGCCCCGTGCTGAGGGAAACCATTATCATTTTAATAGACAGGTGCCTGGGAAGTTGACCTTCAATTTTTCGCAGTTGTTGGGTCATTTAAACGGTACTTTTATTGTTTGGTTGTACAACCTTGTTCATTAAGGACGCCTTAACTTACTTGCATTCGCACATGAAGCTCCATAATTGATATTTTATAATTGCAGAAAACATATTCTCATCGTCACGTTGTAGACTGCATTTACCCTCACGGCGATGATTTTTGCACCTTCCAACAATACCCTACATAATTAGTAAAAATAGGCGGTAGTAAAGGTAATCATGCCCTATCTGTAGAAAGTAGCCTAATGTGAGTACAACCAGAATGTTCGCCTCAGTAACTGCCCTTGCTTAAAAAATTTGTGAAGCTAGTTGCAGAATACACCCTTGGACTCAAGGCATGAAAGAGCGCGCTAATGTGCTCTTTTTTCCTCTGACGACGAAATACTAAAATTTTCGCAATGGTCTTTTGCGTGCTCAAAACTTCTGTTGCTCTGAATAGAACTCATGTGAGTTTATTTTAGGTGGTCCATTAGTGCACAATCTGTTTGCGATAATTTGTCCTAAAAATGTCGGTCAGCAGGAAGGGAAATGCTGCAGTAACTGTCTCACTTGTGGCCACGCAACCCGGTCGCGCCGTGAAGGGAGGAAAGAGCGAATTAAAGATGAGAGAAGGTGCCTTAGTGGAAGCGTTCTCCAGTGCCCTGCTTGTACCAAAACAGTGCCGAAGAGGAAAATACTTTACTTTATATAGTTAAATCATTAAGACATGTGGCGACCTGTAAATCGCATTACGTGTTGTGGTTTTTAATCATTTTCATTTCACGAATACATGGGTGACGTCACGGGTAACGTGAGTGCCGCTGCACAACGCCGACGAAACGACGCCGCTTTTTCTGCTGGATCGTACTATAACGCGATAGCATTAAAAGACATTCATATGCTGTGCGATGTGAGCGCACGTTTGAAGAACCCCGGGTGCCCTAGATTAATCCACACCAGTCCACTTCGGCAATTCTTTCTTCCTTTCTTTCTTCTTTCCTTCTTTCTTTCTTTCCTTCTTTCCTTCTTTCTTTCCTTCTTTCTTCCTTCCTTTCTTTCTTTTTTCTTCCTTTAATCTTTCGTTTTTCTTTCCTTCTTTCTTTCTTCCTCCCATACAAAAATATCCTATGGCCTGACTTTGGCCCAAATAGCTATAAACCTTTCCTATTTCTGTATAAAGCTGTATATAGAGGCTGATATATTTTTCTATAGAGAGCTTAAGACAGTTGTACGGTTCCGAAGCTATAGCTTTAGTGGCACAGATTTTTGAACAGCTGGCAATAAGCACCTCTGTGGGTGCTTATAGACGTTCATAAAAGGCCATAGACGGACATAGCTTTTTCCACAGACGCCCATAGGACGTTTTTGCATGTGCTGTCCTCATTTCTTTCAATCTTTCCTTCTTCCTTCCTTTCTTTCTCTCTCCCCCTCTTTCTTCCTTTCTCTGTCTCTTTCTTGCCTTCTTTCGTTTTCCTTTCTTTCGTTCTTCATCCCTCTTCTCACATTGTAGATGAAGTATCCACTGAAAACTGAGACAGCACGGTGCCCTTATTTTCCTGAAAACAATTTATCTCTATGCTTTGACCCACAGAAGTGGCTCAGTAGTTAGGGCGCTGGGCTACTGAGCCAGAGTTAAAAGGTTCGAACCCGGCCGCGGCGGCCCTAGTGCGGAGCAATGGGAGGGTGTGCTCTCCAGCGACTGCCGCGACGACCGGACCGGTCTGATACGGCGAGCTCAGCTGACGGCAGCATCCAGCGGAGCCCTGGAATAGGGGCAACCGACCGGTGCGAAGATGGACTCATCTGAACCGCATAAAAGCACCTGACCTAGAGCTAAATAAAGTTAACTTATCCTATCCGCGTTTCGAAACGCGAAAGGCGCTCGTGTCTTCTGCAGTGTCAGTGCAAGGTAAACGTCGCCAGGTGGTCGAAATGATTCCAGAACCGTCCACTACGCCACCACTTTCTTCTTTTCCTCTTCCCCTCCATCTTTATCTCTTTCCTTACGGCGCGGTTCGGGTGTCAACTGAGATGTGAGACCGATGCTGCGCCATTTCCTTTCGTCAAAAACCAATTTTTAGTTTCAGTTTAATTGTTGCATGAAAGATGACGAAGACAGCAATATGAGAGGCACAGCGCGAGATGTTACGATTCACAATGCGGAGTGTGAGCCTGGGCTGATGGCCGAAAGGTATCATCATCATTATCATCAGCCTGACTGCGTCCACTTCAGGGCAAAGGCCTCTCCAATGTCTCCCCAAAAAACCCTGTCCTTTGCCCGCTGCCCCGACCATATGCCCGTAAACTTTTTAATCACATTCGCCCAACTAGCCTTCTGCCGCCCCTGCTGCGCTTGCTTTGACTTGGATTCAACTCCGTTACCCTTAAAGACTAGCGGTTATCTTGACTTCTCATTACACGCCCTCCCCGAGCCCATTTCTAGGCCTCTTGATTTCGACTAGGATGTCATTTACCTGCCTTTGTTCCCTCACCAATTCTGCCCGTTTCCGGTCTCGTAACGTAACACCTGTCATACCTGTATTTCTTTCCATAGCTCGCTGCGTTGTCCTTACTTCAGCTGAACCCTTGTCGTTAGCCTCCATGTTTCTGCCCCAGTACGGGAGAACCGGTATTATACAGCAGTTGCACACTTTTCTCTTGAGGGATATTGGTAGACTGCTTTAATAATCTGAGAGAACCTGCCATATGCGCTCCACCAAATTGTTAGTCTTCTAGTTATTTCCCTCTCATGATCCGGATCAGCGGACATTGCCTGCCCTAAGTACGCGTATACATATTTTTTTACCACTTCCAGCACCTCGCTTCCAGTTGTGAACTGCTGTTTCCTAGCTAGACTGCTGAACATTACTTTGGTTTTCTGCATGTTAATTTTTAGATCCACCGTCCTGCTCTGCCTGTCTAAACCATTGATCATGCTTTGCAGTTCATCTCCTGAGTGACTGAGCAAGGCGATGTCATCAGCGAATCACAGATTATTTAAGTATAATAATTGTTTTTTTGGGGAAAGGAAATGGCGCAGTATCTGTCTCATATATCGTTGGACACCTGAACCGCGCAGCAAGGGAAGGGTAAAGGAGGGAGTGAAAGGAGAAAGGAAGAGAGAGGTGCCGTAGTGGAGGGCTCCGGAATAATTTCGACCACCTGGGGATCTCTAACGTGCACTGACATCGCACAGCACACGAGCGCCTTAGCGTTTTTCCTCCATAAAAACGCAGCCGCCGCGGTCGGGTTCGAGCCCGTGAACTCCGAATCAGTAGTCGAGCGCCCTAACCACTGAGCCACCGCGGCGGGGTCAGATTATTTAAGTATTCGCGATTAACTCTTACCCCCAACAGTACCCAATACAGGCCTCGAAATACCTCCTGTAAATAGCCGGAAACAAACCTATGTTCGAACCACCATTCGTTCAAATCCCGCTTGGGGTTTGTGGTTTGCAGCACCATTATTCAGTGCCCATACCTGCATTGAGTGGTGCTCCAAGGTCGAAACTCTTCCGTGGTTAGGTGGCATCACGTGACATTTGAGCTACCTCACATGAACGGTCAGGTGATGGTCGCTACAAAAAGGGGCCGTCGTCTGCGATGGCCACAAGCGTCAGCGACGCGAACAGCGTTGTTCGTGACTTGAGCGCCAACCATCAACCGTCCGAATGTGACAAGAACCGCCAACATAAGCAGCGCCGTTTACCGCAATCACTCTTATAGCGTCGCATTGAGCATGCATATTCTGAGCGCGCTCCTGGCCCCTTTACCATGCTACTAATTGACCCATCTGGTCCCTTACACTGATGCAAGAAGAGGCGAGAACAGGCTAATGTTTCCGCGGAGCGCTACAGTCGCCAGGATGCCGCAAGACAGTTCGAGCCGCAGTAGCATGCAAAATCTCCGCTGCTCAACCATTATTAAGCCAGCACGATTTCTTTCAAATTTTTTTCAGTCTGCTACAGTTCGCCAGGAAATAGTCGGAATATTTTTCATACGTTCGCCCACATTTTTCGCAGTCTTGCTTTTTCTCATCTTCAGCTTCAAGTTGGCTGCTGTTTCCAAATGATTTTAAACTTTAATTACCTTGAACGGGACCTGAGCAGTTCATTCCTAAGGTCGCTAGATATACACGAGGACGCCTATGATCCATCCGCTCACCCAAAAAACTGAGGACGTGGTCGAGAGTATCCGATGTAGAAGAAGAAATTTGTTTGTTAGCACACAAATTCTGTAAACTTCAACTTCTGTCTGTGCAATTTACGAACCGGTCCTTGCCTTCGCTGGCTGCTGTATTTGCGTGGCCGAGTGCTCCTCGCTAGCCACGACTTTCCAGGTATTACCAGGGCAATAATGCACTTAAATGTACTGGAAGTGTAGTAATTATTGCGGGTCAGATATTATATGTCGAGCACCGCAGCGGTGGCCGAGTGGTTGAGCATCCGCCTCGGATGCGAAAGGTGCGGGCTTCGATCCCCAGTGCCGCCGGGTACCCACCGGTTAAACAATGGGCACCTTTCCCTTGGCCTGGTGCTCGGCTAGTAAGGGGTGAAATGCTTGGAAAATGGGTCTTTAACCGCACCTCGATTAACCGAAAAATACCTTGCGCCATGGCACTCCTTGGCCATGGCGCCCTTGCGCCATAACTATCCATCATCATCATCATCATCATCATCATCATCATCATCATCATCAACAACATCAGTTTATATGTCTACCTCCTTAACTAAGCGCCGAAATTGGTGATTCAACTGCCCCGTTTAGTAGGCATCACAGGGGAACGCAAATTTTTTTTGGGGGGTGTAAGACTTACTGGTACCATTGAGCGAAAACCTGGTTGTGTGTGTTAACAGTCGATGGTGCCCATTAAAGATAGCGTACTCATGCACCTTGAAGGATGCATTTAAATAAAATTAATGGTAGCTCTCGCGAGGTTGCTCGGGGTAACATGGATTGCACCAGTCCCACCGGTGGCAGCATCCAGGCAGTGGAGCACAGCTCAACTGCTGCAGCACAGCGTGAGGAGTGGTATGAGAACTCTCAGGGATCTCTGAATGTTAAGTATAGAAAGCCCAATTCTGAATATATGCGCATTCAGCCAATAAATATCACGTCATAGCCTTGAGGCGAACCGAGAGCAGCGGTGCGGCGGCGACTGCCCCTTCATAAAGTTATAGAGCAGATCAGAAGGGGTGCAGCGGCATCGCGGCAGCGGCTACGTAGAGCCAAGAAGAGGTAGAATTGTCAGCTTCGTGGCATCGGGTTACATAGCCTCAGAGGGCGCGGCGACGGCGTTCACACAGTGAGCGGGCGGGCCTACGCGCTCTCACGCATAAGCCATCCTAAGTGTTTCTGCGACTTTTTGTTTTCTTATTGGCTGCCTGGCAGCAAGAAGGTGGCTGTACCAAACTGTTCTAGGCAAAATGTTAGGCATTCTGGCTCACACTGGTTTTAATGAATTGTACTCAAGATAACATAATTATTACTGTTCATATCACAACCGTGAAAAAACTGCAGTTCTTTCACCAGGGCGTGTACCAAGAAAAACACAGAAAGCTTTAAATGTTTGATCATGTTCTCGAATAAACCCTTCTTGCGCCATTGTGCTTAAGATATCTTGGTATCGTTCAAGGAACAATTTGCGCTTTGTTCTCTATGCGAAGATTATGCGGCGGCCCATGCCGGTAAAAGATTTGCGCGAGCGATATCTCGAAACATGTTTTCGCAGAACACCAAATTTATTGGCAGCACATAATGGTGACAAGGGCCTAGGCATTTTTTGTTGCCTTTGGGCCGCCTATTTCAAATGTCTCTAAGTGCCACTCCTAGCCGTTTATCATCGCCACCTTTTCCATTTCCTAAATGAAAAATCCGTTCAAGAAGACCTGCACTCACCTGTGAAGTTCTGCGGGTCACAGTGATAGTATACCTTCCAGTCGGCGCCATAATCAATGTAGTCCAGGTACCAGCAGCTTGACAGCAGGGTTTGGAAACCGGCCGCCGTGACGGCTTTCAACTCGGGCAAGTACGGTTGCTTCCACACGTGCACTACGGTGTCCGGCGCCACCTACAGCAAACGCGTAGAAGCAAATTTGAAGTGGTTGAGTAATGCCGTTAGTCACAACAGGTTAAGTGAGGGCTACCAGATTGAGTACTGAACTTATGAGATAATTAACAATTTGAAATGTGGACAAGCAGGGCTAAATTTCTGTTGCCACCTTTACAGCTGCAGTAAACATCCTTGATGTCATGGCACTGCGAGACTGACAAGCAGAACAAGAGACAGATGGAGAGCTTTTCTGCATGCTCGTCTTGTTCCACAACGTAACTCACCATTCCCGACTCGTCGAAATTTCCACCTTTTTGAAACATCTTTATCTTCGGAAAGTGTTGTCCTTAAACTTTCGCACATTAAATGGCCTAAAAAAGCTTCTAAGTATCGAAGTATGAATCGGATTATTAGCAGAGGAGATGGGTGGTGACAGGAAGGATTGAAATGTTGACCTGAAGTTTCGCTTGGAAAAAAGTGCTGACCAAATAAAATACATTGCTGGAGGGCAGACCCTTATGGTAAGGCCTCCTTATTTCTGTAGCTTGGCTTTAATTACTTGCGAACACAGCGTTCACACTTCTGAACCACTATGGGAAGCCCTTCCTTTCCCATATCACGCCAATTGTTTCAGCTAACAAGTCATGGAGACAGCAGGTGGTGATCTTCATTAAATGAATGTGTGAGTTGCCTCTTAAATTGCTGACGCTGAATGAGTAGTGAAATGCAGGCGCTGTGGTCTTTAATAAGTGCAGCTGGCGTACGAAGAACGGAGCTATGTCTGTGTACCTTCCAATGGAAGTCTGGCACATAATGGCCTCCTCTCGGTGTTTGCAATTATCTGGGTTTCGTAAGGTGGACGTTGTTTCCGACGTCAGTATGCCGGGATGCATAAACCCATTGCTTGAATCAGGCTGCCACTATACAAATTATCGCGTATTGCACAAAAAGAAAGCCTCGATGGTTTGATGTGTTTTCATGTTTTCGTGCGAACCTTGATGTGCAGGCTGCATCAGCTGTGAAAATAATAGCGCTAAGCTGAAGGCCCCTGGCGTAGGCCTTCACATAGAACCTCTGATTCGGCTGCGACGACAGTCGCATGTTATTAAAGCAGATTCGCAGTCCATGAAGATGCTCAGCTTCTTTTACATGATCCTGGCGTATTTTAGGGCATAAATTATCGTAGTTAGCTATGACTGACGTGTTGAATGTATTTATTGTCGCAGGTATCAGAGATAAAAATTACGCGAAATGTACTAGGAACGGACGACTCTTTCAAAGAGCAGTGCCCTTATTGTGACAGTACCAAGTGAACTAGTCAAACAGGACGTGGGTTAAAATTCCCACGTTTTCGCAATCCGAAAACCTGAAAATTCACGCTTTCGACCAGGTCTCGATTCGCGCTAGTTGCGAAAAGGCTCCCATGAGAGTTAAATGAAATGCTGCTGCCTCCGTCTGCTTTAGGAAGTTTTCTATGAACCATGAACTTTGTTACAAAAGTTCTAGCCTACGCTTTTTCGTGCAACTACTGATACCAAGGCAGTGCAGTTTTATCCGAAGTCACGTAACAAAAACATTGGGTCCCCTCGCTTCCTACAGTCGTCAGCTTCGAATTTGACGCTCCAACCAAACGGCGCAAACTGAAGATGGCATGTCTTACTTTGTCGACGTTTCTGAATGGGTGGTCAGATATCCCATAGCGCGTTAGTTTAGGATGTTGTGCTCCTGCGAAAGCAACACTTATATTTTTGACAACATTGATCTGCATGATTTTGCACGACAAACACTCATTAGGGTCAGTTAAGAGGAATTGGGTTTTGTACTTTCTTCTACAATATGCTTTTGTTGTTCTGTAATTTTGCCCACCTTGCATCACCCCAAGACCTGCGTGCAGTATTTGAAATGAATAAACAAAAGAAAAAGGAAAACATAATACAGAGGGGGGGGGGGGAGCACCAATCCTTATGGCTGAATGAAGATACGAATATGTGATTCCGCGGTATAGGTTGGGCTCAGGCGGGCGCCCGACTAGTCTCATCGCAGATCAGAAAGCGGTGCCGAGGAGAGCACGACAGATATCATGTGTGAGTGCAAAGAAACCTTTCGTGGGAGTAGTAAACATTCCTTGTGGATTGACAAGGCAAACACTGCTAACCCAGTTCTCTCACCTCCACCTTGTTGTCGAACACCTCTTGCCACACCATGTAGCTCTTGCCCGTGCGCCGCACAATTTGAAGCAACCTGCAAGCACAGCGAAAGTCAGTTAGAGGCTCTGAGAGTGAAAAAACCGCAGCTTTAATTGCCATGGCAGTGTCAGCTATCTACAGCAAAACTATCGGTACAACTTCAAAGCCGTTTGCTTTCACAGTTTGAAAAGGAAACTAGTTCTTGTTGCGTGCAATGTAACTGCCGTCCGGCGTTTTCATACTGTGAAAGCGGCATGCTACATCACAGAATATTTCATTCACTGCAGAGATGTTCATGACGAAGGCTTCGGCAGTACCGGCTCTAGCTGAAGCTACATCCAAGAAAGTGTTTCAAACGCCGATAGCCATTGCATTCGCAAGCATAACGATGCGACGGGGTAGTGCTTTTCTCTCCTGAATTTTACTACTTTTATCGTGCGACCATAAGCTTCATCTAATTTGAGGAGAAAATGGGACCCCTGATTTTCAAGCGCATATCGCCACGCCCTGCTTGCGTCAAAGTAGCAGATGCGCAGTGGCCAATCAACCCGCAGCTTCACATTGCTTGATACATAGTTCAGAAAAAATGAGCTCTGCGACCTACCTCACGGTTTTCATGTGTGCTTTAGCCAGCCTCCTCCGCCCCGTGAGCTGGCCAAAATAAATGCCATGTTGGGTGCCACATACAAAAGGGTGCTGTGGCGGCGGCCGAGATATTAATTTACTCGTACAGAGTAAAGAAAACGCACAAAATTGCTTTTATTCGGGTAGTTGCGTTTCTTTCGAGGGATAATATGTAGGCTCCCTGTAATCAGTTCTTTTAAATTGATTTAAAATATGAACTATTAAAGGGACACGAAATAATTTCGCTTAGCTGACCTCACTTGGGAGGCCAGGGCCGCAATGTTGTTGTTATTTGAGAACCACTAGTTTCCGGTTTTTTTCATAAACTCTTCTCCACCATCCGTCGCACTCTCGTCGGCAACGCTGAGCCTCTCTGTGGCCCTCGGTTGCAAATGCTGGGCAATTTCCGGTTAGTAGTGTCTTTAACATTCATGCCTATTATCTGCATTCATTTATCTTCGATTATAAAGCATCCTGCATATTCTACTTTTTGTTTTAACGTATGTCCTGTATATTTGCCCGAATTTGAATATGGGCTAACTACGGGGCATAACCGCTTAAATCTTTGCGAGAGGGAGTGCAAAATTTTCCAATTCACCCCTTAATTATTACCCTGAAAGGGTTCTTTAAGAAATAAAAACGAAACGACACGAAATTCTTGTTCACTCTCTGCCTATGCCTTTTGTTCAGGCAAAAGCAGGTACCGAATAGTGATCCTTTGAACGCTGTGGTGCTGTATCTACGCAGGTGGTGACGTTGGTTGCGGGCATGTCATGCGCATGACCAGAACATAAACGGACACGCATGGAGGCCATGTTTTGCTAAGTTCTGCGCCAGGAGGTAGGATGCATCGTCCGCTCAGAGAAATGACGGAGATAGTGTACAAAAGGTTATGTTCAGATCTTGAGCGAGCGGTTTTCAAATCAACAAAATCGTGAGTTAGCGGCCCCATGCAGAATCATAAGCCAGGTAAGTTAAGCGGATAAATCTTGTTTCTCTGTAACAGTACGGATTTGAAATGAATTTAAAGTATATAATTATTACGCTGCGTACATATACGTGCAGGAACCCGAGGTGAGGAAAAAAGTAAAGAAACAAAAATCTAAAGGAACACCAGAGCGATGAGCCGAGAGAGAAGGAAAAAGACAAAAGGTGGGCTGAGAGAGTGAAATGCAAGCCTGAAAAGTACCAAAGAATGAAAAAAGAGGCTGAAAGATTAAGACAAGCATAGGAGTATGGTGAGAAGGAACAACTGGGCTAATCCCCAAACGTCGGTATGTGGCATTTGTTGTTAGGACAACAAGAACAAGAACAACTAAGAGCATGACCAACATCCTTCTCTTGAGGTTTTAATTACCATGTTTACAGAATAACAACGCTCGAACTTTATTCTACCGCGATAGAGGAGAAGGCGGTTTATAGAGGTTCGCACACACGGCGAAGGTACGAAACTGTAGAATCTCTCCTTCCCCTTTCCCCAGTATGGAAGCTTGCACCAGGCATAACGTCTCCTTTTCCATGAGTCCACCGCGCTTGCCAGATACTCAGAATAAATTAGAAATAATAGTCAGAGCGGACTTCAAGAAGGCGCTTGGATTCCCCTCCTAGAGGTCTACTGATCGCTTTGTCCACCTAGGAATGCATAACACAGTGGAATAACTACACGACACTCCCCAAACAAAGCAAATAATGCGGTTATCAACGCCCAAAGTTAGTAGACGAGCCCACGACGATCTGCACATAGCGCAGCTACCAACGAAAGATGAGAGGGGTGATATTCTCAAGGACCGGAGAGATAAACTACTAGTTAAATCAATAAAAATAACATGCATCCCGAGCACAATCAAGGTAGGAGAGAAGCCAGAGCTATAGCGGTAGAGAAGTATTGCGGCAGCAAAAATTGCATGTATTATGTAGACGCGGTGGGCCCTGCGCAAGAGGGCATGTGCACCGTCGCGGTCATACATGAGGGAAAGCAGGTGGATGGACTCTCGGTGAGAACTAGTAAAGTTGAGTTAGCCGAGGAATTGGTGACAGCGCTAGCAGCCACTCACTCCGACGCCAGCCACATAATTTCTGATTCTCAACACGCCTGTAGAAATTATATAAGAGGAAGAATAGCGACCCTTGCCAGCAGAATTTTAGCAAACGCGCCACATAGCTCCATCTAGGGAACAAAACAATTGGTATGGGTACCCGGAAAACAGGAGAATAGAAGGGAACGAGGCTGCTCACACAGCCGCTAGAGCGTCTCTCGCCCGGAGTTCCACTGAATTCCCAGACTCTGTCGGGACCCTGTATCGAATCCGCTTACCACATATGCGGGCATTACAACATATCTGCGCCCCAGTAGGCAGACGTTCCTAGAGCCCGCCAACGGCCTGGATAGAATTGAGGAACGACACCTCAAAAGGCTGCAAACGGAGTCGTTTCTAAGCCTCCGATTCAAAAACACATAGACCCAACTTTATCGGGGTACTGTAAATTTTGTGATATGTGGGCAGACGCATGACATATAGTATGGGCGTGCCAGAAAAATCCGCAAATAAAGAGAGTAAATCAGCCAACGAGAGAGCGCTGGGAGGCGAACTTGTCCGGTTGCTTGGACCTGGAGTCCCAGAGGGTTCCGGTCCAAACAGCGCGGGCAGTGGCCAGCGCCAATGGCGTCCCGGAATGATGACTACCACCCAGGGAGCGGTGAAGCCTTCCACTGTCCTCTAAAACCCGCCCCAGTGCATTCAATTAGGTCTTACCACCACCACCACCACCAGTGTGCACTAGCAGGGCAGGGTCTTGTTACCACCGGCCGAGCTCTCCTCCTTTCTTCACATTAAAATTACTCTCTCTCTCTCTCTCGCTAGAATCCTATATCCTGTGCTTAGCATGAATCACACACAGTCAACAGTGGCGACAAGACGAGTTTTCTACTGCTTTTACAGTCTTCTCTCCATTCCTTTCTGAAAGTTCCGATGCTACACCGGCACTTTGGCCCCGGGAAAGGAGTCGGAAAGAATCACTAAGCGCAGGTTTTAGTAGAGACCCAGACATTTTAATGCATGAAAACAGCAACGGAAGCACTGGTTATCGAGGCAAAATAGAATCTCATGAATTTTGCGGTTTCCTGTTGGGACACCTGATATCTCAAGTAGCTCCAGGCAACTCGGGACCGAGAGGACAGCAGGACTGAACGTTGGCAAATTATCGCCAATGCAGACTTTCCTCTTACTCAAGTTGCGAAGTGAAGACAGCAGACAAGCTGCACCTCCTTACTGAAGCGTAATATTAATTCTACGCCGAGGTGAGGTAGCGGCCCACGTTTGCCTCTATGCGCTGCGGTGCATGGGGCTGCCGACTTGCGCTAACAGCCACAGCCAAAGTTCGCGCTCGCCCGCGGCATCACTGGCAGTGTTCAAGGGCCCACGTACTAAACGTGTGGTCTCTGCGAGCCGTCATCATCCGGCGTAGTGTGAAAACAGGCCTCTAGAGCTGCAGCCTTGTTACGGTGTCTAGTCAAACTCACTTCTGTATGTAGTAGTCTTCAAGCTTCTCATAGTTTCCAGCGATGCCCATTTTCCGCATGAAGCTGGTGATGTTCGGGTTCGACTTCCTGAAACATGAAGTAGCTTTTTAGTATTTTAAACATTTAAAAAAGTCAACAAAAGACTACCGTGCGTGCCTTGTTAGATGCCTTTTGAAAAAAAAGATCATTATAAAATGAATTTTTTTTTAACGAAAGGGAATATATCCTGTATTTTACGCTACCTGGACGAAAAAAAGTGAGGGGGTGATTTTCGTCGTCACTGTGTTATGAAACTAAAGTGCAATCATAAAAAAGTTGCCACTGCGTTTAGTGTGCGTGCTAGCAACGACAGTTTTGATGTAGCGCCCTCCTGATTTATTCCGTTTTCTAGTAAAATTAAAGCAGCTGGATTTCTGAGACAAATATTCGAAATTTCCAACCCAACTAAAGTAATTGCTCATGCAAGATAGTGACAATTTTCTCGCAATAACTCGCTTGTGCGAGCCGAGTGCTGCATACAGCGTTTCTTCGATTTTCCTAACCGGTATCGAAAGCGGAACAGTTATCAGTTTAGACTAATGCTCTGCGCTGTCGGCTGATGAAATGCAACGTGCATCGGCTGGGTGACACGCGGAGGAATTTCGTGCTAATCTTCATCGCTTTCCATGCATAAGAACTGAGAACGATTAAAAAAATTAGACGCGAAAAACTAGGAGGGCATGGATGCTAAAAAAAAGGCACCATATTGAGTGGTCCAGAAGCATACCCTTGCCTGAAAGTTAAAAAAATAAAAACATGAAACTCAGTGCTTAAAAAGCTTTCAGATTAATTCAGCTAATTTGAGCATGACAATGGCTATGGATGATATCATTATCACCTCGGAAGGATTGCATCTGCCATCGATTGTCTCGCTCTTAACTCGGCCCCATGGCCTGGTGGTATTTGTGCAAAATTATTGAAAATTACAAAACCCGCCATATGTGATATTTTAACTGCATTTTTTCAGCAATATTTTGGCACAGCACAAGTACCCGATGAGTGGAAATTAGCTATAATGGTTCCGATTTTTAAACCCTGTGATTCTTCTCAGCTTTCTAACTACAGGCCCATTTCACTCACAAGCATGCCTTGCAAGCTCCTAGAAACATTATATCATCAGTAGTTATGAAGTACTTAACGCGACAAAATTACCTTCTGGTTAACCAGCATGTTTTGCAAAGTGGTCGATATTGTGAAACACAATTATTTAAACTGATAACTGACCTTCATTAGCAGTCCACGCTTCTTTGCCAATTGTCGCCATATTCATTGACTTTTTCCAAAGCATTCAATAAAGTCCCACATTAACGTTTGATATTTTAACTTACCGGCCATAATATCAACAGTAACGTTGTTCAGTGGATTGAACATTCTAAACCGGTCGTTATATGTCTGTTTCCATAGATGGCGTGAGTTCCTCTCTGGCTCATGTTAAATCTGGCGTGCCGCAGGGTATAGTCATTGGGCCTATTCTCTGCCTCATATATATCAATGACATTTTTAATAACCTTACCTCCACCATAAGATTATTTGCACACGATTGTGTTATTTACAGTCAGACCTTAATGAACTTGCCAATTGGTGCAAGAGCTGGCAGATAGAAATAAACGTTGCTAAGACAAAGTGTATGAGATTTTCCACTACATCTAATGCTTCTAATCTAATGATTACTGTACATGTAATGATTACTATTGATTACATCTAGTGATTAGTCTATAAACAGTCTATGTATTGCAACGGCCAGAATTCATAAATAGTTAGGTGTCAACATAATCAAGCAACCTCACAAGGCAACCTCCCATTGACACAGTCACCAGCAAGGCATTTCGGTCACTCGGTTTCATTAAACGAAATCTACATCACTCTAACGCATCAACAAGACCTCTAGTATACCAAACACTTGTTCGTTTTAAAATAGAATATGCTCCACTAATCTGGAATCCCCATCAGGCGTATTTAGTCAATAAACTAGAATCTCTTCAAAATAAAGCTGCCCGGTTCGTCACAGCAAGTTATGCCCGCACATCTAGTTTTACGGGAATAACAAGATCGCTAAATTTACGCTCTTTGGAAAAAAGAAGACTGTTTTCTATTTTGCATGCTTCCATCAGTATTATCACGCACCGTCTTCGTCCTCTGCCGCTCGTATTACGCCTGCTCATCGCAATTTTCCACGCATTGATCACAACTTTAAAGTCCAGCCCATCTTTGCTCGCACTAACACAGTTCATCACTGACCGCTTTTCATAGCTTTTCGCCACTGGAACAAACTTCCAGAAAGCATTGCGTCAGTTGAAAGACACGATGAATTTGTTCGCAAACTGGTGTTTTTTTTTATATATGTGAAGCACCTGCCGCGTTCTTGGTTTTTATTATTTGTGTTTATTATTGCTTTCATTCATGCCTTGCATTATTCCTTCTCCAACAACCTATGTAATGCCTCCCGGGGGCCTTAAGGGCACGTGAATAAATAAATAAACAAATAAACAAAATCTTAATTTATGTCTGTCTGGTCTCATGACCTCCGTCCGGGAGCGATTTGCGCAGTTAATCGTAGCTTTCTGACAAATCTTGGAAGTCCAATTTTGAAAGAGAAATCATCGCGGGCACAACTTCCGCGCTTAACGGTGGGCGCCAAGAGTAAAGGCATTTCTCTATCAGTTTAACGCTGTGAGCACGTCGGCTGACAGCGAATAACGCCGACTAGGGCCCATAGGCAATCAGTGTAAATGGAGGCGACGCTGTGTCCTTCGTCGCAGCGAGACCGTGGTTAGCTACCTTGTTATGCCTCATATTGAAGGTTAGTCCTTGATGACCTGCTCGCGCCTAGTCAGCAGTGGCATAATGATAAATTGCAAATAAAGATGAAAAGAACAAAGGACGCACTGGACTGTGCTAGTTTACTTTAGAGCACACGTCGTTTATTCTTTGCATGGAGGTTCCAGCCGAAAAACACAGGTAGCTCTAAATTGTGGATGTTCACTGAATCAACTATTCAATAAACAGCCCGTGTCTCCAAATAAGTGTGTTGATACATATTAAAGTGTCCACTTTTATTCGCGATAAGTTGTTTCCAGTAGTTCTTTAAAAAGCATGTGTCCAGTTCGAACCACTTTGCCGTAAACAGTCCTATGACAGTGAGCAGAATTTGACAGCCTTCAGTATTATTTGTGCTGAAGTAATTTCCCTGGAACCGGTATCCCACGTGTGAAATGGGGTGATGTGTTGAAGTCGTATAGGTTATGGTACTTACTGCAGGGAGGAAGCCTTACAATGAATGCGGCAAAGCTAAACATAGGTCGTTTAACAATCCCTGTCCTGCAGTCGCTGACCCGCTCACCGAAGCAACGCAACCTCACAGCTGGGACAGAGGCACGTCTTAATATTTCCTGTAAGGGAGCACTATTTAGATTCGTCGGCTCTTTCAACCGTTCGTGTTCATAAACTACAAAGCGCCAACTTGGTCGGGTGTAGCCACGCAATAGTCAGACGGCGAAAACTGAGTCTACGAAAACGAACTCACATTTGACGAATCCGCCTGGTTTGTCTGTCGTGATATAGTTTCGGGCACTGGTATGTCGGAGTGCAATCGCCGCTTTTTGTTCAGCGTGCTTCAGTATGTACGAAACTCCTAGCAGCGCACAACTAGAGCCGGGCTTAGGTGGCACCTGCCTACCGGCAACAGCTGCCACAGCACAGCTCTTGAGGCATCGCCAATCGCCCATTGCTTGTCTTTTGAAGCTCCATTTGCTAAAGCAACAAGCCAGATACTACACACTAAACCGTTTAAATGATGTGACATGTGAAAGCACTCGCCGTGTGTCGACCACCTACCAGCAGTCGAAGCCGACTTCATCTCCGCCCAGGTGAACATACTGATCAGGAAACACATCCGCGATCTCCTTGAAGAGCCGCGCCAAGAATGTGTACGACCCGTTTTTGGTGGGGTCTATGGGGCCGAGTGCGCCATCGGGTTCTGAGCCTTTGTAGCAGGTCGTCAAGACGTCAGGAAACGCTGCTCCCCATGAGCGGGTGTGTCCTGCAGCGTAGCAAAAGCCATGGTGTGTTTCTTTTTTCTCCCCTATGTTTATATAAGGCAAAATGGCGAAAGCTAATAACGTACGACTATACGCTGCCTGTTATTCCACAGCTTCTTTCTAATTCGACTTCAGTCGCAGCGCAGTGCAACTAACAGAACGAACTAGACGAAAGGAGGACGGAAGCTCTTCCTTCTCTGCCGCCCTCCTTGCGCCTAGTTCAAAGTGTTCTTTGCTATGGTTCATCAAATTATAGAAGACCAGCAGCAAATATTTTCTTTTGATGCGTAATCATTTGCATGCTTAACCAGGTGAATTAGCAGGATAAAAAAACGCAAAAGCATTTGTGCGCATCATGTATGGAAACGTCCTAAGGGGAGACGTGGCAGCTGAAACTATTTTTGCTATTTATGCCTAAAGTGTCAAGAAATTAGGCAGTATTATGTAAATTTTTATGCTGATATAAGAACTGCATTTGTATACCTTGTATGAGTGAGCCAATTCTACTGCAAACGCTCATATAGTCATCACCACGGCGTTAAATATTTGTGGGCAAAATGCACAAGTTTTTTATGTCTCCTTCATCACAAGGACCTGTTAAGTGCAATAAAACAAATTCTGTTTTTATGCGACAAGTGGTCGAGATTACAAAAGATAGACTTCAGCATGCATATATGTTAAATAAATTTCTTACAAAATTCACTTTCAAAAACTGCTGCACGTGTACGTAGAAGAATGGACAGCTTGATTGCAATTCTTATGACCTCAGAGTTCTTGCGCAAAAATTCTTCACGAAATGCTGAAATGATGAGTGATAGAAATTCCTGAAAATGTGAAAACTCGGAAAAATAAACTTGAAGTTTATTTCCTCATTTGTATCGTTTGTCGCTCATATCATTTGGCATTTGGAAAGGGACATGCGGCATTGATATCAACCCACGCGCAGATTTTGTGATCTCTTCTATTCAAAGTGATACTATCGTGGCTGTGCTTCGTTATCGGAATCCCGCGGAATGTGCGACATTCTGAGAAAATCAGAAGCGCGATTCGTGTACGATTTTTTACGATTGCACATAAAAAAATACAATTATCTGTGTGTATATATCACCTATTTCACCATAACGTTTGTCATGCCAGACACAGAGACCTGAGGGTCACAGAAGAATAAAGTGATAAATATAAAATCTTCACCAAATTCTTCACTCATTTTTTCACGTTCACCTAAATCATAATATTTAGGGCGGGGCATTGCTCGGTAACTTACACATAACCCAAGGCTGCAGTATCAAGTTGAATCTGTGGCCGTAAAGCACTTCTCAAATGTGCAAATTACAAATCAACAGTGCAAAATTCTGCTTCTGATCAACAAATAGTTTTTTAGAATACTTTCTCACGCTGCATATCATAATTCATTGCAACGAAGCGGCTCTCCTTGTTACCATCATCATCATCATCCTGGCTGCGCCCACTGCAGCACAAGGACGTCTCCTATATTTCTCCATTTAACATTGCCCTGTGCCAGCTGCGCCCGCCGTATGCCCGTAAGCTTCTTAATCTCATCCGCGCACCTAACCTTCTGCCACCCCCTGCTATGCTTTCTCTTTTTTGGAATCCAATTTGTTACCCTTAAGGACCTTTAGGGCCTTCGCATTACATGCCCTGCCCGAGACCATTTCTTCCGGTTGATTTCGACTAAGATATCATCAACTCCTGCTTGTTCCCTCAGTGACTCAGCTTCATTCTACAAACTCAACAAAGAAGGGGAAAGCCTCAGGGTGCTTGCCATGGCAACCACCCTCAGACTTTCCTCTTTGTTCAGTTTGTGTATGTGTCCAGAAACCATCTTCCTACTCTCTGCCATGGACTGGTCTCTTCCTATCTCTTTATGTTACGGACAGGGACGCTTTTTTTTTCCTTCTTTTCAAAGTCCCACCCTAATTTTTCTCTAAGTGTTACATCAATAAGTTTTTTTTCATAGCTCAATGTAATATCCTCATTTTAAGTTGAACCTTTTTTGTTTAGCCTCCAAGTTTCAGCCTCACAGGGTAACTACTGGGGCGCTTCTCACATGCCCAAAAATATACTTACCTCTGCAAGCTGACTCAGCAATCGAAATTATTTTACTGGGTGAAAAAATTGTGCACGAGGCCGCAGTGAAACTCGTCTCGTTCTGTTGTAAGCGTTTGATTGGTAAACAACGTCGGAGGTGTACAGCTGGATGTTTTGTCAATGTATAATAAACGGCAGCGTTTGCCTACGGTTACGATGTCAGGAACGCAATAAGTGCCTGAAAATTAGGCGAGTTCTCCCAGAGAGGTGTGCTTGATCTTGCGTACTACTTGTCACTTCATGTTGTTTTGAACCATACCATGACCCTAGTATAAGTTCTTGTCGACTACTACCTCCGTACCGGAAGCTTGAAAGAATTGAAACGCGCTTGCAGTGAATTATATAAAATATCATCTTCTCCCATTATTTTTGCCCAGGCGTCTTTACGTGTCCCGCAGCTACTAGAGCTAGAATTTGCTCCAATTGCTCCTTTCGTTTCGTACCGGGTGTGTCGAACTCAGCCATTACACGGATGCCCCTGACGGAAGCTTCGTTGATGACACGTTGGACGTCTTCTGGCTGGTAGACATGCGTCTTCGGGTGGTAGGCGCCCTGCAAAGTGCGCCGTTAATTGTTAAGAGTGGTGCTAAGTCCGGATAGTTACCATGAAATTGAATGAGGAAGGTTTTAGCGACAAGCAGGTTACAGAGAAAGCAAACATACAGAAAGATTAGATTGACAGCCCTGTGGTCATCATATGTCAGCTGCGCGTTCCCCACGATGGCGTTGCTGATTGTGTGGTCAATTTGAGTTGACTGTGGAAAAGCTTGCAGTAAGAAAACTGTGTCCATTTGCTCTAAACAGTGACTGTTATACCCTGTAAAAGTACAATTAGCATGGTCCAACACTTTATGAACGGAAGCCTCGTTGTTTTGCCAGTGACCTGGCTTTTCACTAGTTATCCGCTTGCGCAGGTTGTTTGCCGATCACAAGTGCAGCATTTAAAACGAACGGCATCAAAGCAGTGCATACGCTCAGGTTGTGAAATATTTAAGAAAGATGCACCTGCGCCGGTATCGCTCAAGGCAAACGGTAATATCTAGAAGCTGCTTGCCGAACTTATACGACTACGAGACATATGGTAGACATTTTTTTTTGCGTTCTTGGTACACTTGTTCCTAGCATAGTAGATTTTCATTCCTGTGTTTGCCTGCCACTCATCGTGCAGAAAGCCTCCTACAGAGGATATCTGCAATTATAACGAATTATGTGACGAAGTTATAAAGTTTGTTCTTGCTGAAACACCACTGCTGCAGCGAAGAACACTGAAGAGTGCTGATTGCTAAATGAGGCTCCCTAAGGCTCCTGCAGATACAGTGTGGACACTAGAAGGTGTGTGTTTACGGGCGCTTTAGGTCTGGTCTTAACGAACTGTATAGTCGCCACGACAGTGGTCGTATCTGTGAACTCGCGCATGTGCCTGAACATCGCAGCATTTGAGTCGCTACAGCTGATGATCATGGGTGGCGATAAGACAAAATAAGAAATAAAAGTTCTCACCTTCTTACTCAAGCTCGGAAACGTCTTGCTTACGTAGGGGAAGGACTGATCATCCACGATGTGCCAATGAAGAACATTCAACTTGTTGTACGCCATTGCATCCTGCGTACAGCATATTGCGTATTAAATTCTTCATGGGATCCAAAACATGTCACTGTAACACCTGAACCAATCTATTTAAAATGTCAAGTGAAGGAAATCGGAAAATCGAGCTTTCCTCTACGTTAACAATTGCTCCACTCCTGTACGAAATAGAGGCTTCATGAGCTTACTTAGTAAAGTGACTAAAAAAAAACAAGAAACACAGTGGTGGCCTAAGCAAATCTTGAAGGCGCCGCTTGGGTATGCACTTATTTCGTTGCCACGACTGGTTCATCACTTAATGCGAAATTATCCTCAACAGCATTTTAATGGAGGCGAAATGAAATAGGTTCGTGCTCTCTGAGATGTCAGTGCAGATTAAAGAATCAGAGCCCTAAGCAACGGCGTCCCTCATAGCCATATTCTTTGACTCAGGTTTTAAACTTACACTAAAACTAATTTTTGTATGGTGTCCACATTTTTACGTTGTGTTAGGATTGTATGCATGTTTTCGTTCCACTCTTGACTGCATCGTTCCTATTGCTGCGGCTTCGAAGGAAAACAGAGAAAGAATTCCAGTGTTCAAAACAATCTATTGTGGCATTAAATTTGGTCGCGTCCGACACAAAGAGCTATAATTGCGGCATCACAGTGTGTCGCGTCTAAAGCGTTGTCAGCCCATGCGTATCGGACAAATACACGTCCGGAAGCACTAGGCCGGTCCACTTACCAAGGTTTCGACGATGACGTGGAGCGGAAGGAAGTGCCTCGACGTGTCGATAAGAAGGCCACGGTGCGAGAACCGGGGCTTGTCGTAGATCGCCGTCTCGTTCACGACAAACTGCGCATGAGAATCGGCCGTTAATTTAAGGATGCGCCAAGAGGACGCGTTGTGTCCAGGTATAGAAGCTTCCTCTTCTTTGTCTCGATTCGCTTAGTACGTTGTATGCAATTACAATGACAAACCTGCAAGCCTGTATCTTTGCGGACGGTGCCTAATACCCGGCGCCTATGCCGAACGTTACCTCACCTGAGGGGTCGTATGATCAGTGAGAGTCACGCCAGGTGTCAAGTGTAAAAGAGTGCTGTGATTACTTTGCGTCCCGTACAAATCGTTGGCGTGAAGAACTGCTGATATTCGTGTATAAAGTCTCGGGCACAGAAGAATCAGTTTCTGCTAAAGCTGTACAAATATCTAAAGTATGGTTCCGTTGCAACTAGGAATATTAGTTGTCGGCTGCAGATCGATTTGACTTATCTTGAATATTTTCTAATCATTTTGAATATCAGCACAAGAGGTTCAAAGTAAAGAAAAACTTTTTTCGCCAATACAGAGCTATGAGCAGAAACATAAGTCGTCAAAAATGTTTTCTTTGGAAAAACCCATCGACAAAATTTACTATACCTCCAAAACCAACCAGGCTTTCTATAAGGGGAAGGGGGAGGGGGTAGTCAAGTAACAGTAAGAAGTAAATGACTATTTTATAGACTAATGCCTGGTTTGCATTTCTTCTACAACAGTCACATTTAGTGAGAAAAGTCTTTTTCCCAGTTTGATCTAATGCTCTCATGACAAAAGATCCTAATGAATACAGTCCTGAGGTATAGTATGCTGGGCACGCAGGTAGCTCCTTACTGGAGGAGTGCCATCATTGCTTGGTTATCGAATGGTCAAACGGATAAAATTTGTTGGCGAAACGCAGCAGCACGGCTCCTGAAAGAGACTTAAGGGAAGAAACCATCCCTACCACGCTCCCTTGCTACGCCTGAAGACAAAGCGCTGGTCGTGGAATACAAACCCAAGCGCACCGTTCACGACAGTACGTAGCCGTTTGACCGAAACGCATCCGTTCGTTGAACCGCAAGGCGCATGTGAGCCCCGAGCGCTGTCACGAACCGAAGGTGAGGCAGCGAAGTCACTCTTTTAGATTCGCCAGAGCGCGACCCGTGCTGCTCATGTACGCGCTGCGGCTGCGCGCAGGCTGGATGTGAGCTCGATTATTCTATCGCACGCTCTTTACTTGGCCTCTGTGCGCCTGAAATACGCTGTTTCTAGATTGGAACTGAAGGAAATTGAGGACGAGCGAAGCGGGTGCTCCGAAAGTAACGCAGCAGCGCGCACGGACCGCAACTTCGCCCATTCGGCTATCTTCCAGAAGCCAGACCGCATCAGCGGATGATGTCGTCTCTTATCGTAGCGTTTAAACCCAGAGGTTTGCTACCGGTCAGGATCACAGTCAGTATATTATGCGTCGTGGCGCAACGCAATGGCGTACGGAGAAGTAGTGCATTTCATAAGACACCCTTAGCATGCCGTATGCACACTTACCGTCACCGTCACCGAAGCAAGACCGCCCGCCATTATGCGCATGCTCAGGCTGTCTTGACGGCGCCAGATGGCGTCATGTAGTGCTCGGGAGTAGGGTGCCTCGATGCCAGAGCCGCCGGGGTGGAGACAAGTTCAGCGGCGCCGCCATACTGAATCGCACGGGATAAGCGGCGCTAGCGTTTGTAACGGCGCCGTCCATGCTCTCGGCGCGCTTCAAAGTGCTTTAACTTGAATGGCCTTTTGTAGCGAGAGCTATGGGAGAGGCCAGTTGTGATTCAATATGGCGGCGTCGCTTAAGTTGTCTCTACCTGGCGCTGGCCTCGAGGCACCCTACTCGGGAGCTGAGCGAACTCCTGCCGCATTGGGACCAATCAGCGCGTGCGTACTCTTAGTGGGCGGGCTCCCGGTATTGCGGTAACGGTACCACGGTGTAGAAAAGGCGAATATCTTTCGACCCGAAGCGTGCAGCTGCCGCACCGCGAGAGCAGTCGACGGCTTCAGCGCACTGATATTATCCAAGTCTTTAAAGCGCACCGTGCTGGCACTCGGTTCTATGAGGAATTAAAGAGAAAGTTAAATCATGTTAATGGCACGATATTTCGCTGCGACCTTAGATTAATGGAAATTGCTAATTTCTACATATTAACGAGGTTCGAGTCGTGAAAGCGCGGTGCGAATTGAATCGATTTGTAAACACTATTCCAAGTTTCCGATATTCTAATGCTCTTAGTTTCGGCCCCTATAAATAAACAAATTGCCCTTTGAACACGTAGGTATGCCAGGTGTCCCAGCTATATGAAGCCAAAGTTTAAAAATAAACCACTGCGCAATCACGAGGTGCCACTTCAACTTTATTGTTGACCACTGGATATGCCAGCCTGTGTTTGATTTGTTGCATTCAGTTACTACATACACGAAAAAAAAATGAGTTTTCAACAACTGATTTATGTCTTTTCATCGGGGTATGTGCTTTATATTAGTTTTTCTGCTATGAAAAGTCCACTATGAACATAAGAAATACGACAAAAAATTCCACGTGACAATCCGATCGCGCGCCGCGATAGCAGTGCTCTCAAACATGGAACTCGTCAACTTTTCTACGGTCAAAGGTTCCGCCTTTGTTAGCGGGAAAAGTAAAGACTTGGGAGCCGGCGCAAAATTCCCCTGCGAAGTAAAACCTGCGACCTAGGCGCCATCAGTGCGGAAAAAAGGGGGCGCCATGTTTCGCAGCAGCGGTATGGAGGCCATCGCTAAGGAGCATTCCTTGGCGTCGGTCGGCCGTTTTGTCTGTCGAGTCGCAGGAAAGTCACCGTTCTGTGGTGCAAAGAATGACGTACGGACGAAAGAAGGCCAGATGCGAGGCACCTGAATCGAAAGAGCGGTCCGGTCAGTGAACAGAAACGCCACCCAATGTTTTGTGATGCAAATTGCTAGCACAACCACCGCACTCGCTGTGCTCCGCGCTGAACGTGTCTAGGTCGCGTATGTTACCGTTAATTATGCCGCCAGCGCCCCCGTGATTGCTTTCGCCCTGTAACATTCGCTGCCTCGTCGAATGCAGCTACGTTCTCGACTGCGGAGTTCAATGAATGAAACAGAATAAAAGAAATAAACTGGAACTGAAAAAAGGCGCTGCTGCTTCACTGCGTAAGCGGAGTAACCCATGTTGCTTTTCTTCAAATTTCTGAGCTGGTGTGGTATTTCAACCGTACGTAAACACATACGGAACATACAACGCTGAACGGAGCCACCTCTGGGTTTGGACTTGGCCAGCCAACAGCGTACCCCGCCGCTGAGCCTCTCCTTGTGCGAACGGGCAAAAACGCATTCCAGTGCGCCCGCTACCCCTAACGCACGCGCTACCCTTGCGCCATGCCTTAGCGAGACGCCGCCACGGAGCCCGTGTTCTGCCCGGCGTGGTATCCTGTTTCTCCTCAATCCTCCGCGTGCCCTGATAGCTATACTCCATATCACAAGACATCACTGTGTGTCTACGCGCCTGTTGTCTTGCCAATGACTGAAAGGTGGCTTCATCAATCTGAGAGAAGGCGTACTATTAGCTTCTTTCTATCTCTAGAAGGTGGCGCTTGATGCATTTTATTCTTTCGTATGCTGGTGTTTGGACAGGCGGACGCCTGTTCCAAAGGGACTGGAACTTTTTTCTTTGAGAACCTGTTCGTATCAGCTCCTCTGCTCTCGCGAGACAGTTATTTTAGATGGTCCTGTCATGTGCATATAAATTTATTTCCTCAAGCGTGGTCATTGCACTAGTTTGCAGGGTCGAATGCACGCTGGGACAGCCGAATGTCGATGGTGGCGAAATGCAAAACAAGCCCATGTGTTCTGCGAAACTCAACGCGCAAGCGGCCAAAAATTAATTTGGAGCCCTCCGCAATGTCGTTCTCATTTTAGATTTCTCACTGCGAATGGTTTCGACTATGGCGCGATCAATTAAGGAATCATGTCAGCCCGTTAAAGGCGCTCATCTCATCGTCATCGTCACAAATACATTCAGCACTGCTGGTTTTGTAGCCCTCCAGGTTGACAACAATAGCCGGTCATTGGTCCACAACATCGTCGATGATCTGGCCCAGTTTTATCAGTACATTTTCTCACTGGTAACATGCTCCACATAATTCTTCCATTTCTCAGTACTCACTTGCATGATGTCCAGACAAACCAGAGGCTCCATGTCTTGGAGCTTAAGCGTCTTGTTTTGAATGGCCACGAAACCCTTGACGTCACTCCAAACAAGCTCTATCTTTTTATGTGGCTATGTTAGCAGCGCTACGGTGGCAGCTGCACACAACGAGATGGCCAGCAGCTTCAGTGATGCAGTCCACTTGTATATCGGTCCCCACCTGTGTTCACGCCATGGACAAGTTCCATGAGCTCGGCCTTCACCATGTCACTGCTCCACGCGACACCTTCTCCGGACAGCCAAGCCTGTGTGCCCTTTTTGAGGCTACTCATTCGTTGTACTTTATCCTGCTTTACTGAATGATATGGGGTGTTGTCCATCACTATAAAGCTGCCAGCTTCTTCGGTGATAACACTCGAGTTACCTTCAACGTCTGCATTGTCCACTGGTAAAGCGTTCGCTCGCTCACCTGGGTGAGTTCTGAAAGCATACGTAGTTGAACTGCCCCCGCAACCGACGCGAAGTGCTTCAAGAAGCCAATTAATTCGCCTGCTTGGGGTAACAGCGCAGTGTCGGTGTAGGGCACATAGGCGACACAATCGACTCGGCGGACTCCATGTGAGAAAATGGCGAAGCATCACTCCCTCGCAGCAGGCATCCGCAGAGCTGTCTATACAAGGTTTGACTGTTAATGCGACCAGTGGTTTAAACACTCTCTACCATTTATATCTACCAGTCGAAAATATGTTTTTAATTGCTGTGCTTATCGTTTGGTTAATAGTTGCACACTGCTCAAATTTTTCATGGACTATATTTTGTGTTCCTGCAGCCCTGATTGGTCGAGATAGCTTTCGCATTCCGTAGTGTTGCAAACATCTTGTGAGACGGAGTATAACAACGTAATTTTCTCCGCTGAGCTCCGCATTCGCTCTTTTTTGCATCCGCCACTGGACGGTCATTTGATCTGCCGGTTGCGCGGAGACCGGCGGCGTGAGAGGCCGCTCAACCGACCAATGGGTGCTTAACAGCTGCGCTCTAAAAACATTTTGCCGCTTCATAATGTCAGCCTACCCGACTCGTGTCATATTTGGAAAGAAAGTGTGCGAAAGTACGGGGTTCGAGTTGGCAAATGTCTTGCCTATTCCTAGAACCTTGCCTCCAACGAACTCTAAAACAGTGCGAAATTGTAAATAGGGCTTAAAAGACATGGCTTAAAGGCACGTAAACGAAAGTTGAAAAAAAGCTAACGCTGCTATCAAGATCGAAACAAAGAAATACTTTCGGGCGTATAAAGCATGAAAGGCATATGAAGTACACTGGCATTGGCAGGGGGAACGGCTGTTTGAATAGCTGGCTATTTTCCGGTACAGTAGATCTCGCTACTTCGATACGCAACACTTATTTAACTTTTCTGACATAACGAATGAATCTTAGAAATTTAATAATAAACAGAATGCCAGTGTCAGTGGTTCGGCAGGGTATATCTTTTCGAGCAATACTCCACTCACCGTTCATTGAAGTCACCGACGACGCGAAGTTAACAGGAAGGATTGTTTTAAGTATATGAGGTTGGGAACTCACCTCACCACTTTCCACCGTGTAGACAAGCTGGCTGAATGTCTCCAGTGCCCTGAGCGCTCCCCAGACTGTTTCAGCAGTGAGAAAAGAGTCCGAGTGCGCTCCCACCAGAAGCTTATCTGAAAAATAATTTACGCCAGCTGTAAGCTATGTGCGTTCCTGGAGGCTTGCTGGTTCAGCGGTGTTCGGCGACTCACGCTCATCTTCATTTTGAACACCGAAAAAACGCTCTACGAGTGCCTGAATATCGAGACAAAAAGATGCACAGAAGATTCCCCACGGGCTTGAAATAACAAACAAAAACAGTATTGTCTCCACGATTCAGATTTCGTAAGGTCCAGCACGAGTCGAACTCCTTAATCCAGTGCCTGAATAGGTTTTTGATATTCTTCATTAATTCTTCGGGCTGGTAGCTGGGTGCTAAAAGGCACTCTCCGCTGGTGGCTGAATCACATACTTAGGTTGAATGCAAAGAAGTGAATGTACACGTGGAAATTAAAGAACAATAAATAGGTAAAAACGCGAAAGAAAAGTCCACTTAATAGGCGCACTCACTTCCAACACAGAAGCCGTATACGCTTCCCTTTGCATCCGTCCTGAAGAAACAGTTTTCGAATGCCACTTTCACTCACAGTGCAACTGGGATATTCGATATATTGTGCGAGATTTGCTAGAATTGATGATAAAAATTCACAATATGGTTTTGGCAACTAATTTATCTAAACTCTAAGAGCTTTTGCCTTCCTCCATTGGCTCTTTTTTTACTTTTTGAACAGCACCTACGACATCTAACACGGCCTATTGCTATTTATTTATGTATATGACTGTTTCTTGATGTATTGCCTTCTTTCCTAATTTGTATTTTTCGCACTTTTTGTGTATCATTTCTTGCTGTTCTAGTTGTTCTGCTTAACAATCACATTATTTGAATTCGGAAATTTCGAATCTAGTTTTTTTTTCAAACATGCATGTATTTTTACTTGTCCTGTGCACTTCACAGCTATTACTTCTTCTCTAGGCTTATTCCTGTTATGTGTTTGTATTTTACCCCACACGTATTTTACCCCCACACTCTCCAACTGAGGGCAGTTCATGTACCGTGAATGAATGAAGCCTTTATTGCAAGGAAGGGATGGCTCTCAGGCGCTGTTCGGAAATTTGGAGGGATCGGGATGCATGTAAAGTGGAGACTTTAAGTAGGTCGTTTTCGTAGCTTTCATACCTGCGTGTAGTAAATCAGTCAACCTCTCTTACAATGCTCGAAGCAGGCCGCTCTCACTAGCGTATGTCGTGATGCTCGGCGCTTGGTAGCACTGGTCGTCTATAATGGACATGACTTATGGTATGTGCTGAATTTTGCGAAAAGAAAAAAGCATGAAATTAAGCGACGGCCACAGCTCACTCGCACACTGGTTGATATTTCCCCACACATATCGTGCTGTTAGCGACAAGGTTTCAGCTACCGGCTTCCTAATCGGGTACCCATCTTCCACCATACCCTGCTTTAGGCCCAGAAAAGGCAAAGCCCTTTGCAAGACCTCCGAGCGAAAATCTCTATGTCACTATGGTGAAAATTTAGTAATGGTAACATTGAATCGAAAACTCATTTCTGGCGCGAGCTTATTTAAAGGTCATTTTGGCGTGAGCCTATGCGTGCACCATCGCGAAAGGCGTGCGCGTGAGGGCCTCCTTATGTGCGGGTATCCTGTCGTAGGTGCATTTACAAAGTGTAGTGAGATCGGCCGATACTGAAGAAGCCGCCTTTTCTTGCCTTAAGATTGCATCCATACGCCTGTCCAGTTGACGTAAAGCCATAAGTATGCTCGGAAGTGTTCTCAAGAGCTGGCGAAATTGCATAAAGCCAGGGACATTAGACTAAGTATCTGGAGAGAGACCATGACCATTTCTATGGGTTCTAACATTAAACGGACGTTTTGAGCAGCCTTGAGATTCTAGCATGGAGCTCTTCACTATTACCTGAGATCAAATAAATACACGCGATTTCGGCATTAAGGATGGTACAAAAATTATTAAGAACCATGCTTATGTATGAAAATTTTCTACTTCATTAACGGTTTCACTCGATTGGTAAGAATTTCGCTGCCAAGCACTACGTTTACAGGAGAGTTTTATGAAAGGACTTTTTTGAATGGGAGGCAGAGTACGCACCCAGATATTCCCAGCTATGATGTTCCGGCATTGATTGAATGGACTATTTTCGGAAAAAAAAACTGGTGGGAACAATTAGGCTCATCTTTAAGGGCATGATGCTACAGCGATAACGTATTTGTGCCCATATATGCGGAATTTGCGATTCTCCACTTCAGCTCATAGATCCTATTACTACCACTCCTGGTGCCATGGTGCATCAACCTCTCAGCTCTAATCATTAATTTAACTGCCACCTGCCACCGGTGGGCAGGTTGGCAGATTGCTATGAAGCCAGAATATCACGTGCTCTGGGGTAGCCCACCTAACTTCTAGGCTACTTCTCTGGTGATTATTCGCGTAGTGTTCGCTCACCGTCAACAACGCAGACGACGGCGACAGATTTTCTGCGGCACGAGCTCCATAACGTTTATGCGTTAAGACTCTGGGGAATGAAGCCCGTGCAGCGCTGAGACTGTTTATAAGTGCACGCGTTATTTCGGACAGATTTCTGCTTTGATGGCATCCAAATTCGAGCCGGTTCATCAGTGAGTGCAGCAGTTGCACCTCCTCCCAGCTACTAAGCCTGGATCTTTTATTAGCCGGCTCTTAAGTAGGGAGGCACGCATGCACCCGACAAACCAGCCAGAGGCGTCTGTTCAACGAGGAGCACTCACAACTCTCGTCCATGTCTGGGTGGGGCATTTCTTCACACTCTCCAGTGACCGTCACGTTGAGAACGTCGAGGGTAGCGAGAGCCACGCGCCGCCAGGGACCGCGCCGACCTTGGCCGCCGCCTGGAGCCTTGCAGCCCGCGAACAGGATGTGGTCACGGTAGCGCTGGATCGCTCGCTGGACCACATCGCAGGAGCCGTCGTATTGGAAGGAAAACTCATTCGGGTCCAACGACAGGAGATTCCTCCCCGTAGTCTGGTTCAGGGGCTGAGGCCACACACCGCCGCGCGTTGGCACCACCTGCAGGCGAGGGAACAAAGATCGTATCTCGCAGCAATGTTCATCTCAAGGCAACCTAGCTCAGGGTATCGGCCTAACAGTTGGATCACTGCTCTACTTTAATCTGAAACATCTTTCTTATGATAACTGCATTTTGGCTACTACCGTATGCACTTCTCTACCTGCAAGAAAGTTTTCCAGTTTTTCACAAAAGTATGCGTTTCGAAGTTGCCACCCAAAAAGAGCGTTCGAGGCTATTGATGCATTTAACTGAAGTGAAGTCACTTCCGCTCTGCTGACATCACTTCCTCCTCCCACTCGGAATGAGCCTACCTGGCAACGTTACTTCTCTTCTTCCAATGGGCGAATTTTATGATCGATGGCGCGTTTTTTCCCATTGGTGGTTTTTGTTCTATCCCATTAAAATAAGAAAATATTTTGAGCAATACGCGGCTACGAAATTCTACATGTGTAACACTACTACTCGTGAGCTGATTTGTTAGCCGGCATTGGCCAGCTTTACTCTTTTTGTGCCCATATGTCCAGCTCTTCCTTCCTCAATGTTGTACACGTTCGCAATGAGTTTAGTGGGTAAACGCTAGTCACTCGTTACGCCACCGCAGGACCTCTCATGCATGCTATTAGGTTGAAACGTGATAAATTGTTAAAACAATAAATTACTTGTATTGTAAACATATATGTGACTGATAGACTAAGTACTTCACTGAAAAGATGCCTAATTCCAGAGTTTCCACACAGAAAGTGGTGAAAGGCATGTGACTTTGAGAGCGACGTGGTAGGCTGACCTTCTTGTCAAATGTAATGGCACCAAGAGGTAGTGATTAACTGTTTTGGGCAACCGCGGGACTGTATTTTGTGCGGTGGAAAGCAGTTAATTGTAGTCTCAGTGGTAAACCTGTGGCTTTACCAGTCGATTAACCAGTTGATGTGCAGATCAAATGGTTAATCCTCTTTGGCAGTCATCATGCCTGGACAGTATTCACGCTCCCAATCCTGACACCCTTCACACCGCACGTCCTTCTCACCCTCACCCGGTATTCCTTCTGGGAGTGAAAGCCCTACTTAGACACCTCCATACATGGTCAACGCTTTGTTTAGACAACTCCCTGTGTCGAAATGCTGGAAACCACCCTGAGGCTCTTTCCCTCATTGTTCATTTTGTGTGCACCTTCTGCCTTAGTCATTCGGTGCGTACCTCGTCGCAAAGATAACGCCTGGTGATATTTCTGTTAACTAGCTAGGTTTTTTTGGAACATCTTTCTAGATTTTCTGCCATCCAGATTCATCTAAACGTTACATTTCAGACGTGGCATTCCACCACAGTGCTTCGAATTTCTTTGTACATAGTGTTGGAATGCTCGGAAACGTCTTCACTAACTCTACCATAGATTTTGGTAGCCTAATTTGTCAAATTAGGAAACGTATGCGCTACTTAGACTAACGAGGAGACTAAATGATAGACTACACAAGACACAAGCGTTAACTTAACGCGGTTTATTTCTCACCGAAGAGGAGCATATAGGTACACACGTAGACAGCCTCGAAACCACAAACGCTCCCATCATTCATGCGCATGACCATGACGACGGCCCCACATGTGCACTTCTATCATATAAATTTCGTTGACTGTGAGACCGACAGATGGTCTGCTTACATGTGTTCTTTTGCCAAAAAAGCTTCAACAATTTTCTTTTCAGTTCTTTCTTTCTGCTTGACTATTATTTTAGTACTGTGGAATAATGTTTTGCAACTATGTTCGCACCGGCTACAATGCTGTGCTAAATTTCCAGGTAAATAAGAAAGAGTTGAAACAAAAATTGTAGCAGCTTTTTTGATCGAAACAAAGACAAATGAACATGTGTAAGTGTACAATCTGTCGTGCTCAAAAATAATGAAATGGATATGACAGAAGTGCAGATGCGGGGTTGTCTACACGCTGCCTGCAGCGTACATTTCTCGCGAGATTAGAGGAAGCCAGGATCTTTCTTAATATATTTAATTTTTAATCGTCATCCCACAGATGAACACTAGAGGACAAATGTCTCAAGCAGTGATCTCCACTGGTTACTTTTAGAACCGATCGCGTCTTCAGTTTCTCAGTCATTTTCCAAATTTCGTCACTCTATCTGAATTCTTGTGCCATATCCTCGCCTCCTTTCAATTCTCTTCCATTCCGGCACTTTCAAATACCACTGGTTAGTCGTTCCCTGCAATTCATGTCCTGGCCAAATCAGTTTGTTCGCCATAATTCCTTCTTGAATACCGTAGCGTCTTTATCGTTACAGCCTGTTCTAGCTATTGGCTCTTAATCTTACTCATGTCTTTTTCTCCAATTGCCTCGCAGTTCCGTCCGCAGTATATTTGCATGAAATAGTCAGAGATAGTCTGAAATGATCCGTTGGAGTCAATATACTGTATTTCGGGATTGCTGTCATTTTTTTCTTAATTAGTACTGCATACTCTTCTGTCAAAACCATGGAAACAGCATTTATATAATTTCTCCTGACGTCATAACTATTGCACAATATAATAGACAAAGCGCGTACTTTTCTGAGGATTTCATTTCAATACGTATTCTTTTTGTATGGTTTAAAATGTATTTCGAGTTCGTTTAACTGCAAGAGTAACTTTAAGAATTCTGCAGACGCCCTGCAGCCGAGCCAATCCTCGGCAGCTATAGCGCTGAAAATTATCACCGCCGTATATCACTTGATCACTTCTGTATCTGAAACATTCGGAGAAGTTACGGGTTCATTCTCGTTGTCACTGTCCGCTTGCCGCCCTCCTCCCGCACCACATGACCCCTTACATAGCGTCGGTTCAGGACCCAGTACCATGACTGGCTGCAACACCCCGCTGCTCCATCACACTCAGAAAAAAGGAGATCAGATCACCCATGGCACTGACGCGAGTGTAGCGACGTGAATGCCACAGATATTCTACAACCTGGCCGCAGGTAATAAAGAGCTCGAGGTAATAAGCACCACCAAATTTTTTGCTGGAATCCTCATTGCCACAACGATAACCTTCCGATAAACTTTTCCTTCAATTCATCGCCACTTTGGTTCCTGTGTGGACAGAAACATGAGCGTGTAACTCCTGAATATTACAAAGGATTCATTATGAAAATTATGCGAGCATACTTCGAACACGGCAACTTTCAACGCTCTCACCACGTGCACCTTTTGTGCCGCTACTTAGAAACCCTGCGTAATCCCACAATGGCGTATGTGTTTAGTTCGCATAACCAGCCCACTCACTCGCCGTTAGCACGCACGTTTCGGGAACTTAGATAAGTAACAAGCAAGTTACGATTTGTTTTATAGTTTTTGTATAAACGATGTTAGTAAGCTGATGCTGACAACTACAGGGTGCCTGTGAAATGAATTGTAGCTGCTTATTTCGCTGTTAGGGAAACATGTGTGCTACATACAATACATATAGTGCCAGACGGCACCATGTGTATTGTGTGTAGGAAGGCATGTTCTTTGTTTTCACTTGAAGATAAAGAAAATTGACATACACATTTGATTCGGATAGCACAAGACAAAAAGCTAGACCCCGAAACTTGCTTACTGATGGAAACAATCGCATTTTAAAGTTGCCATGACAATAAATATATTGCTGGCAGTTTTCTAGTGCGGTATTTTTGGCTTTGGTTCCCACTTCACTCTTTGGGTACTGCCGATTTTAAACCGCCACGTCGCAGTTCCTGCCCATGTTAGTGATCGGCCATGTACTGCCTGAGCCTCGGGCACTCACCACATTAGGCCTCCAGGACAGATCAGAGTTCCACGCACCAGAACGCGGGCCGTGGCCGGCGGCCGCAGGTGCCCAGCAGGCCAGCAGCAGGAGGGGTAACAACTTGCACCTATTCATGGCCTGCAAAAAAGTGAGTCAAAAGGAATCGTCATCATGAGCCGCATTCAAGCTTGAGAGTGCATTATGCATATGACTTCTACAATTACATGGACCTCATCCCTCGTCATATGAACCACGAGTCACAGGCCCCGCGCCGTCGGGCCCGTCTTCGCAGCCTCCGTAGGCAATGCGGCCAAGACAGCTCGGCTATGCATGTGGATGCGGATTACTATGCACAGCCCCAGAGATATACTTGCGCTGCTGTCAATAACGCCAACACCCCTTTTCTTGGAGCGTCCTCCCCGGCACCGGATCCGGCGACCGCAGAAGCCATTGCAATAGCCATTACCATCAAAATGAGCGACACCCAACACCACGGCACTAACATTTTTACAGACTCCCAAGCCGCCTGTAGAGCCTATACGAGTGGACGTATCCTGCGCACGGCACTCCGCGTACTGGGCGGCCATCTCCAGTACGATCACGTCATCACCACGGTCCCAAGACATATACAGGTCTCGATGGCAATATTATGGAAGATGCCCTAGCTCGTGATTACACCAACCGAGCGGGGCACACTGACTCTACTATCTACTCCCTCCCAACCTATTTTTCAACCCCGCTAGAGACCCTCCGCCTTTATAAGCGTCTCTACCCCCGCCACATAGGAAACTTTCCCCGGAGGGCTCCTACCACCTAAGACGCACCCAACACATACTGTCCTCAATCTCCACCACCTACGCCGAATCCACCCAGCATTATACGCAAATACATGCCTTTGGTATGGCGACTTTCTCACATTCACGCACACTACATGGACATGCTCAGATAAACCAAACCACTTAAAGCCGTACAAGGCGGCGCTGGAGCAGTGTGAGGTGACGCTGGCACCCTGGAAAACCAGGACGCGCTAGCCACCATCGCCAAAGCGCCGGCGGAAGCCACTGGAGTCTTGCACTGAGGACCTCACCCACAATACGCTAAGATATTTTTTTACAATTAAATGTTCATTATCTCTCTCTGCGTTAATTTTTTATTCAGACCACACTTGCAAATCACTAAATGAAATAATGGCGTATGAGAGACTCCATGAATTTCGCAAATGTGTAAATGCTCCAAGCCCGAGCCTTGTATGACACATAAGGGCGACTCTAAAGGCGCTATCCCTGCATTGTGATAAGCGACTAACAGCCCACTCTAGACCTCGGTCTTTCGCCGCCTTTTACGATGTGCAAACCTACTGCGTGGGAATTCTCCCTTGGGTGGCTAACGATCGCTCTTTTTGAATTGCCCCGACCAGGGCAGCTGAGGACACCTATTATTCCAATAAATGAAGATTGGGCACATTAATAGTGTGGTCCAACTCTTGAGTATCAATATCACAAGCGTTTAAAAGAACTTGGACGTCCTCACCGTGTCCGCTCCGCGTTTCGCACACGGCACCATGCTTCGGACCACACAAAAGGTAGGAAGCCTTATTGCGATTATGCCTTATTCCCGACGAAGAGCAATCTAGGATATGATCTGACCTTCAACACTGCAAAGAGAACCTCATCGCAGCTAGGCTCAGAATGCGAGAACTACAAGGGACACTTAACCCTTTGACATGATATGCACATAAAAGTGTGCAAAGCAAACTTTTTGTAGCGTTAGCTAGAACACTACCATTTCGAGCCTTCAGCGTGGCGGCGCCGGCCTGTGGCTGCATCGCCACGCTGTCACGTGGTTGTTCACGTGGTGCGGAGCAGCTGTGGTGGCGCGACGCCATGGCTGGTCACGTGGTTTGTCACGTGACCAGTTTCACTCGGCCAGCTGTATCTATCGCGTCACTCCAGATTTAACCAGAGCTAAACCAGCGCCAATCTTTTTTAGAGTAGGCTGCAGCTAGCAGTGATATCTTTATATTAATTTCACATCATCCCTCTTGCTAATAAGGTGGTCTTTATGCCGTATAAGAGCGCAGTGAATACCATATTTCGCGAAAGAGAGAGCGCGGCAGCACGTCGCCCGCCATTTCCCAGTGCAGAGTACGAGGCCAGATCTCGATCTTTCTGGCCGACCTCTCTGCCTTGTTTTCATTAAAATTATGTACATATTTTTGTGCAAGCCTATTTCGCCCAGGCTAGAATCACTTTTCTTCTCAATTTCAGTGTAATGTCCACCTCCGAAACAAATTATTTTCATAACCCTTAGGATGTTTACTTGACAAATAGCGGCGTTTCGATGTTGCTGTTTTCATGAATTAGGGAAATTTAGGGCAGAAATTTCGACGGGCCAGCAAAAAATCACCTGCTAGTATGCTGCACTCGAAAACTAACGCATCGCCTTGCATAAAGCCTCAATATACTATTTCGGCGGGAAAGTATTGAATTTCATTGACAGCGAAAATGGCGCGTCAAAGGATTAAGTTCAGCTTAAGGGCATGGCGCGATAACGTTAATGGGTTAATGCCCACATATGCGAAATGGGTCTTTTTGTACAATGAATTCATAGATTCCTCAGAATCCGCACAACAATTCTGGCGCAATATAGAACAGCGGTTAAGCAATGCGCCCCTGCCGTAGCAGGTGGCTCTTGCAAACAGAACCGCCAGTGGGCCAGTAAGATCCAGGTTGATCTTTCTGAGCAACCGTTCGCGACGAATCATCAATTTCACTGCCACCTGCCGCCGTGGGCAGTTAGATCACAATACGTTCGGCGGTTTGTGAGGACGCCACAAAGTCCCGCGAACTGGCTGGCAAGTGGGCCACCTCATTTTTGGCTCACGCCGCCACCGCAATCACCGACGACAACGGCGATTTTCGGCAGAACGGCAATTTAACTCTCGCGTTGAAATTTAAATTCAAATATTTCCTTGAAGAGTGCAGCGGTAGGCTATAGTGGTTGAGCGGCCGCCTCGCAGGCCGGAGGTGCAGGGTTCGATCGCCAGTGCCGTCTTGTGCCCATCGGTGATACAATCGGTACAAGCTTCCCCTGGCCTGGTGCTCGGTTAATCATGGTTAAGTGCTGGGGAAGTGGGCCTTGGGCCACACCTCGAGTAGTTGAAAGTACGTCGTGCCATGGCGTTCTTTGGCGGCAGATGTCCTTGCGCCATTAATATCGATCATCATCATCATTTTCCTGAAGCCGACATTCGTGGCACTGTGACGAAGTTCAATAACGTGTTTGTGACGGAGTTTAATTACGTATTAGCAGAGGTGCCCTGATGGATAAATGCATATGTGGAGCACTTTCACAATGGTGTTCATGGTATGTGGGCAACGCAACTCGCGAATAGACATGACTCTAAATCAAGAACATACGCCAACACTGCAACACGATCTATGGAAAAGAAGGCGAAACCGCTATGCTGCATGTGCCGTCTTACAAAATATGTGCTGCATTGCTCGTCTTTTGCTGCACGCTTCACTAATCTTTGGTCGCCAGGCAAAAGCTTAATGGCTCCTCACGACAGTTGCTTTTTTTTTTGCAAGTTTTTCTACACACTTCGGTCCATTTGAGCTTCGAAGTAAGTGTTGGTCACAGCAGAGAAAATTTTATTTATTTATTTGAAAATCGCCCGGCCTAGGCTTGACCCGAGCAAGAGTGAATACGAAAATTCGTAATACAATAAAATGAGTAAAACACGCAATTCAAGCCGCACCCAAATTCAGAAAACACAGAAACATATAACTTTAGCTGATTAAGAGAACCTAGTTCACCAATAAAATGTCTTGAAGAAAACAATATGGCAGCACAAATTCCATTCCTCTGGTGTGCTGAAAAAAAAAACTATATTTAAACCTGCAGGCTTTAGCGAAAATTGAAAGAAATGAATTTTCATGAACGTTAAGAGTCCTTCACAGCGCAGGAAGTTTTGTATACTCTGAAAGCTTAGGTTTCAATTTTCCTGACACGTTATTATCAGGAATTGCGAAATCGACCGCTTTTCACACGGATTTTCTTTGTTTGAATTCTGTTTAAATGTATTACAGGTAACGTGGAGTCTCCCTTCTAGACTTGGCAAATATAAACGTGACGGCTTTCCCGTTGACTCATTCATGCTGCATGATGTCTTTTTTCGAGTACGGAATCCTCAATGATGAAGTGTACTCGAGTAAAGACCTTAAACAAGTATCGCATGCCAATTTCTTGATGTGTGCCGGAGCAGTTTTTTGTTTTCTTCGAAAAGCACCATAACTAACGCAGCGCCGCTGTACAAATACTAGTCATATGTGGTGACGAGTTTTGCTTATTGTGAAGTGGAATTCCTGAATATTTATACTTCTTAAAAAGAAGAGAAAAGTTTCTTGATTTGAAGGGCGGCTAACTTCATCAGGGTAGCTGTTTGGGCAAGTTGGTGTATCATGACGATAATTTGCCGCTCACCCTACCTTGCTTCCCACTAATCACCGACATTCACATCACGTTGCTATCACGAATATTAAGCGCTTTGTACAAAAAAAAATAATTAAGCTCGAGAAGGTTAACGCCCAGGGCTGCTGAAATAGCTTGGCGCTCATTGATTCTTCAGCGTTTTCTTACACATGGAGAAATAAGTGTAGACGTTGAGGTTAAATAATTGCCCTTCAGATGCCTGTTATTCTCATCCCAGCGTGCGTATTCTTAAAATATCAGGAGTAGCACTGGTACGTCCGCCGTTATGCGGCATTTACCGATCGGCTTCGACACCTGCGAACATTGTTTTGCGTCACTCCTATGATTTGTAGTGAAATATATATTTCTAAGCATTTGCTGAAAGGATGCGCTCTGAAAGAAATATGCGTAGCGGCACGTCTCACAGTCTTTCGTCCATTTATGGTGTAGGAAAGAACTAGAAGATCATGTTGCGTTTATAAAAGATCTTTGAGTGTATTCCGGCTCAACAGCAAACAAGAGGTTGCTGCCTTTTCCGAGAACCTCACTTGCGTCATGCGGACTTTTCTCAATAGGATAAAAAGCCGCGCTTCAGCGTGGACTGCGATAAGCGATGATAAGCGTCCGAAGCATTGATAAGGGAAACTGAAGAACAAAGCATCCAGGCGACTGTGTTATATTCTCATTTCGTCAGGTTATTTTCCGCCCGTGTGCAGTTCATAGAGCGAGCTAGAGACATGGCAAGTGCAGGATTACCTGTATTTTCTTGTTTTTTACTGTTGAAACAACTGTGCTAAGAGAAACAAGACGTGCAATAAAACATAATTGAGAACTTTGCCTAAAAAGTTTAATCACCGATCAATTCATGCACCATATGAGAAGTTTTTTTTTATTATCATCCTCACTGCTATCATGATGATCATCCGCCTAACTGCGACTGCTAAAAAGCAAAGGCATTCCCACCTAACTCCAGTCAACCATGCTCTTCATCATAAGCATCAACCCTATCTCCGGAAGCTATACAGCTTCGGCTTGTAATTACCACACATAGGCATTGCCTCAAAGATCATACCAATACTATACATCTTGGAGGCTATCCTGGCTTTGTTATTTCGTTCTGCGTACGAAAGTTATTTCTCTCTTCGTACGAAACTTATTTCTTTCTGCACACGAAACTTATCCACAGTTGGTCTAACACAAGTGAGGGTAAAAATGCGTAATCTGTGCCCACTTACTAACATAAACGCTGTTTCAAAAGTCTGTCTAAGGTTTGTTTATGCAACTTTGGACTTGTTTTTTTGTATATTTATCTGAGGCTCAACGCAGCCAGCTGCAAGGGGCGGGAAAAGATAAGAAAACAAACGTTGTACTCATTTGAACGTAGTTTTTTTACCGGCCATTGCAAGCTAGCTGTGGTGTGCCCTCTGGAATTAGACTTCTTCGCAAGATCACCGCTGCACTAGTCGCGTTGATATATCTAAGGTCTGCTCTTTAAGAGGACCGCTTTATTTCAACTGCTCTTGCGCGGCTGTTGAAACCTATGAATGGTTAATTCCGTGCATATCTTTGCTTCTTCATTATAAGAGTACTGATCAAAGTGCAAAGTAATAGAATAGAGTTTTGTGCACCGAAGAATTCGCTAAATCCATTGCTTCCCTTTCCCCAGAGCACTGTTTTGTTTTTTCTTGACTGACTTTTAGAAGAGATAAAACTAAAAGCTCCGTGAGATTATATGCATTCATACTTTTCTGTGCTTTGTCCTATATTGAAGTGTTTCTATCAGTTCCGTGTATTTCGCACCTCCAAAAACGTGTGCCTAAAGAGAAGCTTTGTGCCTCAGAGCGCTGCCGACTACTCCATTTAACATAAAAGAAGAAGTCACGGTTAAACTGAGCACATAATGCGCAACATAACTAAACGAAGAGAATGCAACCCACATACCAGAAATGTAAATAATTAGTCGAAAATATGCAAAAAGCTCTGAGCAATAATAATCGCCTTAAGTGAGAAATAACCTTTTACTTTAGCAGATGGTTTTTCTTTTTATAGAAATCCAGCATCAACAGCTTTGCCACCTGCACGTATTTTCCGAAAATATGCAGATTTATGCACGGATGGTTGACATTCAGATCTGTCTGGTCCTCTACATTACTCCCATTCAATACGAACGGCTAGGAGCATCAATGGCGTTACTCTACTGATTTGAAGGATTTGAAAACGCGTAGATTTCAAGATTATACCTCATACTACGATTCCAGTCGCTAAGATTTATAGGGAAGTTACTAGTTAGCCGCGAATATCAAGAGCGACCTCTGAAACTAGAACTTAATTGCGAATAATTTTGCTTAAATGCATCACGATTCGCACACAAGCCAATAAAGGACCTCGTACAGACCAGTGCCTGCATGGCCTGCGTTCCCCGCTATGTAAGTCTTAAGAAAACAGCGTACCGACGAATGCTGAACGACTGCCCGAGACCATCGGCCATTGCAGACAATTGATCGAGTGTGGCCACCTTTCGTGCATGATGGCACAAACATTCTTGTATTTATTTCCCTTCAGAAGATTTGGCCGTATAGTTTCTGCCCCTGATGCCTTTGTTCGTGGTTCTTTACTAGATGCTAGACGAAAAGAAAACACAGGCGCGGAGGACTTTTTTCACGCTGAACTCAAACAACTTGGGTTCTTCCTCAGGGACAAAGAGAAAAATGTTTTGCCAACACGCTGAATCGTATCAGGCGGCTCAAATGCGCGATTTGTGCGCAAACACTTCAACGCGCTAGCCAACGACCGCGACATCTGGAAACGAGTTCGAGAGCTCTCCGAAGAACCAGACACGGTTCACACTCACTGACAAAGCTAAAAGTTAAAAGCTGTGCTGTTAGCAGTGCACATTGTTTATGTACAGCATTAGCTAAACATTGCATAGCAAATGGACCTGACTTTTCCTATTTATTGTAATAGCGAGGCAAACGCCGGGATATTATGTTTCCTGCATACTTATAGTCACTTCAGAGATACCGTTGAACATTTTGACTTCCTGCAGGCAAGAAATGGCATCCTTCCCTTCCGGTTACTTGAAAGGAGGAGATGGATGTTAGCTAGGACTTTGGTAATTTTTCTACCATTGAAGCCGGTGTAGAAGAGCAGTTGTTTTCTCTGCCGAGATACCTTCTTTTCACTATGAAAAAGCCGGCATTGTGGACAAAATTCCTGAGAGAACCATTGCCAATTGAGGGCTGCCGACTGAGGTTTTATTAAAACACTTCACCGTGTACGCCGAGCCTACTGTCGTTGGCTGGTGTTACATGTTTCTGAAGAAACTATAGGCTTTTAATGCTGGGCTAGTCGAGCATAATGAATATTTCTTCTTCCGTTCTGACACGTATATTGGTATCAACTTCAGAATAACGGCCCGAGGGGCGAGTTGGTGCATGATGAAATGAACGGCGGCGCAAACAAGGACACTAACAAGCAAAGAGACACCACATGCGCATGTGGTGTCTTTTTGCTTGTTAGCGTCCGTGTTTGCACCGCTGTTCATTTCATCGTGTGAACTTCCCAAACTTTCTACTTACTGGATTGCGTAGCACATAGGCAGGCGGGAGTAAGAAGTGCAAGCTGAGGTAGTTGGTTGATATTCTTGAGTCGTAACAGCGCGAAAAAAACAAGGATGAAGAAGGCCGGATAGTTTCTTGCAAAAGCTTCAGGATGCACAAAACGAGGGGCGGGATCCAAAAATAAGCTCCACAAACGAGAAGCATTGACAACTAAAAAAATTGCAATCTTGAAAAACACCCTAGCGCAGGAGAAGACGAAAATACGAAGAACAGAAACGAACACCACGGGCGCTAACTTCCAACAGCTTTTATTCTTTACAATGTTTAACAATGTTTAGATGTTGGCTCAAGCAATGGTTAAGATGAAGCGTATAGTTCATGGAACTGCCATTCTAAAACTATATGTTGCCCTTGGATGTGAGCAATGGGTGAAGAAAGAAAAACTGTACCACCGTTGATAATTTATTATTTTTTTCGAGCCGCCGCGGTGGCTGAGTGGTTATGGCGCTCGGCTGCCGGCCTGAAAGACGCTGGTTCGATCCCGGCCGCGGCGGTCGAATTTCGATGGAGGCGAAATTCTACAGGCCCGTGTACTGTGCAATTTCAGTGCCCGTTAAAGGACCCCAGGTGGTCGAAATTTCCGGAGCCCTTCACTACGGCGTCTCTCATAGCCTGAGTTGCTTTGGGACGTTAAAACCCCTACAAACTTACAAACCAAAATTATCTTTTTTCGTGTCCGGAGTAAACGCATGAGGCGTCTGGGTAGACAGCACTCAGCTATATTTCCATGCTCTAAATGGAAGCAACAAACTCATGCGAAAAAAGACTCATAGAACAAGGCAGTTCACAAATGACGGCGTAGTGGAGCACAGCTTAGGGCTGTGCATACCAGGTCAGCATAGGTGGAGTCGTCACCCCACCTGCAATTTTTTCGCAGTGATGAGCGACAATGAACTCGTTTCTGACCAACTCATAAAAAAATCATGCGTGATACACAACAAAATCGAATAGTTTGCGCACCAACGAACCGAGGAACGAAAGCGTGTCCAGGAGTAGACCTCATCTTTCTCTTGTTGACGTGGGATTAGCAACGCCCAGACTTACTATAATCGGCTGCAAACTAAAAGTGCTAAAATGCCTACTCTCACCTCTATGGAATTTGAACAGACCATGGCTGCTTCTCTTATCCCCAGTTTTCCTAGGCGGCAACAAGGCACGACAACTATTGTGCAGACGCAGAGACTCATCGCGCGGTCACGAAGCCCGTAGCCCCAACACACCATTTGATGGCCGATAACCACCAGTTCAACTATTGCACAGATTGTAGAGAGTACATGTACTTAACGGCATTAAATTCAATGTTGGTGTATTTGGTTCTAGAGTAATTGATGATCATAATTTTCTGCAAATCATACTTCTAAAAGACATCACGAACTCAAATTTATAAGCTTTTTATATAGGATTAACTTCTTGATTCCGAATGTTCGCACTAACTTCGGAATTCATACAGTCGGATTTTCATTCATCAAACTTTCGAATTCATTGCACTATGATACTAAAACACTCCGTCTTGGTCGTCATTTAAACGCCAGCTTAATATGTTTCTTACCAACTGCTAGCCTAATTGTGTTTTATTTTTTTAATTGTTTTGTGTTTCCCCTATCGGTGATATCTCTGGTTTTGTGTTTCAATATGTTCTTTTATCTAATATGGTATAGTGTTCACCTGATATGTTATGACCCATTACTGTTCGCGGTTGCTATTGCTAAAAACTGTCATTAGTTTATCCATTTTAGTATAAGAGGTGCCCTTACAGCACATTGCCCTGGGACTTCTTTCTGTATGATCAATCAGTGGATGCTTGCATTTTTTATGTATTTTATGAAATTAACTAAACTTCTAGCTTCAAACTAAGAAACCGTTTTCAAGATATTCAATGCGCGAAAATGTAGCGGCTACGGCCGGGGAGATTTGACTCCTTTCAGAGACACTGGGACACTTATGTCAAAACCCATATCTGTTTAATTTAAAACACCAATTGACCTACTCGCTGTTTTTTTTTTTTTTGCGGCGTTGAACGCCATATTAAATGAAAAATATTGTATTGATTTTCCCGTCGTTCGTTTTCTTGCCTGCCTTAGAGGGTTACATGTTGGTAGGGCTTTAGCGGCTTGCTCGAAAAGCTTATTCATAGTTTTTGTGTGCCAGTTTCCTTTGCTACGACTTGTAGACCAGTCTAATTGTATAGTTTTGTGCGCACTGGTTTTCAGGCACAGGTGGACGCTGTGGAATGTGAGTGAACCTTGGTAACTGGTCTACAGGGACCTAGGAGGGGATGCGAACAAAATATAGAGGTTGTGCTGCGAGACAGACATTACCAAGCAAAACCTAACAGCACGAATTATTCACAGCTCTTCCGTTACAATACCTAATGCGATATGTCCAATAAGCACTCCCGTATATGAGCCTGTTAGGACAAGAACTGCCATACTTTTCGTGGCAGTCAGCAGCGTGCATCAAGTTTTAAATAAAAGAGAAAGCTTTGCTCTTTATTACAAAGGTATCCTGATGCATGGGCACGTGGGCTTCCACTTTAATTCTGCACCCGTCTGAGACAGTTCTGTGGTCCTCATTTGAAGATGTCCACAGGAATGCTGCTGTCGTACTCGCGAAAGGTTTATCTCGAGATTAAAAAATGATGGCACTTACATGGTGATATACATTATTTATTGCTTTAAGTTGAGGTCCTAACAACACCTTTTCCCTTTCAACCACTCATGCTGTATGTCGTAGATGTGCCCCTTGACAGAGATCTTTGCAATCCAATGTACCACATTCAAGAACACTGGCGTCTTTTGTGTCCTGGAAGGTAATTAGATATTTTCCAAGGCTACGAACGGCTTTCATAAAAAGCCTTCATAAAAAATAAGCACAAGGACACATTTGACACGCTCCCTGCCCTTCGTTGCACTCGTTCCGAAGGCCCAAATAAAACTCATGACCACCGATATCGCAGCATGCTGAGCTCGATGGCTCACCAAAAAACGGCCGACAAGAACAAGTGCATAGAACAGCAATTAGCAGGGCACCCTAGGCACACATACAAAACATAAAAGGAAGCATGGCCTGACCCCTCGTCTCTGCCATCTGCCTACGTGAATGGCATCTGTCACGCGACCGCAGGGAAGCATATTCTGCTGCCTGCTAGGTAATAAGTCGCCCTTGAGCAGGCTCTCGATACGTCGCGATTTCTCTTTAAAAACCTTTGGCTGGGACCAAAGCCCCTCTATAACACCAGGTACCACTCTCGACTATACTCCAGCCCAGCACTTACTCGCAGCACCACCAATTCTGCGATGAGTGCACAGGCAACGTTCTGACGCTGGGGAACCTAGTTCCAGTAAAAGCAAGCATACGGGCAATGGGATAGCATTCTTTAATGTGGGCATGCGCCAAACGCTATTTCATATTGTGCCTTAACGTACGCTCGCATTACATATCAGCGTTACATACTTACATAGTTTAGCGTGCGCGACTGTTGCTTGCTCTACTTATCGTTTTAAAAATGGCAATGCTCTTCGAAGCAGGAACTCTCGCCCCGAAATAAATTCGTGGTTGTTGGTGCCTTTTTCAGTACGTTCACTGGCAACAAATGGGGCACCAAGCTTTCGTTTCGTCTCATCTCACCTCTAACAAAACGTATGAGCGATAAATTTGCTTTATTTTTTTTTGTTTGTGTGACGGTTCTGACACTTGTAGTACTAAGTAGAAGAATCGGTTTCTTGATAAAAATGTTTTGCGTTTTTGCAACCAAGTGGTATCACTAGGCGGAGCTTATCGTGGCGTCTCTCTTCACATAGACTGAAGTTAAAGTGCGAATGTGACAAATGGTGTAACGTCCCGTAAAATGCTTGCGTTCAGCGTATGTAAGCGTGCTTATGCTTATGGTACGTAGACAGCGCGTATATATACTTTTTTCTAACCACATCTGCGTATGCCGCGAGAAGGCGACATGCAGACAAGGTGCGGAAAAACACACATTACCCGCTCTTCTGGTTGGCTGTGGAGGCCTCTGCCTTTGGTTGCCCTGCAAGTTAGATATGGGATGAAGTATATCTCTTGTGCACTTCTCTGACCTTTGTTACGCTCCCAACAGATGTTAGCACTTGGCCTCTGGTGCAGGACCCTACACAGAGCGCCCTAACTTCAGCGCCACTCGCAGTCAGTAACACATATCACAATAACGTTATGTCTATTAAAGTGACAGATGTGTGGCAAACTTCTGCTTTAAACAATCTTACTGCCGTATCGCCCTCGGACTAAGCGGGGTAATCATTGAATGAAGAATAAAGAAGAATAGAGACACCTGGCATGATGCCGTGTTGTGTTACGAATTAGAGATAGTGTCGCTGCGGCTTAATCGCAACGCCTTTTTGCAGCCGCGAAAAGTGCGAGAAGGCAAATAATGCACTACCGACTTAAGAATAAATGAGACCTAACTATGTTCACAATCTTCCACGGCGTGATACCGACATACATAGCGGAAATGTCAACTGAAGCGCTCTTGTGGGGTTTCCGCAAAAGCAAGGGACAATGTGCGCAGAGAGGATGCAGGCAGTGCAGACTGCATGTGCTGGAGCACTGGAAGAGCAGGGCTGCAGACTGTCAGCCTGCCCTCCATACTTAGGAATTAGAAAAAAGCAAGGAAACAAGTGGAGTACAATACATCGGAAAAGCAGCTGACCACCTGGAAAGTAAACAGCGCTCATAAAGACGGTGACAAACAAGGTAAGAAACACACTGCGCTATCAATTTAATTCCAGAATAGCACTCCGTGCATCTGTTCTTCCTTATCCCTGACTTCATGTGCATGTTTTTCTTCGTTATTTCGAAAAGAACTCACCAAGAAACCCAACATCTTCCAGCTGAAAATTTTTTCACTGCAGTTACCGAAGCGTTCAATGAAATGGCAACTTCACTCTAAAGGGCGCTTGCACTGTTTGCACGAAAGGGTCAAAAAGTGTGCTCTTTGGATTGTCGTGAACACCTGCCTGAAGCTCTGCCTACCTGCTGCTGTGTACTTACGACGAGTGGGCAGAACATTCCAGTGAGCAACATAACGACGCGCCAGCGCCTCCTTTTTGCAAAAGGCAATGAAGCCCCAGCGAAGGAGCATGAAACCAGGGTGACACAGTAAGACAGGCGTTCTTGTTTCTGGAGCGATAGACGAGCATGCTTGATTGGCTGGTTTTGAAGAGAAGGCGGAAGTGTTGATTCGAAGTCGACACGAAGAATGCTTGCGAACTGAATGCCGAGGCGGATCTTTTGCAGCATAAAAAAAAAGAAACGCTGAAAATACCAGTCGCAGATCGACACTACAAGTATATATCCTCCCTATACCTGACAATAGAAGATTTGTGCAATACACAAGGCGACGGAATCACATCCGCAGCAGCGTAACAAAGTGGTTTAGTGTCCTATAAAGTTATTTATCGGCTTCATTTAGGACCTGTGTGCTACCTGAAGAGTACAGTTCCACACGTATTGCCTCTCTTTTCTTCAGGAGGTGACAGAGAGGTGTGGGTTAGTGCGGCACGAGTTTCAGTGGTGGAAAAAACGCAAGCGTAGACATGAGCACTAGTGCAGATGTAAAAGCGTTTATAATAACTTGTAGCAGTGCAACTCCATCCACCCCAACCCAACAGATTCCAGCACACAATGCGTCACAGAAGTAATATAATTCTGTTCGGTGCTGTGAAATCTATGCAATTTTGTCCATATAGAACGGAGATCCGAACGCAGCTACACTTATTTCAATAATTTGCTCGCTACCCTATTTTTGAATCCTATAGAATTAAACGAACACCGAGGCACCGTATTCTTCCTGGATTCAGGATGATGTTGCGAAGGAATTAAACAATGCTGATAATTCGTTTACACTGCTCGTGTTTCAAAATCACGTCAAATGGCGCAGTGGTTAAGGTGCTCGTCTACTGAGCCGGAGTACCGTGGTTTGAACCCGACCGCTGTGACCACGTTTCGATGGTGGCGATACGCAAAAAAAGACGCCCGTGTGCTGTGCGATGTCAGTGCACGTTAAAGATCCCCAGCTGGTCGAAAAGTTTCCATAGCCCTTCACTACGGCACCTCTTTCTTCCTTTCTTCTCTCAGTTACTCTTCATTCCTTCCCTTACGGCGTGCTTACGGTGTCCACCGAGATGTCAGACGGTTGCGGCGTCGTTTCCTTTCCTCAAAAACCAATTTTCATTTTCATTTCTCTTTATACTTGCAGCAGCTACGCAGTGTATTCAACCTTGCATTCTGCATGATCGATGCCACTCACCATAGCAAAGTGTTCATTTACTGGTTAGAGGAGTAAATACGGCGAATGAGTGACCCGTACCCTGGACAGAAGATTTTACGCGCCCGCTCTACACAGGAATCATATCAAACGCAAGACACAGAGTAGGACCGTGAAATAACTCCTAAAGCACTCTTGGGTTGAGTAGCAAGGCCGTGAACGCGTTGTTTCTCTAAAGTGCCAGTTAAGAACTATAACGTCCAAGGACTTTATCTACCAGGGAGGGACAAGTTGATTACCTTCAAAAGAATGTTTTATCGCCAGCACACTGCATCGTCCGAGCCAGAAGACTGAATTGATTCACAAGCCCCATTGCGCAACAAGCCACTACAAATGTGCTATATTTCTCTTTCCAACGTGGGATTTCGTGTTTTTTCACACAGGCATCACAGGCATTGTGCTAAAAAAGTAGAGACAGCTGCAGCTACAAAAATCCTTCTCTAGAAAGCAATAGCACCACTTATGTGGGTTGTGATGTCCAAATATGTCGCGCCACAATGAAATGAAATAAAATGAAATCACTTTCTCCAATAATTCCCACCGCACTGAAGGCTGCTAGATTTTTCCGGGACAGAAAAACGATGCGACGCCCATCATTCACATAATATGCTACAGGTTATTGGCTATTAGTTGACATTTCTCTTTAACACATAGTTAAGTGGTGACTTTATATTCTTTGCACTGCGAGATGCCACTAGAAGACACATTGCCATCTGCGTTTGTTCAAGTGTATTACTTAAAGCATGATGGTTTGTCATCTTCGATGTTTCATCTTGGTGCCTGAAATGGTTCAGTGAAAGGCTTACAGCACACATACCTTGGAAGTGTGTCTCGGCAGTTTCAGGCCTGCTTTGCTTGTAGTCGCTTCGTCTGTCATCACACAGTGCGACATTTTTTTAGCCTTCATTGAGAAGTGTACATCTTCGGGGAAGTGTTTCAGCGTTTCATCGTCGTTCACGTTCAAGCTAATAATGACGATTTTCCACTGACCGTTTCCCTGGCACTCTTACCCGCTTTGCACATAGGCTTTACTATTCGCGCCATTTCTCGGCAGTCAATGTGCTCCTTGCGTTATGTATATGCGTCTGCAGTTGGCAGTTCTAAGGTTGCTATATGCAGCATGTGCGATTTTATTTGGGATGCATCACTGCTCTCGTTCTTCTCGTAGAATATTAAATTGTGTGCCCATAGTAAACACTGAGCAGATACAGTACATGCACTGGTCGTTGGCTGCAGAGCAGACTCGCCTACCAATTTAGAAAACTTAAGGTGAGCTAACAGAAATTACGGTTAGACTAAAATGCGACACCTTGGGTGGGTTTTAAAAATTAGACCAATTAGGAGTACTAAGAAAGAAACGTCCCTCAGCAGTGTCTATATTTTGCTGCATGCAGCACATGCTTGGAGCCTGATGGACCCGCAGTTAAACGGGCTACAAAAGTGAGCCAAAGCGTGAAACAAGCGGCAGTACTCACTCGGAGGCCGCTGCGTCTAGAGCCAAGAAAGCGAATGCCCCGGGATTGCTGCCAGCACCGATAGTCTATATCGCGCCGCCGGCTGATTGCTGAGGGGCGGTGCCACAAGCGCGTGATGGTCCCGGACAGCAGCCACTCTGAGGCTTGGGGAGACACGCAGCAGGCAGAGGACGACAAGCGCACAAATGTGTGGCTCAGCTGGCACAGCTTAAATGACGGGAAACGACTTGGGAGACAAGGCGAAGACTAGATATGCGCTATTAACACATTTAGGCCACGCTTGATAGAGTTGACGCAGATGTGTCCGTTCGTAACATTTTTCCTGCGACAATCTTGTTTCTCCTTCAGTACACCGAGGTTGAGGTGGAATTAGGGAAGCGTGACAAGAGCAGGAATATTCATTACAGGCTTCGTCTTTTTGAATCTTACATGATTCTCAATCCCGCTTGCTCTAAAGAAGCAACGCCTGCAGTTTGCGAAGCGAAATAATTCTAAGGAGGACTCAATACTAACGACAATTCCTCACCGATGGCTGTCCCTGATTGCTCAGCTGTCAGTGTGTGTTCGTGTTTTGTCGCCATGGGTGTTTTTCCACATAAGTGATGCTATTGCTTTCTAGAGAAGGATTTTTGTAGCTGCAGCTGTCTCTACTTTTGTAGCACAATGCCTGCGATGCCCGTGTGAAAAAAACACGAAATCCCATGTTGGAAAGAGAAATATAGCACATTTGTAGTAGCTTGTTGCGCAATAGGCCTTGTGAAAAAGCGGCACGCATTGGGAAGGTCGATCAAACAAGTCCTTTAATATGCACGTGTGATACATTAAAAATGTATGCGCGTGTTAACTTGGGGTACAGGCCAGCTTACATCAAAGGCGCGAGTACAAATTGAAAAGGAAGATGCAGCAATATTTCTTTCCGCCGCTTTTTAGAGGTACGTGCCATACAGAACGGACGACAGAAGAGAAAAAAATAATATTCAGCCTCTTCTTCATGTACTTATTACTTACCTGCAGGGCCTTCTTGACCAAGCGAGGCGTCTAGAAGGAAAAACAGTGCACAAACACAGGACGAAGAAAAAACACGATGGCACAACGGCTTCAGAGAGAACGCTTTTTCTCAAACTATACAGATTTGGTTTAAAATTCATAGACAGCGGTAAAACACCCATGGCGACAAAAGACGAACAGACACTGACAGCTGAGCAATCGGGGACAGCCATCGGTAATAATGAGTACAAGTGTTCCACTGCCCAACGCCTGGACATCAGACCGGGATGTCAAGGCGCCAGTGGCGCCTTACGGCATATTATACTAATTACTTGCTGTCTTCGCTCGTCCGCTTTGCTATGCAAACTGTGGCTGGACACTGGCGCACGAGCGGCGACAACTTTACTTTTTATTGCTACAAGTGTGAGAATTGGGCCTATATAGATGGTTGTTCATCGCGGTGAAACGCGGTAAACGTTTTACGGACAAAATAACGAAACGGCGACGCAACAGAGAGCACAACACAGCAGAAAACTTCTAACACAACACTTTATGTTTTGTATATATAGCGCAACGTAACTCCTCATGTCTCACTATATTTCCTTCGGTACTGGACATCGGTATCCTCTGTCCCTCGCTTTTATTCCCGCCGGCCGCTGCTGGTGTGCTTAAGATTTTAGACAGCAATACTCGTGGATTTTGGCATATTGTCTTTTTTATTTTATTTTATTGACTAATAACCACTGGCAAGAAGAGCTCTGTCGGCCTCTGTTGTGCCATGCCGAATTAAACTAATTAATTTATTTTTACTTCTGAAAAAATATTCTTCGTGCATATGCACATCACCTCAAGTACGCACATTTGTAGTGATAATCATGCACACGGCGTTTGGTTTGGTTACTGTCCTACCACAGAGATGCGCCTATGCGTTACACGCCCCCACAGTTCAGAGGCAGAGCTTATGAAGACCCACTGACAATAAAATTTTTCTATTATCGGCAAAGCATTCTGGTTACTGAACCATCAGAAGTGAGTCCAGCTGTCCGTGCCTATGTCCGCAGCCTTTAACTTATTTCCGACGGACGAGCACCAGCTAGTTACTATTGGCAATGAAGCGGTGCCACCCAGCAGTCGCGCTGGAAGCAGTGGTTGGCGCTTCCTTTCTCAAGCCGAGCGGCATGCGCCGCACATATTCTATCAGTGCCAACCCCAGATCCGTGGCGTTAAATACAGGCGGAATTATTGCACGCCTGTTCAAAATGCGACGAGAGGATAATGAGCGTCGCTGACGACACGGCGCAATCGCGCGCTGAACAGTCTTTGACTACGACTTTCTAATGAAGTGCCCAATATACCGTACAGAGTCTTGTAACCAGCGTTTTGGTTACTTGTGCGCCTTGTATGCTGTGATATGTCAGTGCACGTTAAAGATCCCCAGGTGGTGGAAATTACTCCGGAGCCCTCCACTACGGCACCTCGTTCTTCCTTTCTTCTTTCACTTCCTCCTTTATTCTTTCTCTTACGGCGCGGTTCAGGTGTCCAACGATATATAAGACAGATACTCCGCCATTTACTTTCCCCAAAAAAACCAAACCAAACCAACTCGCATATTACGTCTTTGCAGAGAGCCTGCAGTAGCAACATTACTAAGAATAATAACGGAGCCCGAGTTCGAACTGGCAGCTATCGCGGTGGTGATGTATATCCCGCGGAAATGAATCGGCCATAAAAGTTTCAGCCTCAGCGTTCTGCTTTCATGTGACACTCACTGAGAATATTGCCAATTTGAATAGTATCGGTATATCTATTAGAGCATCTAATGAGGAGTACGCATGTGAGGTGTGAAAGTGGGCCCCAAAAGGGGCTTTCACTCCAAGTATTTGGGTCAGTGAAGGGCGCGTCGCCAGTACATGCTTTTAAATAAACGTGAGAAGCCTGTAGCTTGATTGCTACGTTTATTTTCTTTTCTTATGTTCTGCATTGCTTACTTGACAAGCTTTGGCATTTAAAATGCCACACCAAAACAGTGCAGGGTCGGTTTGAACGCGGGCAGTGGCCAAGACACAGAACACGCCATCTCTTTCATTTCAACATTGCTTAAGTTTATATAGTTGGTGATTCAAATTACTCAATACATATTGTTATTTTGAATGCATGAAACACACTCCGGTGCTTTCAGTGTAGGTAGGTTGCCTGGCAAGACGGGCGATATTTACGTGAAGGAGTGGAATTAAAATATCTATAATTTACATATATATGCGTCATAAACTTTTAAGTATTTGTCTCAGACCACACATTGATATTGTGATATGGAAGGCCAGCAATATCGAAAGCGAGCTCAGTTTTTAAAATGGCGGACTATTCGCTGCTCTGAAATATAGAGCGTGAGAAACAAGCTTCTGAAAACTCTTTCGGTTTGTTTTCCTACGCATTTTATTAAAAATGCTGGCGCTCCATTTTTTGATGCAGGAGATCCTTAGGCACTTCACATGTTTTATGATGCAAAAAATGACATTTCCTGAACGACAACGAGTGCACCGATGCCAAACTATGAATGGGCAATATTAAAAGGTAACTTCCAGACCGCTTCAACTCATATTTTTTTCACGTTCTATTGGGTGCTGTGCTGGCGATTCTGAAAATTGAAAAAAAAAATACAGGCTCAGTTTCGATATTGGCGGCGTTAAATTTCGCAATATAATATTGAGCCGTAAAACCACAGTAATTGGCCTATTATTTATTTTATAAAAGTAATCGTGTTATTTGAGGTGCACTATGAAACTAATATCCACTTTTCGAAACAATTCACATGCAAGGCTTCTAGCGACGCGCCTTTTCCCACATTTGAAAGAAAATCCCCGCACACTCAGTACACTCTAGTATGCTCAAGTGTAACCAAGTGTAGTCTAATCTAGTGTACCTAGTATACCCTACTAGACATACATAAAGCTGCATAATACTTTCGCTTGGGGATTATAAGAATCTTTGGGGATTGTCGATGACGCGCTGGTACTAGGAGCTTTGCAGCTTTATCACCCTCTAAATACATAATTTGCAAAATTAGAACCATTTCACATGCTCTCTTTATTTTATTTCGCAATATCCGATGGCTTTTGGAACGCTGAATGCTTTTTTATAAACTTTCATATTATACTACTATGTGACGATGACAACCGGCAGAGAATAAGCTTACTGAAGAAGAATGGCACAGAAATAAAATGAACGACTTGTTAAGCGAAACTGTGGTGAAAAAATTGGAGGACGCTTAAGCTTCGTCTATAGGAGCAGGACGCGACAGTGTGTTGCCAAGGTATCCACGGAAGGCCATCGTTCGTTCGGCGCGACTCCTTTCCCGGACAGTTTAAGGAAAGGAAACATCTTGGAGGACACCCGAACCGCGCTAAGGCAAGAAAAATTAAAATAACATTGGTTTTAAGGAAAGGAAATGACGCCTGTCTCATATATCTCTGTGGACTCCCAAACCGCGCCGTAAATGAAGGAAAAGCACCCTTCTAAGACAACACCGTATTCACTAGACGCGCCTTTGTTCACTCCAAACGGTCGAGCTGGAGTGGCGGAGTGGTTTGCGTGCTCGTCTCGCACATTGGAGGGCCTGGCTCGATTCCCGAACTGGACAAATTTCCAGCTCTGTTCTACTTTTTAATGCTTCCGGCCACCGCCAGCCACGGCTAACGCCGCCGGCACCGCCTACACCAGCTTTTCTGCGACACCGGGCCCTTAACGCTATCGCGTTAAAATGAAAGGGAAAACCAGTGACTGGGGGCGATGCGGCAGCAACACTGGGCTGTAGCCGCTATTACGTATATCACAGGTCCCCATCACGTCTTAATGATGACTAGGATCACTGATACGTTCCTAGACATATCCTGCTCAAGTTGTCGGGAACGTTTTATCGCAGAATACGCTGGTTGCCTGCGATCACCGTCTTCGACAAATGAATTAGTAGTGGGCACCTTCTGCATGTTATAATTCACCCGTTTGGCGAAAGAAGAAACGCAAGGTCATCGAGAGGTAGAAATAACAAAAGGACTGAGATAAAAATAATTGACAGGAATCAGTGTTCCCGGGGCCTTTCGTTATCAGCCCAGCCGTCTTATCGCAGCGGCGCGCTTGGAGATAGAGAGTGGGTTAACTTATCCGTCTCCCCGACTTGTGTACGCCCGGAAGCCGCTTGCGGCTGTTACCTAACTGCAAAAAATGGCCAAGGAGAGGGCATGGCGAATAGCACACACCACAGAAGCGCATCACTTTCTGAAGTGACCACAGTTGCAGTTCCTGCTGTTGTAGTTTCCAGTTGTAGTTGCTGTTCCCCTCGCGCACTTTGTGGAGGCTGGACTGAGATTGTTGGCTTTGACTTAGGGGGTTTAAAGTACCAACGTGACTCAGGCTATCAGGTACTCCGTAGTGGAGGGCTCCGAAAATTCCGACCACGTGGGGTTCTTTAACATGCACAGTCATCGCCAGGCCCGGGATTGAACCCGCGCCGTTCGGGTCAGCAGTCGAGAGCTATAACCACTGAGCCACCGCGGTGGCGACTGTTATTGTTGACGCAGCCTGGAATGGCCGCCGCGCTATACTGTAATGAAATGAATGATGATAATAATGCAGTTTTACCATTTTCATTCTTTGCGTTCAGATAATGATGCAGTCTTAACGTTATGGATCCCCAACTCACCCATTATGCCATACTTGTAGAGTCGCCAGTAAACAAGATTCGCACAATGACGTCAGCGCAGTAATGAAAATCTCAGCGCGCGGCTGGGGCATGGCGCCATGCTTTGTGAACATATCTGGCACCTTTGTTGCCGCCGTGTTCGCACCCGCAGGGCCTAGCATTGCTATCAGCCGCTCTGGTGGCACGTCACGAGTGGAAATATTTTTTACTCCCGACTGCACATCGGATACTTTGTTTGTGTCAAAACCTTGTCAGCGCCATATGTCTCTCCTTTTTCTATGTACTCCTGTGTACTGCTCTTGAAAAACCTCGTTATGGATTACTATCTCCCAAATCTGCAGCATTAAATGTTTGCGGCACTGTTCTGGGGAAGAACACAGTCGCGCCCTCTTGCAGCGATGTTGTCAAGAGGGGAAAGTGTCATTGTTCTTGGCTTCCTTGTTATCATAAAAAGCGTGATGTCGAAGGGCGTGATGTGTGACGCAATGCAATGGTGTGAATGAATGAATGCAAGAATCAGGAATAACATGAATGCATAAAAAATGCCCTTATCCTTTCTCTTCGCGAGCCAGAGTTGGGAGGAAATTGCTTATAGCTTCGCTTTCCGTGCCAAAGTTGCTTGGCGGCTCTAATTGATTTGTTTATATTTTCTTTCCCTCTTGTATTCTACAATAGTTTTCGGTATGAACTGCTTCCTCGCCGCTAGTATTTAAAACATTTGAACTAGGGCCGTCTTGTGTACAAGGTCCACTTTTGCGAAAGTTGCAAAGATGGGCTACAATTGCGTAAAATGTTTATGTACAGTCCACAGAAACATATCAGTCTTCCAATTATATACTCAGCAAGCTCTCATGCTAAGCTTGAGCGTCTTGAGATATTTACTCTCAGTACGACATAGCAAAAATGAAACCTCGTTCTATAGCTCTGCATAGCCTCCTCGTGCTTGGAACTAAAAATTTCAATAGGACCGCAGGTTTTCAAGCTGTGAACAACAATACATTTAGAGAAATTGCTCTCTTAGCCGGCCCTTTCATAATTTGTAGCGACATACGCTGTCTCATGCAGCCGACTACAGCTAAGTGCAGCTATAAACTCACCTCGAGCCTCGCGCCGATGTCACGCACCAGCCGGTTCTTGTGGACCATGACAGCAAGCAAAATGCATGGCCGGTTGGGGCCCTAAAATATACCACCTCGACGTGCATCCAGTCGTCTTTATTTTGATTTTTATTTAGAGATACAGCCAGGCATTTTGAAGGGAGTGATGTATTTGTGAGCAATTTCTGTTGTCAATACATTAAATGAGCACTTTCTCCGAAGTATGGTAACTTGTTGAAATACCCTGCATTCATGCCACTCGCTGTGTCAATTATAGACCTAGTGGAGAGTCTGCATCACAATAAACATGCTTCTTTTACTTTGTTTCAACGAATAAACTAATGCTGACAGCACCGTGTCTGTCATCGTACTGCTGATTAAAAATGGGAAGTGCACTTGTGTTTTAAGAAAAAAAAAGAAAGGAATTGTTGAAGACGCATTTACATATCCTGCCCTTGGATGCATTAGCCGCTAACTTAATACTCTGGACGCGGAAAGTAATTTTAAAACTCCCTGACCAGGTTTTGATATATTGAATAGTTAAGTCCATTGCTGAGTTTAGGGCATTAGGATCGTCTCTCAAAAATTTTGAGCCATCTGTGAGCCCTGAAAAGCTGTGAGAATTTAAAGGCTGTTCACGCTTTTTCTCGAGAAACTGATTTTCTTGCCCCGTCCGCTGGCACTGCAGCCATGCCTGTGCCAGGAGAGGCCCAAAACGCACTTCATTTTTTCATTTTTTAATTAATTGGGAAATGGCGTGCAACTTCCATGTCGTCTCTTCATCGCACTGACTTTTTTGTTGTGCCTTTTGTTTTTGCACAGATAATTAAATGAAGGAAAATAAAACCTAACATGCACTAATATCATTCATAGCTTCGTAGCATCGAATATAGATTTTTTCGAGTTTAGTTGTAGCCCGGCTTCAGTAAGGCATGTGAGTGCGTGCTGAAGACGCAGTAGATGGGAAGGGAAAATAACATAAACAAGTTTGACATGCGAACCCGCTGAGAATATAGCCGCTGGCAGGCGAACTTCTCTGGGTTTGATACCCGATGCAACTCCATGGACTGAGGGAAAAACTCCTGCGCCGTTATTTCGGTTTTTGTAGAGTCCTCCGTCGTGTCGGCGAGATCAACTATGAGGTTTTCCCTCACGAGACACCCGAAACCCGACGACGCAATCGCTCCGAGGTGGTCCACGTGGTCCGCCTCAAGGCTTATCACACTAGGACGCACTGACCTGGTGTCGTGTGTGTAGAGAGTGGGAAGCATCGGGTCGATATTTCCCGAACGGGGGTGGGGGGGGGGGGGGGGGAGGGGGCTAATTCCACTAGCGCTGAAGAGGGCGACGAAGATTTCGTAAGCAGTGTACGGCTCGCGTTCTCTTCTCGGCCGTTCTTTCTGACCGCTGTGGGGCCTAATACTTCGGGCTTCGTGCTTGATCCACACGAAAGGCAATTTATCTACATAAATAGCCTACATGACACTATTATGCATAATTCTCTCAAATCTGGCTGAGGTATTGCACAAGCATAATGGTGTCACGTATATAGTACCTACGTAAATAATGGTGCCGACATAATTAGCCTACATGACAATATTATGCATAATTCTCGGAAATCTGGCTGAAGTATTGCGCATGCAAAATGATATCACGTAAATAGTACCTACGTAAATAATGGTATTTACATAAATAGCCTACATGACAATATAATGCATAATTCTCTCAAATCTGGCTGAGGTATTGCATATGCACAAAGGTATCACGCAAATAATACCAACGTAAATAATGATACCCAGATAAATAGCCTACATGGCAATATTTTGCACATTCTCTCAAATCTGGCTGAGGTATTGCACATGCATAATGGTATCACGTAAATAATACCTACGTCAATAATGGTACCTACATAAATAGCCTACATGACAAAATTATGCATAATTCTCTCAAATCCGGCTTAGGTATTGCACAGGCATAATGGTATCACGTAAATACTACCTACGTGAATAATGGTACCTACTTAAATAGCCTACATGACAATATTAGGCATAATTCTCTCAAGTATGGCAGAGATATTGCTCAGATATAATGGTATAAGATTGAATTCATTGAAACCGACTGGGTTGATGAAGGATGTTTTCGGCTGGTCAGAGGCAGCCATCGGGATTCGCCAATAGCCGAAACCTAAGTATGAGGTCTAAAAATATTCCGGTCCCTGCAAGTATTCCAGTGAATCGTTGATTCTAGGTATAGGATAAACACCCTTGCGGGTGATCATGCTGAGGCGGTGGCATTCAACACACAACCTGAGTGAGCCATATTTTTTCGTCACCAGGAACACAGGAGACACCCAGTGGCTGCGAGGGGGCTGTATGGCGCCGAGCATGTCGTCGACATTGTAACGGTCGACGCGGCGCTCAGTGGGCTCAGGGAAGGGGCATACGTGCCGGTATCAATTTCGTCAGAGACCGCCAACACGGGGCTCGAGGAAAGCTCATAAAAGACGAGAAATAGCTTTGGAGAAGTGCCAATATCTGGTCACCTTGAGCGGGCGGAGGGTCGGTAGCGATGACGCGAGGAAAGCCGCCGACGGAAAGCGGATTGGGCGCAGTCGCACAACAGGCTATTACAGCAACCTGGAGACAGGTACTTTGATAGGAGAGCGCTTAAGCAAAAGCAAGGTCCAGTTCTTCAATACAGCCAAGGCATTCACCGAAAAGGAGACGACGAGACGACGGGCAAGAAAATGACAGTAGCGATGGAACGGGGGGTCTCTCGCCAGGAGCATATGGAAAGCGTCATCGGCGATCCCTTTATGGGTGGGATTACTTTTGTCAGTATTGGGCATAGATTGGTTTAAATGTTTGTATAGGCAAACGATGTCCTCAAAATAACTAGCGAAGGTTTCGGACGGTAGCTGAGTTCGAGCACGAAGACGTTGCTCAGCGGGTAGTTTCCGCACGGTGGGACGGCCGAAAACATCGGCGAAGCTCGTCTTTAATGAGGACAAGGTGGGAAGGTCGGTTTCATTATTACGAACTCATAGGTTAGCAAAGTCCGTGAGGAAGAATAGGACGTTACTCAGTTTAACAGAATCGTCCAACCGATTGTAACTGCTGCCGCGCTCGTAGGAGGCCAGCCAATCGTCGACGTCATGGTCGTCGCTGCCACTGATGAGAGAAGGGTCATGCTGGAGGTCCATCCCGGAACAGAGGACGGTGGCAGCAATGGGCGGCGATGGTTGGCTCGTAGCTGTCTGGAATAGTGGCCGGGGCGAGTAACGTTCGGCTCTGAAGTTGAGGACAGGATGAGGGCCGGAAAGGGGATCGAGTCACCTCCACCAAGTGTAAAGGTATTTAAGCGAAGCGCAGGCTGGGGGTCGTTGGTCGAAGATCGTAACCACGGACACACCCACTGGCGTCACTCAGGACCTCAACTGCTCTTCGTCTACCTCTTCGCTGTGCCGCCTGAATGTCTGGCGGTTGGTTCTATTACACTATACATATTATAGAAGATTGATGTCGATTTATGGGGTTCTGACGGCGATGGTTATTATGTAAATCTACCTTTCTCAAAGTGCCACTGCATGATTATTGTTATTTTTTAACTTCATATGGTCATATTGTTTTAATTAGAACTTGACGTTTTGAGTGCTAATTAATACACCAAACAACCGGGCAAGATTCATCTTTGTCATCACAAAACCTGAGGTACAGAAAAAAGTTCTTAGCCATATGTTGTGAGGTACCATCGTCCGTTAACTAGGTAAATCTTCCCTACTAGTATAAACCTCGAATAAAAAATATAACAAGTAGGCTGTCTGAGTGACCACCTATGAGCTTTATATTGAATGACACAAAATGAACTAAAACTGCGAAAATATTTACGTTAGGTTGGGTCAGGTTAGGTTTGGTATTCAGAAGTAAAAACTGAATACGTACACTTTTCTGTTTTTTTCCTATACCACGTGAGCTTTGGCTTTTCACTTCATCAGTGCCTTTGGCAGAGGGTATTGGCAGAATCGGCGAGAGTTGCCGCACGGACCGCAAGCACAGCCCTGTACGACCGCCAAGACTTCCTGAAGCCATGCGAAGCATCTGATTGTTTTCTTTTTTGTTTTTTAACGCACTGCTAGGCATACGCGCGACTAATTCAAAGCACAAGCCTCGTGTCATCAGCTGCTGTCATCACGCTCAATGTTTCACGAACTAATATCGCAATCAGCGTTTCTACTGTCTTTGTTTTGTTTTCATCTGATTACGAAACGGTTCTGGCCCACCTTGGCAACAGATGCTTGTTTTTCCATTACAACATTAAGCAAGTAAAGAAGAGGCTTGAGAAAAAAGATCTCGAAGAGCAATACGTTTCTCTATCTGAGTTAGAAGACAAGACTCTTATGCTACCTTTCGTTTTCTTGCGCGTGCATTGCTGTGTCGGCGAACTTTTCATATAACAAGAAAGAGTAATGTAGATAGCGAGGTTCTTTGCAGAACACTGGACCTCCTTCTCCAAGCTGGTTTCACTTGTCCTCACTGGAGGGTCGCCGCCGGGTATACCAAGCAATGCGATAAGCGGTGGAGAGAATCGGAGCTGCGCGCATCTCAAGGAGCCGCGCCACAGACCGGGTCGCCCTTGCTAGTCATTCGTGCACATGCGGCAACTCTCGCAGAGAACTAGCCGAGTCGCTCCGTGGTAACACACTGATGACTCAATCTGTGTGCCGGAAAACTACTGCGTTATTGTGAAACAAAATGGAGAGGACATTGGAGTGGGTTATGCTTTCCATTCTGAGCAGTTTCACGCCTTTTGAATGCATTTTTCATTTTTTTTACATTGTCTCAATTAATGAATAAATCAATTACACACGCTAAATTCTCTTATATAGCATAATCAAGTATTAGAATTGGATTGTGATCATATTGACGCCTTTGAACCCCTTTTTTCAATTTTTTTCATGTCTTTAATTACTGAGTTAATTACAATGATTTCATTAACTCCTCATAGCCTGTTACACATCGATCAATCATCAGTCTCTAGAACCACAAATCGCAGAGAGCTAGCCGATTTTTGTTTACGCAGCCCCCGATTATTTCCGACACGCGGTGCCGTACACTAAGCCCATGCCTTTTCGACCGAAAGAGCTGTATACGCTGTCGCGTATTATACCCCTGTCACACGGACACAGTAAAGGTACTTTGAACTAATGCTCCATTACTCTAAGGACGAACGCGCGCTGCCACACGGAGGCGCCAAAGGACACCTAGCTCAAAGGAGCTTCGAAACAAGGCAGCTCGAGTTCGTCCTTTGAGGCTTCAAGGGAGTACTCTCTCTCCCAGCGAGTTAACAGCATAAATAAATTGAGAAAAGAAACGTTCAATTTTAATTTTATAAATTCACTTCATAAGATTAGTGGTGTTTTAAAATATAAAATCATTTGTTTTGTGGCAGTCTCACCACGCCATACTCTCGTTCCAGATATACGAGCGTCACGGTAGCCACGGCTCAGTGTGGCCAGCACTGTGATGTTATGCTCTGTACTTGGAAAATCATGTCATTATTGCAGTTAAAATTGCGTTGCTTTAACATAATACGGTTATAAAACTAATTTACTAAAAAAAAATGCGACATTTCTGTATTTACATGTACAGTGAGGTTTGCAATTTCAATAACGCTTTTCGCCGATGAGGGCGCTAAAAACTTCTAGCGAAGGTCGTTCCGCGACCGTGTAGCACGGACGAACTCCCTTGAAGTAGTGCTCCTTTGGGAGCGTAAAGGAGCATTAGTTCAAAGTGCCTTTAGCGTGCCCGTGTGACCGGGGTATTAGTCTGCTTTCTGGCGCTCATTTCAAGAAGGGCGTCACATCCGAGAAAGCGTAATAGTGTTATTCGCAAATTCGTACTATATAGACCTCCTATGACATGTATGCTGCGTATGCGCCGACGCGCAAGTTCAGACGTGTAAGACCGAGTGAGAAAGATAAAATATCCGCTCAACGTATATAGCAGCGCGTGTACTGAGTTCTGAAAGACGCCGATTCGATCCTGGCCGCGGCGGTCGAATTTCGATGGAGCCGGAATTCTAGAGGTCCGCGTACTGTGCGATGTCAGTGGACGTTAAAAAGGCCCAGGTGGTCGAAATTTCCAGAGCCCTTCACTACGGCGTCCCTCATAGTCTGAGCCGCTTTGTGACGTTAAACTCGCGTAAACCAAAACTGCGTGTCAACCTCAGGAGACACCGTAAACCCGCTAAAAGCTAAGCACAGCAGATTCTGAGCCTGACGGCAAATACAAACTCGTCTCGAAACCTGCATGAATGCAGTAAAATATGTGTTAATACCCTGACACCTGTTCCAAGTGTGATGAAAGTCTCACACTTTTGCACGTTTCGTGGAGGCGTGCGGGAAAGGCTGAACCTTTAAAGACAGCACATAAGTCTTACGAAGAGTGGGAGGCACAAGTGTCTAACGTATGCTGGGAAGATCAGCTAAGCATCTGATACAAGGTTCGTGAAGCAGCTCGGGCCCCTGAATTTCTAGAATAAGGACTGCACCCATCTGATATACTCACGCCACTCTCAAAACCAGGTTCTCTATTAAAAAAAATCATTCTCTTCCTCTCCTTTGTTGTCCTCGTGTTCTGGCTGTTACAAAAACCATGACACCATAACTTCACGCCACAGTCTTGGCTGGACACACGCATGGGCGCTTTCCAAGGAAAAGAACTGGAAATAACGCTCTATCTCCGGTCGTTGATCGCGTATACCAGCGCATGTGCGAACATTCCACTAGTGAACGCACGATATCACGGGCTCCATCATGGACAACAACCAAAACAATGTCATTTTTTTTGGCCTTCACAGTGAGCAAGGGTTCTGTGAGGGAACCAAGACATCTTTTCATTGGTCCTTTGGTGGGTGCCGTTTATTTTTTTGCCGATGATAAGCTTTAGCCACAGTTTGATCCGAGTATCTGATCCTGTTGATTAGGAATGGACACACCACCGCAAAAATTTCTGCCGAATTGGTGAGGTTTATATAAAAAAAAACCCTCAGCACAGTTCCGGCTCTGTAACGCGAGATTCAGCGATAGCTGTTGAGGTGTTTAGTTTTGGGGATGTGTTCCTGGCGCACTGATGTAGTAGTCAAGTGATGCACCCCTGCACTGGCAGGCGGCTGTCCCAAACAGAGCCACGCGTATGCTTATGCGAACAAAGTTGACCGGCGGCGCTACAGGTCGGTGCGCCAGCATCCATCCGCTACGCCGACGGCGCACGACTACGACGCGAAACCCAGGGACGGGCGCCTAAAAGCTATCGCTGTTAAGTGTTGGGTACATCTGCGGGACTTTTACAAGAACAGAGATTGTTTTATGGGGTGCTACATATTCCACCAAGTCCGCGAGAAGGCGGATCAGGTTTCAGATTAGAATATAGGTCGCTTTGCTAGCTCAGCAACTTCCGTTTCTATCGCGAAAGGAATTCTAGCCGCACTCCCCGGGTTTCAACGGTGTTGTATTTGTATGTTTGTTAAGCCACTGAGTAGCAAGTGTAACTGGTCCACTTGGTAAATGGACACCTCCATCGCGCTGCGTGTGCGACAAGATGTTAAAAGATTTAAGTCGAGCATGCATAGTAAACCACCAGCAAGAAGACCAAGCAAGCACTGTTGTGATTCGCTACATGAATGGGGTAAACCATCCTTTAAAAAAGGTCATGGGCCGGGCCAACGTGAAGATCGTCCTTTCTGCCCCCAACAAGCTGGAAAAGCTTTGCAAGCTAGTAAACAAGGATCGCCCATCGTCGAAACAATGCGAAAATAAAAGTGAAAAGTTCGCTGACTGCAAAAAGGAAGTCGTGTATAAGATACCACTATCATGTGGGTCATCTAACATTGGTACAATAGGACGTTGCCTGAACGATAGGCTACGGGAGCATAACAAACACTTAAAAGAAGGCGCAAGAAAAACTTACCTGATCACGTGGCCACATGCAAGCGCACGGCAAACATTGACATAAGCAAGGTTCTAAGAAAGTACAAGCATCAGCGTGTGCGCGAAATGCATGAAGCCTATCTTATTCATTGCAGAGGGAAAACCTGTGTCTGCGCGCCCTCTTTAACGCTGAAAAGAAAAGAGATTAGATTCCTTGGTGGCTGAGCATGCGCAGAACCTTGCTACTGTTTTTATCTTTTTATATTTTTTATGTTTATATTCAGTGGGCGTTCCCTTGGGTATATATCGCTTAATAGAGAGAGACGGACTAGTTGGTGACTATTAGTATAGTGCATCTTGAAACCGCGCAAAAAAGGACAAGGGACGAGGAAGAAACCAACAGGAGAGAGCGCGGAACTTCAACTGGTTTATTACAACAGTGCGTCACAATTATACAATCATCGTAATCACGTGAGAACATGACAAACGATCATCACGTAACACTTGTGCGCGGGCGTGTACGAGACATCATTCAATCTAGATATGAACACTCTTTATCGGAAAGGTTAACCGAGGTTTTGCTGACACACGAGCCGGATTCCTTCTTGATGCAGTAGGCCTCATACACTTCTCTGCTTAGTTTCGACCCGAACTTTTTGAGGATAGTGGTATCGCGGAACCGAGGCGTGCAACCACGGCAGTGGCGACAAAGGTCGGCCACATGCCCTCCCCCCACCAATGCGCCTACTCCTGCGTGGTGCTCCTGGAGTCTGACCTTTATACAACGTCCAGTTTGTCCGATGTAGCTTTTGCCACAGGACAGTGGTATACGGTAAACAACCCCCCTTTTGCACGTGACAAATCTTTCTGAGTGCTTGATACCGCATTCTTCTTTGTGCTTTCCCTGCACCTTGTTGCATAGGCCGGCCAGTTTTTGGGGTGCGGTGAAGAGCACCGGCACGTCGCCCTTCTGAGCCACTTTTTTCAAGCGATGCGAGGTCTTGTGGTAGTATGGGATGGCAACGGGTCTTTTGCGTTGCGCTTCTTCCCTACGGCGGTGCTCAGGTACGCCCTTGGCTTCACTGGCAAGGGCCTCTAGCACAGAGGTGATTCACTCCCCATGGAAACCAGCACTGGTCAGCCTTTTTAGCTGGAAACTCACGCTGTGTGCCATTTCATAATTACAGGACTTGTCCAGGGGCGTACCTTTGCCAGGGGCGTACCTGAGCACCGCCTTAGGGACGTATGACGTGTGTACAATGTAGACGGCTGCTTACGTGACCATATCACCGAGAGCGGCAACTTGGGTACGAACTCAGCTGGGGGGCAAGATAACAGCCGACGTGCTCTTCGAGCCTGCTCGATGTGCGGCACGAGCCCACGAGAGGACCTCACCTCGGAGCCTTCTATCGGTCACGAAAGGAAAGGCCGACCTCCTCGTACTTAATCTCGGGGGCCACCCTCTCGTACTGCGTCACGGGTTACCCCTGGGCACAGAGCACGTTTTGGACCCATGCTTACCGGTTGCCCTCGTGCAGCCTGCGTCTCCGGCACCTTCCCCCCAACACCAGAAGGCCTACCAAGGGAGCCATTCAATTTCGGCCCCAATCTGACCTCCGCTCAGTTCGCCGTACAGAAGGCCTGACTGCAGCAACACCGCGGTAGTCTCACTCTCTGTGCCAGTGAACTCAGGGGTACTTCCTGGGCACACTACCGCATCGACACCTCAATTCACGGCCCCATTTTCCACCAACCTGGTCTCATCGCACCGGCTGAACAGCGGGTTTTCCAGCAACACGTGGCCTACATACACGACCAAACCATTTCCCCTTCTACACCAAGCAATTTTGGACAAAGTCATTTTTGAGAAGAAAACCATTTATGAACGCAGCGTTTTCAACAATGTAAGATTTCACTATAAAAATAATTATATCTGCAGATCACCCGACGGCAGTCTTGAATTCTTCTTGTGTTAACGTTCTTGCTATCGTAAAAAGCGTTCCCCATTGGATTTTTATAAAAGTCTTAACCGTTCGATGCGCCCGATAGAAACATTTTAAAGGAAGTATTTTGCTACATATCAGTAGAATATTACCCTCAATTTACCCTACAATTATCTTACGATTTTCCAATTTTAATTTTTTTTTCTCAAATTGCTAGACATGTGTGTAGACCGTGGTTATCTCGCGTTGTCCTTATGTGGGAGAAAGACGGGGCAAACCGCTTCTTCTTGGGCTACCATAAAAACTACGTCTATGCGTTACCTGACCTTGACGACGGGCTCGACCAATTGAAGCGGTACCAATAACCAAACGCCTTTGTCCTCCTTTCGAGATACTGGCCGTAGCACTCCATCCTGAAGACGCGAAAAAACCGCCTTTTGTGACCTTCGATGGGCTCTACTACTGTAACCGAATGCTCTTCGCCCTCTCTAGCGCCCCAACCTCGTTCCAGCCTCTCATGACCCACCTGTTGGGCCACAAGAATTGGATCATGGCGCTGGTATGCTTAGATTACATGACTGTCTACGCAGCCACTTTTCAAGAGCGTCAGTGTTCTCGAGGCACTTACCGCCGTGGCGCATCGCTTGTCCCGCTCTTCGGCGATAGCCTAGTGGTCTCGCAGAGCGGCCCTTAAACGAGATCTGCTCGCGCAGCCGCGGGTTCGACTCCCAGTCATGGGTATTGATTCAATTTTTTTACGTTCTTCATGGTTGACTACTAACTTAGCTGAACGGGAAAACTAGGCACCCGGCGATCGAAGCACGAGGTCCCGTAGTGAATTTTTGGCTTCAAAAGTTTTCGTGGATTTGCGCCCTTTTATGTCATTTCATTGCAGACTTCGCCTAGTGGAACATGTCATTAACCGCCCTGCTGAAAAAGAACTCAAAGTGGAATTTGACCGTGGCCAACAGCGAGGGTTAGTCAACATCAAGCACGCCGTCCTCGATCCCCTACTTTGGCCCACTACGACGAGTCCACTCCAGACATCTTACAAACGGACGTCAGCCAAGATTGACTCGTAGCTGTCCTTATATAGTATGACGAGTCTAGCGACCAGCGTGTCCTGGCTTATGCCAGCTGCCAACTGTCGGATGTTGAGCGCCGCCGCAGCTCGTCGGAGCTTCAGTGCCTCGCCGTTGTCTGGATGGCTGCTAAGTTCCGTCCATGCTTATAAGGTAGCCACTTAACAATAGTCCCGGGCAATTGCGCTCTGACTTGGATCCAGTCCTCCACGCATTTGAATGCGAAGTTCGTGCTCAGGACACTCCAGCTACAAGATTACGATTTCACCATCGTGGATCGCTGCGGCTCCGCCCATCAGGATTTTCTCTTGCCAGTGACGTCTTTGACGGATCTGCGTACTGCGCAGGCCGACGATTCTGATGCAGCTACCATTGTCCACTCCATCAGCGTTGGTGCTGCGACGTGCACCCGCAAGGTGTGGACGGTGTTTTGTACCTTGTAAAATGGCTATGTGGCCGGCCCTCCATGTTTTTCCTGATAGTCCCGGCTTCTCTGCGGCCTGATGTCTTGCGCGGCTTGCACAACGCTCCCGCTGCAGGCCGCCTTGGTCGCGACAAGACTCGCGTGCGTCTCGGACCGCTTGTGGTCGCCTAATACGGGTCGTGACGTCCGACAACTTGTGGCATCGTGCCAGACGTGCCAGTACCAGAAAGCCTCTACCGTGAACCCCAAGCCGCCCCTAGAGCCTGTTCCGTCACCAACTTCACCTTTCGAACTGGTCGGGCTAGACCAATTGGGCCCGTTTCTCAAGACGCGTGCCGGCAACAGGTATGACCGCATGACACAACGCGGTTGATGCCGTTCTCGATCGTCTATGGCTGAACATCCCTCCATTCCCATCGACACACAGCTCAGCCTGCCTCGTCCTGCTACCTCTCTAAAAAAATCTGCCCGCCGGTTTCATCTCGCTCATCTGGACGCCCGGCGCAACCTTTCCAAACCTCATGCGCGTGCACAGGAACGCTTGCCCTCTTCCTTCTTTCCTGCTCAGCGAGCTGGTCCTTATCCACCGAACCATCCGCGCTACGGTACGTGCCACCTAGCTCTTCCCTAGTTGCCGGAGCCATTACGATGTCGACGGTCTGCACGGCCTCGTGAGATATTGTCTCGAAGACTTGCCTGATCGGCGCCAGCGCAGCGAACGCCAAATCTTTCTGGAGCATGTTGCGCATCTCAAAGGATAAGTATCCGGCGCCCACGATTCCGGAACACTATCCGGTAATATGACGCAAATGCCTGCCTGCAACTGCGCCAAAAAGGCGTCCACGAGCCGCTCTATACTTTGCCTGGATAGTTTGGTGCCCAACCGAACTCTCACGTCTCCACCACCTGTCGATGCTTACAGCGCACCAAGCTACGTACCAGCGAAGGACATAAACCCAGAATGCCTCATGACGGACCTGAGAGACCTTGACGCATTCCTCACAAGGGGCGACGCCATAATGGGACCACTGCGGAAAGTCCACGCCCCGCTCCAGTGGAGCCTGCAGCCATTGCCCTGGGACACGTCATCTGAGGCGGTCATGGCCACTGCTTGCCTCTCAAGACGCGGAATGGCCTTGCGCTTGCTTTTCATTAAGCCCCCCCCCAACCCCTCACCCCCTGTGGAAAAAATGTTGCAGGTTACGGCGTACGCCGTACAGAGAGTGCGCGCTGCGCCCGAAGAAGACAAAGAGTGGCACCAGCGCGCCATGCGAGCGCGATGGAGATCTAAAAGAATCGCCACGCCAGCTGGGTTTTCCGTGGCTCCTGCATCCTTGATTTATTTCTGCTGGGCCTATTGTTAGCAGCGTTGCTGCAGGGCTCGCGCAATGGCGGAAGGTTCCTTTATAAAGTCTGCGACAGTCTGCGGGTGACTGCGGACAAAACCACAGAAGAATCAGTATTTCGCACCTTCCATGGTGTGGTGGAGCTTCGTGACTTCCATTGCAAAAGCGGTTCAGTAACGTAGTTCACTGGAAATGTCTGACAGATAATATGGTGCGGGCCTTGGTACCTTGAAAGGAGTTTCGTGGAGAGGCCGGGACCGCTTGACGGAGCCCAAAGCCACATGCGTGAGTCTGGAGTATACGACGGAGGAGGACTGGTAGGAGCTCGAAGGTGCTTCCGGCGATTGTGGTCCTCGGTGGTAAGAGATTGGGCAAGATGGCGGCATCCATCACCATATGTGAATGCTTGAAAAGGGTTACGGACACGGACACATCCGGGCGATACGAGAGCACGGTATCCATAGTGCAGGTCGGCTAACCGCCATAAAGAAGGAAAAACGGAAGGAACCAGTTGTGCTCTTTGTGGCAGTGTTGTAGCGTATATGACAAATGGGAGAATGCAGTCGTAATTTTAATGGTCAGATGCCATATACATGGCCAGCATATTGCCAAATGTATGGTTGAAACGTTCAGTCATGCCGTTTGTTTAGGGTGGCAGGCCGCTGTAGAGCGGTGAACAATGTGGCATTGTCGAAGGAATGCTTCGACGATGTCTGAGAGGAAGACACGGTCCCGGTCGCTCATAAGTTCCTTAGGGCAATGAGGGCGCAGAACGAGATGATACAGGATGAAAGACGCAGCGTCTTGCGCAGACATGGATGAGGATGTCAGGCGCATATGTAAGAACAAAGATTCCAAGACATGGGAAGAGCCTTTGGCACCCGTGGGGAAGGTAGTTGCAGGTTAAAGCGAGGGCGTCCTGGAGTGAAAACTGGCTGGATTTAAGGCGGAGAGTTCCAGCCGCAGGACGTGCAGATGCTCTAGGCAGGAAAGCGAGGAGGGAAGCGATCAAGTGGTCCTGGAGTTGTTCAAATGGCATATCAGCATTGTCTAGGGAAGAGGAATCACTGGTGCTGCGAAATGTGGAGTCTGAGTCACTGGGTATAGGTGAGCGGTAGCGAGCGTCGATAACGTAGCACTTACGGCTAGATGGATGAATAGCCTGAATGTTGTATTCATGTAAACGGAGAGCAAAGAGATCAAGACTGCCACAGGGCTCTTTGAGGGAGGACAACCAGCAGAGAGCATGATGATCAGTAACGAAACGTGATGGCTGACCATATAAGTAGGGTCGGAACTTCACAATGACCCAAATGATCGCCAAGCATTCTTTTTCGTTACACAATAATTCCTTCCATCTTTTGCCAACGTGCGGCGGGTGTACGCAACTTTTTCGGGGAAGCCGGCCTTCCGTTCAGCGAAAAGAGCACCTTGGCCCACTCCGCTGGCATCAGTGTGAATTTCCGTGCTTTGACTTGTCAAAATGACGAAGGTTTGGAGGGTACACCAGAAGGCGCCGATGCTTTGAGGAAGCTGCGTCACAGGCAGCTGTCCAAGACGAGAGTTTGGGGTCACCGGCAAGCAGCTCAGTTAGAGGGGACCGGGTGGAGGCGAAATTGTGGACGAAGCGGCGGAAATAACAGCATAGCCTGTAAAGCTACGCAGCTCTTTAAACGGAAGGGTTCGAGGGAACTTGGATACTGCACGCAGTTTGGTGGGATCAGAAAGAACGCACTTTTTAGAGGCGACGTGGCTAAAGATATTAGGCCACCGGGCAGCGAAGCAACACTTCTTTATGTTCAGGTGCAGGCTGACGTCGGTCAGACAGTACAGGACACGCTCGAGGTGGAATAGCTGTGACGAAAAGTACGAGCCTAACGACGTGACGTTAAATTTGTAGAGGCCGTAGGACGTAGCAAAAGCCGTCTTCTGCCTGTCAGCAGCTGCCAAGGGCACCTGCCAGTAGCCGGAGCGCAGGTCAAGCGAGAAAAGGAATTTCGTGCCATGGCGGTGGTCGAGGGCGTTGGCAATCGGAAGTGGACACACATCCTTTCGCGTACTTTTGTTGAGCCGACGGTAGTGAACACACAAGCGGATGGATCCGTGCTTCTTCCACACGAGAACAACGGGGGAGGCCCAAAATATGGGGTGTGAAAAGGCAGGATGACGCAGCGCTGGAGCACATCATCCACTTATTTTAATGACCTCACATTCTGTAGGCGACATGCCATGCGGACGCTGGCGCAATGGGGCATGCACGATGGTGTCGATGCAGTGAGTAACGACGGATGTGCGGCCCAGAGTTGTGTGCCGGAAGTCGGACGGACGGAAACGCTGAAGCAATTCAACGAGCTGATCGCGTTGGGCTTGCGAAAGGGTGTAGTTCATAAAGTGGCAAAAAAAAAACGAAATGGGGCCTGTTGCAGCAGGACGTGAATGCAGGGCAGCTATCTGGAGCGAGGCGGGGTCATCAGAGACGGTATATGTGACAATGTGATTAAGCCATTCGACATGTCCCAGGAACTCAGCATGGAGAACCTTTTTATGGGCAAGAGAAATGTTTCGTGACATAAACAGCACTGTAGCCATCGCAGATAGAAGGACGAAAGGAACGAGGAAAAGGTGGCGAAAGGCAGCAGCATCAGTCGCTTTGAAGCACACAGTTGCATCAGACAAGCAGGCGCACTAGAAGGGCAGCAGGCCTACAGAGAAAGCAGGGATGTCAGTATTTGTAGAGTACAGCATTTTATCGTCACAAGTAGAGGTATCGCACGGAGGGCCGGGGCAAAGCGGAGGCAGTCCAATGCTGGCATGGACATAATCGATTATCGCATGATAAATGGCGAGAAAGTCACAGCCCTTAATGATATCGTGAGAACAGCGAGACAGCACAAGAAATTTAGCAACGTACGAAATCTCCTGTATAACAAGGCGAGCTCTGCATGTTGCCAGATTTGGATGCGGTGCGAGCTGGCAATGCGGAAGCAAAAGTTCGTAACAGGTGCTGTCACTTGGCGCAGTCGGCCGCAAAAGGCGGCACTAGTAATAAAGAAAGCAGCACCAGGGTCTACAAGAGCGAAAACGGCGACACCATCGACAAACACTGACAACATTGCTGTACAAAGATAGAGGGCCTGTACAGTTTGAGGAAAACGCAGTTCTTGCCTCTGGAACTGTGGCACTTAGTTTTCTCCGGGAGGGAAAGCGAGCGACGGCGCATGTGGAAGAGAGTTTTGCGACGGGGAGAAGGTGACCGGCGTGAAGAGTAAGAAGAACGGTAAAGATGGGAGGAGTCCGTAGAGGGGCCGGAGGAAATAGTTGGCAAAAGAGGCGTTTGGTCGTAGTCTAACGGGCGTGCACTGCCTGGGAAATTCGGCACGTGTTGGTGTCAGCGCCGTTCGACATAGCCTGGAAATCCACAGGCATAGTAGATGAGGCTATTATTCAGGAGGCGCCATTGGTTCATGACGGCGCGGTGAGACGGTGAGTACCGACGGGTAGGTGTCGGCGGGGATGGCGGCGGCGCGATGGATGGGTGTGATACGCAGGCGTCGGGCTGCCGTGGTCTGGCGGCAACATCGGCTTAGGTGAGTGGGCGCAGTCAAAGGCGGGAGGAAGGCTGGGGGAAAAACGTCGGCGACCTGCTCCTGGATGGCGCGTCGAAGTGTGGGGTATAGGTATGGCGAAGGGTCTCCAGATACAGGCATAAGTGACAGTTGGCGGGCCAACTTTTCCCGTATAAATGCCTCGTTCTCAATAAACAATGACGTAGGGTTAGCAGCCAGACCGTAACCCGCCGGCGCAAGAAGCAACTAGTCGTGCACGCTGCAATGGCGAGTAGGACCCTGCTGTTCTTTCAGAACATCATAACTTTAGCAAAGTTCGATAATGTGGACGAATCATTGCGGATTCTAGGCGAGCAACATCTTAAACGCGTCATCAGAGGTACCCTTCAGGATACTAATTTTATAGGCCTCAGACACCGATGGGTTGTTGCGCTTGCGCAGGTCGACAACACCTGCGAGTGAAAATTTTGTACTGAGCGCGGGGGCGGAGGCATTGTTGGGCATGTAGTTTGCACACAGCGGGGCGGCTGAATACCTCTGAGAAACTGACCTTGAAGGAAAAGGAGATAGGCAAGTCGGCCTCGTAATTACGGAGTCACAAATTAGCCGCGTCGGACAGGTAGATTAGAACATTACCGAGTTTGGTGGCATCGTGCCACTTGTTGTAGGCGCTGACACGCTGACACGACGACAACCAGTCGTCGATATCGTGGCCGTCTGTGCCGCTGAAGACGTTGGAGTCCAGCTGCCGGAGTCTGCCGGAACAGACGATGGTAGGCGAAGGGATGAAGGCTGGTCTCTTCAGGCATACCGGCCGTCGGAGATAAGGTGAGGCTACGGTGCTCCACGATCAGAGGGCGAAGGCACAGAAGCCTCCACCAAACGTAAAGGGAGTGGTCGCTCAGGTGAATTCGGGTCACTTGCGGTGTCCGACGACAATCCTGGCCAAGCATTCGACCGTTGTTGTTGTCCTCAAGAAGATAATGGCGCGTACCCACTACGGGGGATTGGTCAAGAAACAGGCAATGACTGAAAGGTGTTCAAAGCGTAAAAAAATAATGACATAAATCTAAGAATGCATATTTGATGGTTGAAATTATAAAACAAAACATTGCAATATTGGTGACTGAAAATAAGAACGGGGCTAACCATGCAGCGTTTAGGAATCTTTGGTTACAGATGAATTTTGATCACGAGTAGCCAAATAGAATTCTGAAAGACATTAGGATGGCAGCCATTTCGTGTCTGAAAAGAAAGTTTGAATGGCGTAAAGCACATGCCTGTTGCTGTGGCCAAGGGTGGAAGCAGCAAGAGAGATGACAACGCCAGCGGCCAGACTTAGACGGAGATGTCGTAACGGGTGCTCTAGCAGGCGCCTCCGTGAAGAGGAGATGCGGCGGCAGGTCATCATGAAGTGATCGATAGCCTCGGGTTCCGCGCAGAGCGGGCATAATGGGGAGTCCGCCAGACCAGCCCTATGGTGGTAGAAGTTGGAGGCACGCGACAACGCAGTCGCGTGAAAGAAACTTCGAGCTTGCGCGATCGCCATCCTTTACTGCACCACGGGTAGAGAAGTTGCTCGAAGCCGGGAGATGAGGTAAGTACTGATGCTGCAGATTCTTTCAATAGCAGATACCTGCGAAACGTGGCTGCAGTAATATATGCGCAGGGTGGAAGGACAGATATGACGGCGCCTTGAAGAGCTGCCTTCACCAGGTTATCAGCAACCTCATTAAAATGAATTACTCTGTGCCCAGTCACCTAAACCTACCGTAACGAACACACGTGGGTTGGTACCAAGCATTTGAGTAAGGGGAGCGCCTGAGATCCCGTAGACGTGGTGAGATAGGAACACAGGGATAATGAATCCGTCATAATTATGACTGAAGGAAAAAGCTATTAGACTTGTGCAAAGGCAGGTCTACTACTAAAAATTCGGCTAAAAAAAGGGGTGAAGACCGATCAGCTTACTGTCCGTTGCCTACAAGGTATTTACTAAGGTAATCGCTAATAGAATCAGGGCAACCTTAGATTTAAATCAACCAAATGATCAGGCAGGCTTTCGTAAAGGATATTCTACAATGGATCACATTCACACTATCAATGAGAAGATAGAGAAATGCACAGAATAAAACTTACCCCTATAGATAGCCTTCTATGATTATGAGAAAGCATTTGACTCTTTGGAAACCTCAGCAATCATACAAGTATTGCGTAATTAGGGTGTAGATGAGCCTTATGTCAAAATCCTGGAAGCTAAACATAGGAACTGTACAGCTACCATATTCATCCATGAAGTCAGCAATAAATGTCCAATAAGTAAAGGCGTCAGGCAAGGGGACACGATCTTGCCAATGCTTTTCACCTCCTGTGTACAGGAGGTATTCCGAGGGCTGAATTGGGAACATTTGGGGATAAGAGCTAATAGAGAATACCTAAATAATCTGCGATTCGCTGATGGCATTACCTTGCTGAGTCACTGAGGAGATGAACTGCAAATAATGAACAATGAATTAGAGAGACAGAGCAGTACGGTGGGTCTAAAAAGTAACATGCAGAAAACCAAAGTTATGTTCTACAGCCTTGCAAGGGAACAACAGTTCACAATTGGCAGTGAGAGACTGGAAGTAGTGACGGAATACGTCTACTTAGGGCAGGTAGTGACAGCTGATCCGAATCAAGAGGGGGAGATAACTAGAAGGATAAGAATGGGGTTGAGCGCATATGGCAAGTTCTCGCAGATTATGACGGGCAGTTTACCAATTTCCCTCAAGAGAAAAGTGTACAACAGCTTTATCTTACCGGTACTCATCTACGGGGCAGAAACGTGGAGGCTAACGAAAAGAGTTCAGCTTAAGTTAAAGACAACGCAGCAAGCCATGGAAAGAAAAATGGTAGGTGTAACGTTAAGAGACCGGAAGCGGTCAGAGTGGGTGAGGGAACAAACGCGTGTAAATGGCATCCTTGTCAAAATTAAGAGAAAGAAATGGGCTTGGGCAGGGCATGTACAGCGAAGGCAAGGTAACCGCTGGTCTTTAAGGGTAATGGAATGGATTCCAAGAGAAGGCAAGCGTAGCAGGGGGCGGCAGAAGGTTAGGTTGGCGGATGAGGTTAGGAAGTTTGCAGGCATTGGATGGGCGCAGCTGGCGAAGGACAGGGATAATTGGAGACACATGAGAGAGGCCTTTGCCCAGCAGTGGGTGTAATCAGACTGATGATGATGATGAAATCGGGAAGGCGGAGAGACAATGACCAATCGAGAGGGAGAGAGAGAAAATACCGGCATCTGCCTATCCTTCACAATGTGAGGCGTATGTCGCTATGAGAACGGTAGAGTGAGAGCACATCAAATAACCGTGAGAGCACATCAAATAACCAGAGAACAAGATACAGCCGAGCTCTAATACTGCACGGACATACATTCTACATATCATGAGAAGCGAGTGCCTACTCACGCTGGAACGAATGTTGCTCAACCTGCGCATCATTCCGATCACTGGGACTCCTTTCGCAGTCATCTGCTCTATGTGGGCCCGCCAGGAAAGTGAAGGGTCATAAATTCTTCCGAAGTATTTTGTAGTTTCCAGTTGAGGAATTATTTGGTGCCTATAAAGAATGAAAATATTAACTGGATAAGAGACCGGGAAAACTAATAAAGCACAATTATTTATATTAAGGGACAGGTAAATGTCACCTAAGCATTTGTCCGGGATTTTGAGGTAACACAATGAGGACTGGTAGAGAGAGTATATATCATTCTCGGAAGCAAAAAAGGCGATGTCATCTTCATAAACATAGGTTGTCACCTTATGACTGCAGAGATTACTGCTAAGTGAGATGTTGAAAAGAACAAGGAAGAGGACCGCTCAATGGGGCACTCCTCTCGCTTGTCGAAATCTGCCAGAGGAAACATCGTTCTGGAGGCAGTAATATTCTCTGTCAGCAAGAAATTCAGCAACCCATGCTTCAAAGTAGCTCGGAAGACCTACAGCCTGTAATCTTTGAAACAGCGCCCAGTGCTCAGCGCTGTGATGAGCCTTCTGCGCATCTTGATTAAAAAACGCAGCGTACTGCTTTCGGCGACGAGCTAACTGCATGCGTCTCTGCAGGTCGGTATGAGCACTCCATATAAAGCATCCTGCCCTGAAACCTTTTGGCAGAGGTTAATTAACTCATTCTCTGAGAGTGTTGACATTATTTGGCCATGCAGCACCCTTTCGAACAACATTACGACATTCGAAGTTAAAGAAATCGGGCTTATATCGTCGAACAGATAACCATCTTCCTGATTATTAAGTATAGAGATAACAATCGCTAGACGCCACTCACCTGAAATCCATGGCCCTTTAAGAGAGTAATTTATAAGCGCCAATAAATAGTCCGGAGATTCAGATCCAGGAAGGTTCAGATCAGCAGCCCAAATTTCGCACTGATTGCCCATATATTGAAACAATACATTTTGCCCTGCAGCAAAATTTTGAAGATACAAACAACAACAGGCCACCACCTCTTGAGGGAAGATCTTACCTAGAAGAGCGATAACTTTTTATATTGTAGCTTGAATACGTAGTGAGTCACGTTCCCTGAAGAATAATTAAGCCTGGAGGTAATTTATTCGTTAAGCAAAGTAACATGTTGAAACGGAAAGAAGTGACTGGCAGGTGTACTGCAACCCTTTCAGCGACCCTGTTTTGTCGAAAGCGCCGCAGCGGCGAACGCCTATTGCAAAATGCTGCCTTTGATTGTAGAGTTAGGGAGGTCTTTTTTAGCCTTCGTCAGAGGGCAAGACGGATAAGCAACACCTAGCGGGGACCCACGGCGCTTTTAAGCTCACATCTCAGCCTCCATGTCAACAAACTCGGCAGATGATACTCCTGCTGCACTGTGATTTGGATATCCCGTTGGAGGAAGAGACAAAGACTCTGACTGAGTTTGACATAGTGGTTTGTAGCCACGGGCACAAAAGTCAGGGAAAGGGCAACCAAAGCTGAACAGATTGGGCCACATAGAGGAGCAGTGGAGGCTTGCAACCAACTGGACATCTGAGATGTCATGACCTGCTAAATTCACGAAGGTAGATTCTCCACTATGCGATCTATGGGACTCACCATCCTATTTTTCACCGCCGCAGATATCGCTTGCGACATGAGGGAATCCACAACAATTGCATGGCACGATTCCACACTAGAATATACAGATTCGCTATCCTTGATAGCTGCAAATGCCTCTCGTCTTGTGCCCCTGCGCTTGTCAATTAACTCCAGCACTTGAAGTTCTTCAGCCTTCGGGAGTGTCAGAATGGCTTGCTCAGTGGCTCCCACAACACAAACAGCACTTCTCGTGCTCCGAAGAACACTTAGCGGGGTCGTGGCTCTCTCCGCACGGAGAGAAACGAGGACTCGATTAAAAGGTCTTGGAACTATGTCCAAACCTCTAGAATCTGCGGCATTGTAGGGGCCTGAATGCGAACTGATTGACACGAAATATCAAAGCCCACACTTTGACTTCCTCTTAGGAACCGTGTGAGAAAAAATAAAGGAAGAAAAAAAATGGGAAAGTCAGCCCCGCAAACGTAGATATAACTGTCTCGGTTGGTACCTTCCTCCAGTCTACTATTCGGCTGCAGCGGTAAATGGTGATAACGCCAGCCAAAGTTAGTTTCTCTAGCGTGTCAGACGCGCTCATCCGTGGGTCCACATCACGAACTAACCCTTTATAACACGCCAGATAAGGAGGTATGAATCGCGCTCGCCGGGTGACTGGCGAAGGAAGTCTGCCACATATGCCTTGTCTGAAGATCTGCAAACGATCCCGCCACAGCCTAACTGCCAGACATCAGTGATTCGCATGTATTGCGGGGTTGTCTATTTCATAGCTGCCTGTACAGGCTCGGGGTTATTAAGCCAGTTGGAACCCTCTATCAGCGGGGACAAAAGCAACCGGAGGGCTGCTTACTCGGCCACGGAAAAAGCAATCAAGTGGCAACTTTTCAAGGAAGAGACAGGCCGACCACGGATAAGTCCTCTGGAGTGTAGTGCTTGTGGACATCAGCACACGTTCCCGCGATCAGTCGCCCTGGAAAACAGGAAAAGTACGCAGGAAACGAAAAAGAAATTCAAGCACACACGCAGCCCCGCCTTGTACGACACAGCCGCCACCCAAAAGATATGGCCCGAGTCAGAAGGCTGCCTTGCGCTAAGTTCAGCGTCGGATGCTTCGGTAGCTGCCAGGCTACACAATCAATATATTACCAGATCTATCGTCGTCCGGCTTGCATTTTTTTTTTGCTATTAAGGTTTTTGCTATCGTGAAAAACACCAAAAAATTCTAGACAAAAGCTCTTTTGAACAAGAAAACGTTTTTGGGTGCAAATTTTGCGTATATTTTAAGCTTTAACTGTAGCAGTAAATAAATGTGCAAATCTCCTGTTCGCACGCTCGTATTTTTTTTTTTGAAGTTAACGTTTTTGCTGTCGCAAAAGCGTTCCGTAGTGGTTTTCAAGACAGTCTGCGAGATGGAAGCTATGGAACACCTAAAAGATTGTGCTGCCCATTGGAAGGATGGCCCATGAGCTCCGATATTTCATTAACAATACAGTTTTCGAAACTTCCGAAATTTTTATCTGCAATGTTGTCCATGCTAGTTTGTGATGGAAACTCAATGCCTAGATGACAGAAGGACGGCAACACCGTGAAGCGGCAACAGCAGCGAGAGTCGGCCGGAGCTGCACTTATGTGCTTTACCGAAGCCACCAGCGTGGCTTTGGTTTCTTTACCAAAGCCACCATGGCGTGGTTTGGACCTTGTTGCCAAGCAGCCGCCAAGCAGGTGTTGCTGCACACATGGCAGTATCTATCTGGGTTTTGGCAAGTGCAATAGATAATGTACTTATACACACTCTTTGTCTGCTCTCTCTGAAAAGAATGAAAAAACTTCCACAATTTGTCTTTCATTGAGTTGTGTCTCCCTCCGTGCCGCTGTAGTGTTTCTAATAATGGTTTGGAACTGTTTTTTTTTGCACCGTCCTCAACGCTGCGCTTAATTTCCTGTGCTGGCCACTTTTCCAAAGTAATTATTATTTTTGAGTAGACTTGCGTTGACATATATTTTCGGTGTTCTATTATGCTGCTTCCTGAACGCTATTGCGATCTTATGCAGGGTGTTTCACCTAAGACTTTGCGCAATTTTTAAAACAGGCTTTTTGAGTTCGAAGGGTGCTATTTTCGGCATAGCACTGTCAGCGGTGTAGTACAGTCAAGAGTAAAAAAGATTAGTCCTAGTGACGTGCTGCACGAACGGCAGATAGCAACGCCCGGCGCTGCGGTTACGAACACGCCGATAAAATAAGTGACAGGCGTATTCGCAAAGCACGTGCAGCGCCAGTCGTGCGATCCGATTTTCATCGCTGTGGGGACGTCATTGTTCTAATAATTTTTATTAGCGACTGTACATCACGATACTGCTCAGATGTGCTAACTAGTCGGCTGATAAACTAATATCGAATAGTCAACTTTTTAATTAGTACTGTTTAGCTGCTTAATTTGAGGGGTGTGTAGCCCAAGGTAAGTATTATCTATATCACACTTTCAGAGGAGGAGGAGAGAAAGAAAGGAAGCTTAACTAGTAGAATCTAGCAACCGGAAGAATAAACCGATTTGCTACCCTGCACGAGAAGAAATGGGTGAGGGGATATAAAAATTAAAGAGAAAAGAGAGTAGCAGGCAAATGAAGTTAGTATGCAGTCTACAAGCGTCCGGAAAAGTCACAGCCTATCGCGCTGGCCAGAAGTCTTTAAGAAGCGGAGTAGTGCCCTTCACCGCCGACGATCGCCGCGGCCAGTGGCCGAGAATCTTCGTTTCCGTCAGTGGGCGTGGAGCTATAAACGCTCAAGCGCACGGCAGAAAGACTGCCTTTCGAAGATGGCGGCAGAGCATACCACTTTTTATAATTTAAAAAAGGGTGGTTACCTTCGGCGCTCTGGCCCAACAAATTTTGGCTACATCGCGCATAAATACATGCGGATTTAAAAGCTTGCAGGCATATTAAGTTCTCCAGAGCATGTAACTCGTCCAAATAGCCTACATTTGTTGGGCTATAGCACCGAGGGCAACCACATTTTAGAAGTTCTAAAACCTGATATGGATATTACTTACGGTGGGCCACAAACCTCTCAATATTTTGGCAGCTTAACAGTAATAGTTAAAGAATTGGCCTTTAGATATTATTTAACTAACCTGCTAGTTAGCACGTATTAGCTGTACTCATATGCACCACGCCGTAATGTAAGTTCCACTGCTTCATCAGGATTTCTGGCAAAGCACTGCCACCGTTGTAATCACAAACCTGCCTCCATACCCGACCTTCACGACTGCAAAATCGTGACACGAAACAAGTGCACAATAAGAAGAGAGATAATCGAGGCCAGGGCGATAGCAAAAGCGGGGGATTCATGCGTCTGAACCCCGTCTATTCTTCTTTCAGAAAAAGATGGAATTCTTGGATATGCGAAGTTAAGCGGCGATTATGGATGTTGGCTTCTCATCCGCCTTTTGTGTGATATTTTATAAGCTTTTATTTTTCTGTGGCCGCGGCGGTGGCTGAGTGGTTATGGCGCTCGGCTGCTGGCCCGAAAGACGCGGGTTCGATCCCGGCCGCGGCGGTCGAATTTTGATAGAGGCGAAATTCTAGAGGTCCGTGTACTGTGCGATGTCAGCGCACGTTAAAGAACCCCAGATGGTCGAAGTTTGCGGAGCCCTTCACTACGGCGTCTCTCATAGACTCAGTCGCTTTGGGACGTTAAATCCCCATAAACTAAACAAAACTAAGCTTTTATTTTGCATGCTTGTGAGCTGCGCTGTCTGTATACATTTCGACGCGCTTCTCAATAAAATTTCAGTTGGCAGTTCAGCGTTTGTCCCCTTCTTTCTGTCTGTGTTTGCTTGTGCGCTGCCATTTCATTAAGACGCTGACTATACTATGCCAAAAAAATCGCTTTTTTAACCAAAAGGCTTGTTTGGAAAATTGCGTAAGGTCTTAGGTGAAACATCAAGTATCTATTTAATGCAAAAGATTCCGCCGACTCCGTCCCTTTGTCGTTCTGCGAGCTTCAGCCTACCCGGAGCTGCGCTGGCTCGCCCATGTGACTATGCACGTCACTCGCCGCCGTGGTTTTGTAGCCGGCGCGCAAGCTCTCTCCGCCACCGCAGCTGGTGCCGCCGCGCATGCACTCTCCCGCTGCCAGACCGCGTGAGTCGTCGCGCGCTTGGTCGCGGTTTAAAGAGGAGCGCACCGCTGGCCTAGGCAGTGCGCGCTTCGCCATGGATCCGAGCGAAGCTGGGTCATCTCGGAGCGTTACGCAGAGGACCTTGCAACGTCATCAGCAAGCGACATCTGACCACCCCGCGGATATCGCCCGTTTTTGCTTTGTATAACTATGTTTAGAAGAGTTAAGCCTTTAGGAATTTTTCTATCATTCTATGAGGCTACTCGAAAGCGAAACAACTCGAACATGATAATGACTGTGGAAAAATTAGCCATCCCGGGAATCGAGCATGGCATTGCAAACAGTGGAAACAAAGTTGCAAACCGTTATTAGACAAAACTGCTATGGTACGGAAGGAAAAATAATGAATTGAAAAGGAAATTTTGGAAGGATTCTTGATACAAGCAGCGAACAAAGGAAGGCGTGTATGTACAGTTCTATCCATAATATCACGGAGATGGCTTTGGCGATCAAACACTTCTGGCGCTTAAACTAAGAAAAATTAGTATTTCATAAGTATGTTGCCACAATCCGTTGGTGCACTTGCGCGTAAACCCAAGAAACCAAATGTGTTCACTTCGGCACGCGTGATAAACTTCCAAACGCCGAAGTCTGCTCCGCAACATTTTGGCTTTGGCTGTACTTCATCTGTCGCAATCGCTGCAAAAAAAAAGAGAGACGTGATGTGGTGCAGGGTAGTGGGCAAAATCATAACGGGGTCGTACAAGGACAGTGGTTTCTTGTAATTATGTTATGGTTTATGTAGAAATGCGCCTTTAAATAGATAATAAATAGTTGTGAGTTTCTGCCAGCGTCGTATGTCATTTTGTCCTGTTGTTTTTCCTAAGTAGAGCATACGAACGGTTGTGAAAATGAAAGACCAACTGGCTGCTGTGTTAGCATAATTTACCACAGGACTGCTCATACGGTCGCGTTGCCAGTTGCGGTGACACAGCGTATTCTGTGTATCCTCATCAAAATTTTTGTTGATTTTTTTTCTCAGTTTTCACTGCTTGATGAATTGGCCTTGCATTTCGCATGTGCCTTTGCGCTCACAATAAACCCGTCGCAGTGCTGTTCCTTCACCACGATTCCTTCATCGGCCTGAAGTCGCTGTTGCTTGTATTCACACATTTCCCGTCTCATACCTGAAGCCTCAGCAGCGCTATATGTTCTCGGGGCACTTCCTTTTTTTTTTTTTCTCTTCCCGTGCGCTTTATTCAGAACGTCCATACTATTTGCGAGTCGTTTTGTTCTTTTATTTGCGGAGTATTTTTTCCGCATGCGCAATACGACAAACGGGCTCCAACAACTCGAACAGCCGAGCCGTTCGTAGACGCATCGCTGGCGGAGAATCAGACCCCATAAAAAGAAGCCTGTTTGCCAAGAGAAAGAGTAAGAGCTGGAGAAGTCCGCGCCTGAATGTGACACATTTGCGACTAGGGGAGCGATATCTTTTCCAGTGTGTAACGAAGGCATCATATTGCCGCGTGCCTAACAGCCTGCGGCCTCCGCGCTTAGTCAAAACAACAACGAAGTGGTGGTTGCCTCGGAAGGCGCGCTCGGGCTTGACCTGGCTCAGGGATTAAAAGGAACTACCACATTATTGGGTTCTCCCCTACGCCTACCTGCACGGCACTCCTTGCTTGGTGACAATATTCCGTGCTGACATTCAGCTGCACTTAATCTTAAAATCGTTAAGCGCGCCATCCTGGCTACATAGAGTGTCTAGTTTCGATTGCCAAAATTTCGTTCACACGATTTTCTGTTGCAAAATACTGCACGATTTCATATGAACCGCAATGGTCTCAGTACATTTCCGTTCTGGCCATAATGCGAGAAGTGTGTTTTCATATAAAGAAGCCGCAAAAACTTTGCGAAAGCTTGGTCAGTCGAGAAATCTGTCCATGTTTAAGGCACCCATATACGCGGTGGTTGTGTTGACGGTCACCACGTATATATGAATATTTTGGGTGTACAGTTGAATTTATGCGTTCAAATGTCATGTAAAGGCATGCTTGTCGCTTTTTTTTTAATTAATAACAAGGGTCATGTCACAGATGCGCCAAACATCTTAGAGAGCTCTAAAAAGAAAATTTACTACTTCAAAGCAACGTGCATCGGTCCTCACAAGCAAAACACCACTTCATGCACTCGGTACAGGTGGTTTTAATGTTTACAAGCAGTGGCCACAATGTACCCGCATACCTTTTTTACATGCGTTAACATGTTTGAACAAACATTGTATTTATGAACAGAATAGTGCGGAAAAAAATTGCACACTGGCTGACTAAAGTTAGGTTGAATGTTTTTCCAGAAAATGAAGAATAAAAATAAAGCAAACCCTCGCAATAAACTCACCAAGATTAGTTTGCATCTCTGACATATTTTTGAAAATTGGCCGCTTCACCCCTGCCCTGTGCCGTGACACATGCACCCTGGGTATTCCGTGCAGTGGTTTATGTCTGTTTTCAGTGTACATCTGCCTTGCGTTTTCTTTCCACTTGCCTTTCCTTTCAGAAGGCTATGCGTAGAACACGTTCGCGCGTTGCAAAATATACCGCATAAAGAACAGCCTAGCTACACTCTACGAATTTTCTGAAAACCGACTCAAAGTGATTCATTTTTCATGTCGTTAGCAGGGAAGTCGCTCCAAGCGCTGGCTCTGCAGTCACGTTTAGCTTTTTTCGGAGCAGAGAGTTTTAGCATAGCGGAGACGTACGCCCTGCGTACTTCGTGCGCACGAGAAGTGGTAGAGGCGCATACAGACGGGACCACTGCACCTGCGCAGCCGGCGTCTGGCGTGCCGGTGTTCGCCTACTGACGCACGCCTTCCTATGCTACAAACCTCTGTTCTGATGATATGCTTTCTTGAAAGTAGTTTTTTTTTGTTGGAAGGTAAATAAGAGCATTTTCTTCCTATCCTTGTTTTTCTTGGACACATTTTCTGTGCAATGAATACAACTGCTGTCTGAAAATATTGATGCTTACCTAAACTAATTGCACAGTTTTTCATAAGTGTGACTTTTTGGACTTGGTGCATGATCAAGCAAGAGAATATAGCGCAGAGCAGACATGACACAAGAAGAAATAAACAACACCAAGCGCTAACTTCCATTAAATTTCATTTCACAAATGCAACATATTTGTACACCAAAGACACGTCATCTTCTTGTGCTAACGGTAACGTTGCCTCAGAAGCGAGAGCTCTTTATATCATATAAAGGGATAGAGGGAGTCCTTATACACATGTCTCTCCCGAAGCGTTTATCTTTTCAGCTTCAATTGTTAATCGCGTGGTCATGTCGCTACTTCTTGCTAGAACAGTAGTTTTTTTCAAAAATTGGTTTCCTCGTTTTAGATTCGCCTCAACGAATGTGGTCAACAAGTGATCTCTCTTTCCCGTTCTAGACGTCGCGTGCGTGTTCCATCAATCGCTGATTGAGGCACCTGCCCGTCTGGCCGATGTAATGGCCCGCGCATGATAACGGTATTTTATATACGACACGTTCAATGCATGTCACATACGGTTTCTCATGACGAGTCGTGCATCCACGTGCTCTTTTGCTGCGTGTTTTTCCAATCTTGCAAATGGACGCAAGTTTCTTTGGTGACGAAAATACTACAGTTGCGTTTGCGCACTGTCCAATTCTTTTCAGATTATGAGAAATCTTATGCAAATATGGCAATAAAATAAAGCGCTTCCTTTCACCGAGCGTCGAAGGCGATTGACATTGATATTCATTAAGTTTTCGCAGAAGCTTCTCGGCGACAGTCACCTGGACATTGTCGGGGTACCCAGCATCAGTCAGCTTTTTGGTCTGCTCCTTAAAACTTTCATACATCCTGTGTGTACATGATTTTCTCAGAGAGTTCTGAAAAGACATGTTGACGATGAATCTTTTTACTTGTTTGGAGTGTGCAGAATGATATGGTCATACATGCTTGAAACTACGAGGCTGATAGGCCCAGCAAATGTGACTAGGATGATAGGTGAAGTTGAGGTCTAAAAACCTGATAGTCATTTACGGGAAATTCAGTATATAAAACAAGTAAATCAAACACTTGTTCATGATGGTTACAATGCCTACGGCCTTTGACTTTATTGGGTCAAAGTCACTGCTAAAAAGGATTAGGAAATCGTCAACAAATCTAAACATTTTCAAAACGTCCATACCATCAAGGCGACTACTAGCAGTGTTGTCAAGTTTGGAAAGTATTAACGCGTTTTCAGTGGATATTAACGATCTATATTATTCGCTGCCAAATAGCAACGTGCTTTGCTGTGTTGAGGATTACATAGAAGATTTCGGGTGTGTTGCCTTCCAAAACATGGCGGGTATATCAGCGGCCAACTTCCTGGAGCTTTTAGCATTTTACTTGAAATCAACATTTATAAATAAACTGGAAAGGAAAACCATACCTTAAAAAGGACGGAATATGTATCGGGTCATGCTTGGCCCTGGTTCGAAGTGACTTGTCTTTATCCAAATTTGACAAGACTGCTAGTAGTCGCCTTGATGGTATGGACGTTTTGAAAATCTTTAGATTTGTTGACGATTCCCTAATACTTGTTAGCAGTGACTCTGACTCACTGAAGTCAAAGGCCGTAGGCATTGTAACCATCATGAAGAAGTGTTTGATCGACTTGTTTTAACTACTGAATTTCCAGTAAAAGACTCTATCAGGTTTTTAGACCTCAACTTCACCTTTCATCCTACTCAAATTTGCTGGGCCTGCCAGCCTCGTAGTAACAAGCATGTATGACCATATCATTCTGCACACTCCAAACAAGTAAAAAGATTCATCTTCAACATTGGTTTTCAGAACTCCGTGAGAAAATCATGTACACACAGTATGTATAAAAGTTTCAAGGGGCAGACAAAAAAGCTGACTGATGCTGGGTACCCCTACAATGTCCACATGTCTGTTGCCGAGAAGCTTCTGCGAAAACTGAATGAAGATCAATGTCAATCGCCCCCGATGCTGGGTGAAAGGAAGCGCTTTATTTTATTGCCATATTTGCATAAGATTTCTCATAATCTGAAAGAATGGGACAGTGCGCAAAGGCAACTGTAGTATTTTCGTCACCATAGAAACTTGCCTCCTTTTGCAAGATTGGAAAAACACGCAGCAACAGAGCACGTGGATGCACGACTCGTCATGAGAAGCCGTATGTAACATGCATTGAAGGTGTCGTATATAAAATACCGTTATCATGCGGGGGCCATTACATCGGCAAGAAGGGCAGGTGCCTACCTCAGCGATTGATGGAACACGCACGCGACGTCTAGAGCGGGAAAGAGAGATCACTTGTTGACCACATTCGTTCAGGCGAATCTAAAACGTGCAATCCAATTTTTGAAAAAAACTGCTGTGCTAGCAAGAAGTAGCGACATGACCACGCAGTAATAATTGAAGCTTAAAGGATAAACGCCTCAGGAGAGATATGTGTATAAGCACTCCCTCTATCTCTTTATGTGATAACGAGCTCTCGCATCTTAGGCAACGTTACCGTTAGCACAAGAAGATGACGTGTCTTTGGTTTATAAATATGTTGCATGTGTGAAATGAAATTTGTTGGAAGTTAGCGCTCGGTGTTGTTTATTTCTTCTTGTGCCCTGTCTGCTCTGCGCTCTATTCTCTTGCAGTTTTTCATGTTGTCAGGTGCAGATACTCTTCATATTGCGCTCATTTATTCGGCCGACATGTTTCGTTGCGCTAAATAGTTTTTGCTTGTTTCTCATGTGAAACTAGAGCTATTTTAAGGGGACACCAAGTGGGTATTTTTTTTTATTTTCGCCAGAAACTTTTTCGACCACAAATGCTGTTTTGCAGTTCGTACAAGGACACTAGGCTTCCCCGTTTGATGTTTCAGAACTTGGATTCTTTGCAATGAATTATAGATGCAGGATATCACTGCAATTCTCGTAATAAAACCCGTTTGAACGGAATGGCAGTTCAACGACATTTAGGTTAGATTTTGACTGCTTTTCCGACTCTCAAAAGAATTTCAATGAGTTCAAATATTATTTTTTAAAAATTATCGTGGAACTATCATTCATATAACATCAGATTTTAAACTGACCACCATAGAATGTAGTTTCAAAGGCAAGGCATGGGCTAATTTCCAAGCTATCCTAATAGAGCTACCATGTGGCCTCCATCACACCGCTAAAAAATTTCTATATGTGTTATAAATGTTAAAATGAAGCAACCCGGCCTCACTGAAGTTTTAACCAACAATTATTTTGAGGAAAGAAGGAACAATGTTAGAAATTTAATGAAGAAAACTGATTGGGGCAATTCTCATCAGGTTCCTCAATATATAGAATGAAATTTTGGGCTGCCAAAAAAAGTAAAATGTTAATATGGCCTCCGCTGATTAAGAAATCAGTGATAGCTGCAATTACAGTCGCACAGAGCTCCCCCCTACGTGACACTGCCTGTTGGTTGTCTTTCTGCATCTTGTACTGCACCCGGTCACAGTTACTTCCGGTGACGCTGTTTCTTACCCCTACTGCTCCGCCTTGTGAGTAGGCCCACGACGATAATGCCAGTGCTCCCACGCCCGCAATATAGCCCGCTCCCGGCTACTAACCTCGCTTGCCTCAGCAGAGATGCTACGACCACTCCACTTGCTTCTATCGCCATCTCACCGCGTCGAGCTCGCCAAAAACTGCAGCCCCGTTATGCTGGCTCGTACCATGTGCTGCGACAACTGACCGCAGTCCCCAAAGAGATCACTCCGGCCTTTCCAGAGACCACCTCCGGTCAAGCTGAATCTGACGAGCATACTTGTCTCGTGCTTACAGCCCTGCCACTCGCAGTGCCCTGGAACTCCCTAATCTGCGGTGTTGTATTTGCAATCGATAATATTGCCGACGATGTGAACTATGTGTCGGGGGCGTGCCCTGTAACCTAGATTTTGCTGATTTTCCTCCAGTGCGCATTGCCTTGGTAGGTTCTGTACCAACCATAAATTATGCTAACCAGGTGAAGAGCGCCTACATCTCTGCACTAGTCTAATCTCAGTAGAGTACGCTGCGTTTTTAAAGCGTTCTCAAGTAAGCTGGAACAGCCCGTAGAGGATTTGTATTCTTGTTGCTTATGGCTTCTTGCTTAATTTATTACCGTAGAGATTATTTGCCCCCTCTTTCCCATCAGTTAACTTAAAACTCAGATTGAAAACTCAAATTTCTGCAGACATAAGGCTTTCATTTCAGTATGTTCGCTACAAAGCTTTTCCACTTTTTTTGAACCACGCGTAAATAGATGCAGTGATCACAAGCAGATATATAGAAACTCAAGCTCAACCATAAGAGTTAAATTACTTTTTATAATTACAGTGGGCTGGTAATATCTTTAACGAGCCCGATTGTGGTGCTGCTTGTTAAGTTATTTTTTTACCCGCTACTTCCTGCTTGGCTACCATTCATAGTCAGAAGTCGGCATATGAAAAATCGAGGAACAAAAGCAGCACACACCCTCCACGGTGGCTCAGTGATACGTAATAGCGCTCAGATACTGAGCCGTAGTTCCCGAGTTCGAACACGGTCTTTTCGGCCGCGTTTCGATGGAGGCAAAATGCGAAAGGCGCACATGGCTGTTTGATGCTAGTGCACGTTAATCATCGCCAGGTGATCGAAATTATTCTTGAGCCCACCACTATCGAACGTCCTACTCTCTCTTTCACTGAAACCTAGCCCTTACGGCGCGGTGTGGGTGTCCAGCGAGAGGTTAGGCAGTTACTCTGCCATGTCCTATCCTCAAAGAAACATTTCTTTAGCAGCACACAGTGTCTCAGATACTTCACACTATGGTTCTGTGAAATTGGTATTATGATTAGTGAAAAGGCTATTTTTATCTCATTTGGTAGCAGCTATAACAACCGGCACTTTTTCACTTCTCAGCGAGACGAGGTGCACAAATGTTTGAGATAATTAGGCATGTACCTTTTAGTTAGCAATTTCTAGGACGTTTATCTTCAGTAGTGCGCTACCGTCATCTTTCATTCACTGCACAGAAACATCTGCCTTCGATACATTTCCATTGAAACGCGAGAATAAATACACGATCGAACTCGCATACGGGGTGCCTCTAGAGCTTTGGTGAAGGTGGGCAATAATCTTATTTTATGTGGCTCATCAGGGGTCCTTGTCTGGACCGCCAGTCAGGAATGCATTGCCCTCAGTACCATTTTTATGCAGGAAAGAGGAGCGAACACTGCCGCCACTTGAGAGAAAAGCATGAACGTATAATGGCGACGCCATTTCCTTAACAACTGTAGGCTTCCCACAAGGAATTCCCGAAAAGATCTCTTGATGACCGCCAGGAGCTACTGTAGGCAATTTTAAAAGCGCTTCTTAATACATATCTAAATGATGGCACAACGCATTTATGCATCTCGATGTGTACCTCAGAAGCCTAACCCCAGAGAAGGAGGCCTGATGTATTTTTGTTTCACATTTTCGTTTTTCACCGCCAAATGAGTGAAAGGAAGCGCATCGATCATGTGCACGCACCGGCATATTTAAGCACAAGTATTCACGCGCATAGGCTTGTCTAGTCAATCAACCTTGGAATATTAGTGGAGGGGATTGACTTACAGCTCCGTATGATACGCAGGACGGCCGCTGATTGTGAGGGCAGAGAAATTTACTCAGGTTGATGCCCAGGCACGCTGTTCGGTTTAGCTTGCGGCCGCTGGATTTTGCGGATCGATAGACCGTTGCCTTGAGGGCGTAGGTTGTAAGGCCCACTTTTGATGAGGTTGTCTGCGTGGAGCGCAGACTCGATGCACCGACGCCCGTACGGTGTGATGAGTACGGTACAAGATTTACACCTCTATCTTGTCGCGCAATGGAACCTCCCCAGTGGAGGTCCATATTTTCGCGCTTTTGTCACGAGTGTCGCATGCCAGCCAGCGCGCACTCTTTGCGCATGCAAGAGAGGCTTCCGCTCGTAGCAGCAAAGTTACGATGGCGCCCTTTCGATTCGCAAATAGCCACGCCGCTGCGTCAGCTCTGGACGCTCTTCTGTATGCTGTGCCTGATGCAGGCAACTTCACGCCGGTCGGTAGGCTGCAAAATCTTGCTGAAGGAGGAGCGCAGATGGTGCCTCGCGTTGCACATTGCCTCTTAGTTGGAGATTCTGTTTGTTTCGTCACTCTTGCCGAACAAACCGTTTTGTAGTTGACATGAATGCTTCCTTGCACGTTCCACGGATGTCGCACCAGAAAATTTATGACTTATTGCACTTCAACAGGGGGTTGATTTTTTAAATCTTTGCAGAATCTATTTGAGAAACCAAAGAAATACGTCGGTGCAGGTTGTGCAAATGGATTGTAGAGCAAAACGCACAATAAAAAGTGAATGAGGTCCACTAAAACATTAATAGTTAACTGAAATTAACAGATTACCTTTTTAAATTTCGTTTTAGTGCAGAATGCTATACTGCGAGATTAAAGGAAGTGAAAATACATGGCGAGCCCAAATTATAAACCTGCTGCGCCGGCATTCTGGTTCAAAATATCAAGTGTGTAAAATATCCCTCTGAGAACACGTTACGCTCACTTTCTAGTGTCACAGGCTGTGACAGCGCGCTGCGTGGGCCGAGAAGGCTGCCATCTCCGGCGACATCTCTTTGTAGGACCCGAGAGACGCTTCAACAAGAGACTGTATGGCGCCAGGAATCGTCAGGTGTCGAAGGCTAAGGCTAATTAGGGGTCCGACGGCCGTCAGCATGGCCGCCAGTTTTATTCGTACGCTGAGAAGGTCAAATGCAAGAGTGACAGAGATGCCGTCAGGAGAAGGTAGCCAAGCGTGCGGGCGTTGGCGTGTGTGTGTGTGGGGGGGGGGGGGGGGGTTCAGGGAAGAAAGGGACTGCCTTAGGTGCGCCGGCGCTGAGAGGAGGGATATCCTTTTGGGAATTCCTTGTGGGAAGCCTACAGTTGTTAAAGAAATGGCGTCGCCATTATACGTTCATGCTTTTCTCTCAAGTGCCGGCAGTGTTCGCTCCTCTTTCCTGCATAAAAATGGTACTGAGGGAAATGCATTCCTGACTGGCGGTCCAGACAAGTACCCCTGATGAGCGACATAAAATAAGATTATTGCCCACCTTCACCAAAGCTGTAGAGGCACCCAGTATGCGAGTTCGATCGTGTATTTATTCTCGCGTTTCAATGGGAATGTATCGAAGGCAGATGTTTCTGTGCAGTGAATGAAAGATGACGGTAGCGCACTACTGAAGATAAACGTCCTAGAAATTGCTAACTAAAAGGTACATGCCTAATTATCTCAAACATTTGTGCACCTCGTCTCGCTGAGAAGTGAAAAAGTGCCGGTTGTTATAGCTGCTACCAAATGAGATGAAAGTAGCGTTTGCACTAATCGTAATACCAATTTCACAGAAACATAGTGTAAAGTATCTGAGACATTGTGTGCTGCTACAAAAATCTTTCTTTGAGGAAAGGACATGGCGCAGTAACTTCCTCACATCTCGCTGGACACCCAAACCGCGCCGTAAGAGTAAGGCTGCAGTGAAAAAGCGAGAAAGACGTTCGATAGTGGTGGGCTCAAGAATAATTTCAATCACCTGGCGATGTTTAACGTGCACTAACATCGAACAGCACATGGGCGCCTTTCGCATTTTGCCTCCATCTAAACGCGGCCGCAACGGCCGGGTTCGAACTCGGGTACTAGAGCTCAGTACCCGAGCGCTCTTACCACTGAGCCACCGTGGCGGGTGTGTGCTGCTTTTGTCTCTCGTTTTTTTTATATTCCGACTTCTGACTATGCATACCCGTCTGACTATGCATACTTCTTTCTTCTGACTATGCATACGCACATACGCGTCGCATATAGGGAAATAAATACAGGGGAAAAGCAAAGCCAGTACGACAGTACCAAGCAATATAGATGCCACAAAATAAGCAATGCAAAAACACAATTGAAAATGCGGGGACAGTGCAGCTACTAAGCCAGCAGTGAAGACATCAAGAATGATTGGAAAGCAACGGAGGGTTCTGCGGTAGAGCATTCAATTCAGAAACTTCTTGGATTAATGAGAAAACATGTATGTATTTGTGCGTGCAAAACAGGTTCCAGGCTATGGGTATGCTTGTGAAGCGAGGCTCGTCTAGAATCACTAGCGATGTTAGGATGGTTCTAATTTGTCTCCGATGCAGATGTCAATAAAAAAGTTCAGACTTCTCTGGCGAGCATTGCAAGCCCCTATGGCTGACAGTTCTTGTTTTCATTTGTAGTCCTCTGTAGCGTACTTTCGATGAGCGCGTCGTTTCCACGGGTCATCCACATGGTGACATCCACATACATGCAGAAGTTCAAGCCATCTATCCGCTCCAGCATCACTGGTAGCCGTATCGCGGCCAGGTTGAAGAGATGGGAGAAAGTGCCGAGCGCTGCGGGGTGCCGATGCTGCCCAAGTGTATGTCTTGAAACTGACTTTCATCAAATTGGATGCGCGCTATCCTGCCCGAAAAGAAATTGTAATTTAATTGTATGTGCGTCCCCAGATTTAAAAGAGCCAGGTTTCCTAGCATCGCCTCGTGTTTTACATTATCGAAAGCTTTCGCGGGATCCCAAGCCCCAAAAGTAGTTTCGCATCGAACGACTTAGTGCAAAATATGTCATGTTTGAGTTGTATCATGACATCTTGCTTGGATAAATAGGGTCTAAAATATATCATCGAATAGGGGTATAAGTCGTCTTCCATGAAATTGCTTAATTGCGTTGGTATGACGTGTTCCATCAGTTTCCCGGCGCAAGATGTGATGCATATAGGCTTTAGATTTTCTAGAGTTAGCAGTTTTTCTTTGCTTAGGTATGAAAACTACCGTAACTGTTTTCCACTGTTTGGGAATCTTCCCCTTTTCCCAGCGCTGTTATAATTTTGCAGCGAGAGCTACACTGGGCTACCAGTCGAGCATTTCGCGGCGCATGAGATGGGCCAGTTGCGCGCATGCGCCTTTTCTATGGCAACCGGATAGGAGCAAGGTGCGGCGTGCGCTTCGCTGTCGCCGCGGTCGTGCGCCCGTTCCACCATCGGAGCCGAGCGTGACGTCACGCGTAGGAGCAATTGTGCGCATGCGCCGATACCATGGTAACCAGAGAAACCCCACATCTGCGCCGCGTTCTTCGCCTCCGCCTCGCCGCACCCCGCTGCATCACCTGAACCACGCGCCGCATGCGCAGCATTTGCGTATAAAAGGCGGAGGTGTAATGGGCGTCGGTATCACAACGTTTGATATGCATGCATAGAAGGAGAGTCCATCCGCTGCTAAACGGCAGTTTAGACAAGAGAAGATTAACTCTTCCGATCCCGAGGTTGTCGCCAGGCTCTTGGATGCTCAACCAAGAAAGAATGAGCGTCAGATAGGTGAAGAAAGCAGCGGAGACGCCCGATCAGAAAGAGGAACGGCCTGCCAAACGGAGTTGCCAAACTGCCGAGTGTAATAAACTGCGCATAGCCGCCGAGATGGAGCCCAATGTCTCTCATTGCTAAACATTCAGGGACCACAACAAGCTCAGCCAGGGAAACGTACCTGTCGCTACGTATATCCTGGCATAGCCGAGCTAAGCCAATGCCAATTTTTTCGTCTAGGTTTCTAAGCACTTTGTTGGTGACACCATCGGGCACGGGGGCTGGATTGGTTTTGAGCTTATTTCTTCTCGAACCTCGAATTCGTTGGTAGGGGCGTCTAGTTTGCTGCTGGATGTACCCTCATAAGTAGGTAAGGGAGTTTTGGTGGCGGATCATATATCGACAACGAACTGCATCGAGGAGCTCCTGTTGAGAACTCTCAAATTTATAACCTAATTTATGTAAATTTTGTCGCTGTGTTAACTTACTGCCTTCTGGATCGAGGAGGTGTCGGAGGAGATTCCATGTTTTGGCGAGGCCGATGTTGCCCTCAAGCTGGTCACACATTGTTGCACAGCTCTGATCGCAGAGTCTAAGTGCATATTCCTTAATCTCTTTGATATGGCGTGCTAGGAGCCTTCTGAGTTTGGCAGTGACCAATACATATTTGTCCCCTACCCGAGAGGACTGGGAGGCGGCCCTGCTCAGCTGCCTGGACCTAGCGGGCCAACAAGCCCTGGTTTAGCGAGCTCGAGTGGCGGTGCAGACCAGTGGTGTCCCTGAAAAAAGGACTCCACCTAGTATTATAAAGGGAGCGGCTCACTAGAGGCTGCTTCTGTGTCTACTTCTCTGTAAATATTATTAAACGCTTTCCCCCACCAGCCACCCTCCTACCCTGCCAGGTGGCAGCTATTGGTGCAGTGCCGCGTTCCTGCCACAAAGTTGTCAACGCTAATGCATGCAGCCCACATCTCTCTCTCTCTCCACACCACCACGTACCTCAATGCGCGATTGAAGCCTCCACTGACCCAGGGAGCCACTTAGGCGCTCTTTCTTTCCCCAAAATATCGGCGTTCAGAAATCTGTCAACGCTAACGCCAATGTGCACAATGCACGTCAACAGCTTTATCTTTGTATATCCTAGATTAGCTGAGCTAATCCGCATTAATTTTTTGCGTGTGTATTGCGAGGACGTCGTCCCCCGTCATACGTCGATGCATCAGGGTCATCCAGGCATCCGACCAGACTTGCAGCTCTTCCTCGAGTTCTTCGAGAAAGCCTTGCAGCCTTTCGAGTGACCCCGACAGCAAGGATACCATGCCGTACTTCAGTAGGACAGTAGTGAAGCCGAATTTGAGACTTGCCTCAGCCGCAGGACCATAGAAGACTATTAAGAGCCAGCTCGTCATCGAGCCAGTCCACGATGAAGACAAATGGTCGAACGCCAAAGCACACAATTCTTATCCTGCCTGCGCATGGATCTGACTGTATGGTGCGACTTAACAGACAAGCTGTTTGTGTGCAACATGAGGCCCTTGTGCCAAACGTATTTAAAGACGTTCACGAGAACACGCGCAAACCACCGTTGTAGTTGACGTCCCTCATGCGTCTGCGCTCGAATCACTGCGGGCCATCACTGAACTCGGAGGCATGTCAGTCCACACTGTTATGGCGCTCGCTCGGTGAAGAAGATTCTTCTGGGGTCACCTACGACGTCGACGAGGCTATGACGAAAGAAGGCGTGCCAATACTCATGAAACTAGGAAATGAAGGCACCATGATTCTTCGAGTTTCACATCTTGGCAAATCTCGCTGTGTGAAGATCGTGTTCAAAGGCGACGGCCTTCCGTCAAATGTAAAGGTAGGCCATTTTCGTCATGCTGTAGGGGAATTTCTGCCTAAGCCCCTACACTCCAAGAAATGTATGAAAATGGGCCATGTTCGCGATGTCTGCTGTCATGTGAGTGTGTGCTGCTGTTGTGTCGAACTCCAGGACGCTTAGACATGTGCCGAAAAAGTCCTAAGGTGTTCAAACTGCAACGGTTCCCATGACGCCTCATCGAGAGATTGCCCGCGGCTAAAAGCAGAGCATGCTGTCCTAAGGAAAACAGTCAGGGACAACTCGACCCACAGCGAAGCCGCTACGATTGTTCGAACGAGACATTCCCGACGCAAGAAGGATTCCAGAAAGGGTTCTGCCAATGAGAGCCGTGCTGACGCGCTGCTGGCGACTCCTCTTCACCCTCCTCCACCTCCTGGTCCTCCTCGTTCTAGTGTGACCGTACGCTCTACAGACAAGGGCATCCAGATGTCATCAGGTACGGATTCATGGCCAGCACCTCCGCGCACGGGCTGCCGAAGCAAGGCCGCCAAACCTTTGTGATCTTAAAGAGTGTGGTCAACGCCATTCCACCTCTCCTACAGGCTATGCAACCCTCAACTGCTTGAAGCATCTTACTAGTCCTGGACTCCATGAGTCGAGCGCTTTAGGGGTTCGACGGGTATATTTATAGTGTGTGGGCGGGAACGAAGCGTGGCGAAAAATATGGAAACTCGAAATGGTTGCCGGGCTGAAACGAGGGTATAATCAGAGTTAATCGATAACCAATCAGTCAAGTGAACGAAAAAACAACCATGGCTCCAAATTTTTAAAAGGAGACCAGTTTCGAGGAGGCGCCAACGCTTTCGCATCCTTTCAATGCGGGTAGCCGCAGTGATCTCTAATTATTCACTTCTACACGATGACCTTTTAAACCATTTAACCAGAGGATAGATGACATTGGAGTAGTTAACTTCCAGAATTCAACTGGCATAAGCGCCGCCGCTGTGGTGAAGTGGTTATGGCGCTCAGATGCTGGCCCGAAAGACGCGGATTCGATCCCGGCCGCGGCGCTCGAATTTCGATGGGGGCGAAATTCTAGAGGCCCGTGTACTGTGCGATGTGAGTGCACGTTAAAGAACGCCAGGTGGTCGAATTTTCCTGACCTTTTCTCTAGGGCATCTCTCATAGGCTTAGTCACTTTGGGACATTAAACCTCAATAAACCATAAACTATCAACTCGCATAAGGGCTGAGAGGTTTTTGGAGATGCTTGAATTTTTCCTCACGTCCACCGTTGTGTCACTCATTGACTAAACCTTAGTGCGAAATTCTGGAATCCGTATCGGCTTTTTGTGATATCTACCTGGCAGCGATGGATAGAAACATAGAATAATGTCTTCATAACAGGCATGTAGTTACGGTCTGCAGATAAATAGATGATTACCTGGTAGTTTTAGATAAGGCTTCAGCTGTCCGGTTACATGAAACAGTTAACGACATTACTGATCTGTTCAAAGCGTCATCCGGTGGCCTAAACTTTACCTTGGAAATTCCAGTTGAGAGACAGATACTGCGCCATTTCCTTTCCCTAAAAACCAATTATTATTATTATTATTATTACTAATATTATATTATGCCAGTTGACAACAGAATTCAGCTTCTAGATTTGCGGCTCCAGTTCAGCGACGCACACATTTGCTGGTGCTATAATGCCCGGTCACAAAACAGGCTGCTTCCTTTCGGCAGTGCCCACTCAAAACTATTTCAAACGGCCAATAGGGACAAGCGCATTCAGGCCACGTTAGAAAAGTACTTCGAGCACATGACCTCCTCCAGCTTTGAAAGCAGGTACAACGCCTCTTACCTGCCGAATACTCACCTGCCTTGGTCTGAAATCTGTATGAGATTTTGCTTCAAATGACGAAAAAGCAGGCGAAGACTGGGAACGAAAGAGAAAACTCCTTGTAGCTGTCATTCCCTGCCTCCACAAGATCTCGCACAACATAAAATAGGTAGCAGGAACGTACAATGTTCTGGTCATCTTTTCGGCTCTGTGCAAGGTGGCAAAGATGTGTGCCATCGTTAACAGACGAAGACAGCCGACTTGCACAACGAGACAAGCGAACCGGTACACAAACTACAAAATAGGTGTAGCGTATCAGATTCGGCTAACCTGTGGCAAAGTCTGCACAGGCCATACGGGACAATGCTTTAATGTCAGAGCTCAGGAGCATATCCTCAAAGTAAGCAACTGATCTGGAAAACATCTTTCAGACCACTACAACCAGCCCAACCACACCTGTCAGCCTTTATTAGTGAGCACGAGGTTTCCGGCGACGGAAAACAAAAAATTTGAAATTGAAGTGTTTGAGGGGCATATAAAATTGCGAGGGCAGGTGACTGGTGTGTCAGCACACTGTTAGTTTCATTGCACGAAAAATAAATGTTTCCTTGATCGTGCCTAAAACCTTCTATTGTCTTAATTGCACGCGCTTAAGTCAATGCACTCACATTCATTCTTGAGTTTCAACTTCATGACCACTTTAAAGCTTTTACCAAACACAAAGGGAACGCGCAATGCACACCGTAGATTGACGGCACAGAAGGGCTGTTTGTGCACAACGATCGGCGCACAAGGGAGAGAGCAGAGGCCTTCCATATCAACAGAAAGACAAGCAGTTGCGTCAGCACGCCTTCAGTAACCCTAACCTCCCAGGAAATGAGCCCGTTGCACAGGGGATATCATATCGGCGATAACTGCAAGAGCCTCTGATACAGTTTCATTTTTCTTTACATTTTCAATTAGTAGATTTGTGTTTCACCATGCGCATGTGCGTAGTTCTGCTCTACGTATAAATTGACGTGCTTACTTCCAGTAAAATTTAGTTGAAGATCAGCGGCGTTGTGTGTGTTCCCTACATTCTTGGTCCTTGTTCCTTAGCGCTGTTTAATATTATGGTACAATCCCCATACATTGCAAACAGGCACACACCGCAAATAATCAATTTAGGCTTGGGCAAGTTAAGGCTGCATGCGAATCGGTGACATCTGTTAGCCACCTCCTGTCTCAATACGATATTCACTCAGCTGAGGTCCCTGCAACGAGTCTGCCTTCCGTTTGGCCTTCTGAGTTGTCGCTGTGATATTTTTCCAAGTCATAGGTAAGCTCTCGCTTGTGCGGTGAGGGTCTTTCCTTGTTTGTTATTTGTAAATAACTTAGGTTTGTAAAGTTCGCCTTGATAAAATTTTGCTGGAAGTTTAGCACCGCGAAGCATCATATATTGCGAGAAAACGCATTTTTTTGCAGGATGAGACCATCACTTACCTGAAGCATGATTGAGGTGTCCACTAACCCAGGGAGCCAGTGATGCGTGACTTCAGCTTTTTTATCGTCAATGCCAATTTACACAATCACGTCCTGTGTTCCAGTGCTGCGTCAACACAGCAGTGTTGTCAACGCCAACGCGTATTGTTCTAGTGCGGTGTTTCAGCCGTAGCGTTTTCCACGCCAACGCACACAGCGAAGATCTCTCTGTCACTACCGCCACATAGCTCAAAAGCGTGAATATTAGTTTTATAATAGTATTATTTGATAAAGAAGACTATTTGCAATGCACAGCGCGAGTGTGTGGTGCACTTTAACACGAGGCGTGTTCGGGTGCGGAGATATCGTAGTGCTCTCGCACAGTGGCCGACGAAGCTGATCTATTCACGCCACCTCGGCTTCGTAAGCCTGTATTGAATGTTTATTTTATTCTTTTTTTCTTTCGTTCTGCACAAACCCACAAACATCACAAGATTTTACGCCGGTTCAACCCTCCGGAACAGTGCTTTCGTACTAAAAAAACGGACCCTGGCTCAAGTAATGCCCCACCCGCCACTCACCCTACCGAAAAAAGAAGAAATTTTCTTGTAGTATTTTGGGATCTGAACACAAAAATTACAGTCATGAGAAATGAATTATCTGTAGTATTGTGCAGTCCCCTGTCGTAAAGACGGAATCAATTATTATGCGACAAAAGACAGCTTCGCAATACCACAGAAAATTCTGCCGCAACTATAGGACGACCAAAAGTTTCGCCGTATTTTGGAAACGGCTCTGTCGTATGTTTCTGCTTGGATTCAGCATGGAACAGTACAAAGGCATTTTGACTGTCGATAAACGCCTTCGCCACACATTTACCGTACACGAGCAGTGGAGAAATGAGCGACACCATGGATGGATTTCAAGCATAGCGAAGTCAAATGTTGGCGCACCGTTAAAAATTTATCACATGCAACTACCATCAAAGTGGTGCTTAGATACATAAGTACCAATAACCTGAATGGCCACCTTTAGACTCGCCCTGGGCATTGAATATTTTTTTTCCGTAAAAAGAAGCCAAGACGACAGCCACGTCCTTTATCTCCTCTACTTCATTAATACCACTCGTTTTATTAAGGGTTGCGTACAGAATGTGTGTATGATTAACCACAGTGCCTTTCCTTCATTTTCTCCCTGACTCTAAGATGGCACCGTAGATTCGTGGATTATTGGATTGATCGTTTATTAAATTTCGTTCCCTTCACCTACGATGCCACCTGTAACCCAAATAACAGTTGTTAAAGAGTAGCTTGCAGGTTAATAAATCCAGCATGGTTATTGGGCAGATATTGAGAAGAATGCACCACAACCACAAATGTGAGGTGTCGCTGCCCGATGACGGTGCACAGAGCAGCGATACACTAAGCTTTATGGGCTTCGCTTCTTGAAAACACAGCCTTGAGAAAAGCAGAGGTGCACAGTTGACGGCACACTGCCTTGCTTGCTTTGAAATAGAACAGCGTAGAAAGCAATGTGTGAATTTATTTATTGATGCAGCAACAGATGTTGCCGGCTGATGATTTGTGATCACTGACGCATTCCGTGTGAATCATGCCATATATCAAGGTGGCAAATAAGCATTTTTCTGTATCCCACGGCGGACCATGCGACTAGAAACACTTGCGTTCATGTGCCTGCAATCGACGCAGTGAGTCCGCTTTCAAGAATTGGCTGTGACCTCTACCTAAACGTCCTCTACAGGACCCTTGACGGCGTACTGGCCCGCAACGTGCGTTGACAGGAACAAGTCGAGCGGGGCTAGACGCCGCTAGCTCTTTTTTCCCAAGCTTGCTCTTCGCTTTGGTGTTTCGTCCTCAAAGGGTTATTAAAAACAACTGACAAACTCGTGGCTGAATTCTTGCTATCACCCCAACCCCAAAGTAACAGACTAAACTCCTCAACGCAAGGTTTCTCGAGGGATCAAACAGCTGATGCAAATCTATAAGGAAAACAGCACAGCCTGCGGGACAAACTCGGCTGACTTAGATAAAATTATGTATGATTTTTGGACGCCAAATTAGCACTGCCTTCCTACTCCGAGAATATATATCCAAGAAAATAAAAACTTTATTTATTTACCATAATTTTTGCAATAATGAATTCTGGCTTCGTCGTGCATTTCTTAACGAATCCTTCGTCTCACCTCTTTTGTTCCCTTTACAGCATAGCAAGGACCTCAGTTTTTGGCCCCATCTCTGGCACAGAAGTTGGAAAAGCCACCTCTTATTCGGGTCTGAGAGGGACTGAGCTCTGTCCCAAGTGTCGCTGGGCACCTGCAGGTTTGCAATGGGAAGAAGATTTCCTTTGGCCACGTTCTCGGCTTTCTTTTAGACGAAACGCTTGGGCAAATAGTTGTTACCTAACCTTTGCTGTGATGGGACATTAAATTGCTGAGAGAACTTGAATCCACGTATCGTTAAAGCTCAGCTCTGGTCTTGTCTTGTTGTCAATTTTGTTGTAGGGAAATTCGAGGCGCAGCCTAACTTCTAAAGGTGCCGCACCTCTGAAGAGGCTAATTGTAGGCTTGGAGATGTCTTTTAACACTTCACCAGCCAAGACCAGCGCTCACAAAGGAAGCCACCAGGCCCAGTTTTCTTACATTTCGCAGTTCTTAACTTCGTATCTTGCATTTGCAGTTTAAAAGATGTATTACAAGAGACTTAATGAATATGTGCGCCATATGTGATAGAACTGAAGGTCTGGCTACATGTAAATAACGCAAAATCCTTGCAATGCAGAAGGGCAGACAGCCGACGCTGTAGGTCATTGAGATAGAACCGCACGTGACATGAAGTGGTCATGCGTTCCCTCCAGGTGACGGTATGTTCTCTTTTGTTTGATCGCGTTAACATCTCTCGTATCTAATACAGATCGATTTCGCCTTTACACGGGCAATACAATTACGGTCTAGTTGAAGGTGAAGAAAACCGTGTGCAAGAGCTTAAGGACCTGAATCACGTGTGAGATATACAACGTAAAGAAAGCTATAAAAGTACAACTTTAATAAAGATGACTGGTTCAGGCTTGAGAACAGAAGTCCACTGGATCATGAGTTTAAATGCTGTGTAGGTGCAGTTCACATGTATTGGAGTGACCGCCCCTCTATCCACACTGATCAGCCGGTGTCACGGATTTCCCCGGAGAACACACGGACCGAAGGAATGAACAAGGCGACAGGTGTACCCAAACAGACGCATATTTAATACACCCTACGTGAAACAAACACTAGCACACAAACTAACAAAACTAACTCAAAACACAAACACTGTCAATACACACGAGCCGGTAACAGTGCTACTAGCGTCTACTACTAGCTGTTAGCTGTTCTACTGTTAGCGGTCGGGGTTCGTGCTCACGCACGGATGGCTCGGTGCGGATGCGGTGTAGCATAGGTCCAGAAACCGGCGTCGAGATGGCGTTCGATGTGCTCGGGCTGGCGTCGCTGGCGGCGTCGTTGGCTGCGTTGTACAAGCTCCCGGTCCAAGCGCCCGTGGAGGTGATGCCGGTGATGTTGGCGTTGGGGGCACGTACCATAAGGATGAGTGGCAACAGCGCTGAATACACCCCTGGCCGTAGCAAGTGGTAGCGTTCTCCGTTGACACCCCGGAACGGGCTCAGGAACGGCAGGAAATCCACGGTGCGAAGCCGTAAAACTCGAGCTCATCGGAGCAGTAGCCGGCGTTGCTCTCTTCCAGCCGGTGCGTCCATGACCCTCTGGAGCCTCCGCTTCTCTGATCTTTCCACCGTGCCTCGCTCTCCCTCACGCTTTTTTATCTTTGGCGTTAGTCCACGTAATCCTTGTCGTCATCCTCTTCTTCTCTCCTCCACCAATCATCTCCTCCCATCTCTCCAAATACTTCATCTTCATCTTTTTTATTCTTCGGTTAGTCCGCGTCTCCTTATCGCCATGCTTGTCTTCTTCTTCAAACCTTTTTTGTTCAGACATTTATTGCAGATTCCCTATTATATGTGACAAGGGCCCCCTCTCTCAACACATTTTTTTACATGAAAACAGCACACATCATCCTCATCTTCAAGCCATCCAGCCAACCGGCTTCTTTTGCGAATCTGGACCCAGCACCCAACACACCGCGGATGTCAAGCTCACACCAAAAGTACACCACTAGCACAGCACCCAAATTGCACTTACGGAGCATTAACACACCACTGCCGTTGTCCGCGCGGAGTCCTTAATACTCATCTTAATGCCCACAACACGCTCCCTTGTATAAGTATGTAACAACAACAGAAAGGTGCAGTCCAGAGATAGCAAGAGCCATTTAGATGGCTCTATCTGTATAGAGATCTTATTTGCAACATATGACCTCCGTTTTGGCCGAAGCATAAGAAAACACATCCTCCTTGATTTGGAGTAGAGCTGTGATCGTCTGTCTTCATTCGAATTGGGATTTATTAGTACCTCATTCCATCCTACACTTTTCTTCCCACTGCGCGTGGGCACCTCGCCATCATAATCTGTGTACTCGGCCACTACCGAGCATGCTGCCTTAGGCGCGTAGTGCTATACTGTCTCTCTTCGCATTTTTTCAACAAATTTGCATGGAAAATATTCTAAGTGGTATTTATCAGTAATTCATAAACCATGTCACGTTTGTTCCGCGTCACATGATACGGGCCCTTCCATTGCGTCAGTAACTTATTATGATCCGTTGGTAGCAGGATTAGAACCCTGTCGCCCTGATTCAGCTTCCTGTCAGCGGCTTTCTTGTCATAAAATTGCTTATAGCGTTCGCGCGCCCTTCCCAGACCTTGATGCGCAACCCTGCATATTTCCTCCAAAATGTCCCCCAACTAAATCACGTATGTGTATGTTGTCTTAGGATCTGAAGCAATCTTTTTATTAGCCAACAGCTTTTTCAGTATTGTGAGTGGACCTCTAACGGTTCTCTCATACAACATCTCGAAGGGCGAGGAACCATGAATATGTTCGGTACTTCAAGGTAAGCGAACAGAAGAGCTGGGAGATATCTATCCCAAGCAGTAGGTATCTCCTGGCACACTTTCTTGATCATATTTTTGACGGTGCCGTTGAAACGCTCTACAAGCCCATTACACATGGGATGGTATGGCGTTATTAGTAACTGCCTTACTGAAAAAGGCGGTTAACCTTCTTCATTAGTTCTGACATAAAGTTCGAGCCCTGGTCACTCCAAATTTCCCTCGGAAGCCCATAACGCGAGAACATCTCCGCAAGACTCTCCGCCACTTGGATGCTGTCATTGGTCTTCAATGGAATAGTGTCAGGATAACGAGTGGCCACGTCAACCAGAGCAAGCATATATCTATTGCCTCTGGCGGATGCTGGAGAGATTGGCCACACAACGTCAATAGCCACTCTTTGAAACGGTAGGTCAATGGCTGGCTCTTGCCCAGAGGTGCGGGACCAACGCATCCCTTCGGAACTGTCTCATGAGCGAACAAAGCGAGTAACGTCACTCTGGACACCTGGCCAGAAGAACTCCTCGGTGATTCTAGACACAGTTTTTTTAACACTATGGTGTCCAGCAATAATGACGTCATGTCCTAAGCGTAACACTGGCGCTCTCATATCTTTCGGTAACACCAGCGGTTGGCCCCGCCTTCCTGAGCTAAAATTGCATTCCCTGTGCAGAAGACCGTTTACCAATTGACATTCGAATGACGTACGACTACTCTTTGTTTTCACTTTTTCCCCGACTCTTTCGAAGCAGGCTTTCAAGCTCGGGTCTTCTCTTTACCTAATTGCAATTTCTCCCTGCGTTACGCTCAGACACATCGTAACGGGAGAAGAGAGCGGACGGTGCGTTGCTCGGGCTGTCCTTGAGCTCTTGTCTTCATTGCCGACGGTACACTGGCTGCCCCATCACCCACCTGAGCAGTCGTGGGCCTTTCTTCTTTTGGGAGCTCTTCAACGTCGAGCATCCTCCACTCGGTATCGAGGTCTTCGACACTTCTTTCACCCGTAGTGTTTCCCAAGATGGCATCGCAGATAGGTTGCGCTACGCATTTTGCCAATAACTGTCCAATATAATATGGATGAAAACTGTAATCCTGCCTCAGGAAGGCACCTTGCTATCTACGCGAGTGACGGCCGACGCTTCTCCTGTAAGATCCTCGTCCTTCTCCAGACTTCTCCGAACCAAAGCCGTGCTGGCTCCGCTGTCTCTAAGCACCCCAATATAGGACGTTTCCCTACTGCCCAACCACCACCGGCATTGCTGCTTTCGACTTGGGGGTTCTACTCACCGCCATATTTTCCAGCGGTGTTTGCTCTCATTTTAGCTGAGGAACCTCAGTTGGTGGGACAAGTTCTGCCCAAGAGTTGACAACACAAGCAGCTCGGTCCTGCGTTCTATATCGGCACTCATCCAGGGTATGACCCCTCCTCTTACAACCTTGACACACAACCTCGGTCTTTTGGGCAACGCTACTTGTCCGACAGTCAACTGCACGGTGTCCCACCTTGCCGCAGAGGAAACACCTTACTGGTGACTTAGATGCACCGCCATAGGATCCTGATTTTGTTTCATCTGTCTCTAGGACCTTTTGGGTTTCCTCCTTTGCCTTATTGATATTTCTCAGCCCTTGAGCCCCGAGGAATATGCCTCCAGGTGTCGGCAAACTCTTCCAGCGATCAAAACTTTCAGGAACAGCGCTAGCTTCAGACTGCAAGATGATAAAGACTGCTCTGTCACCAGCTTGTCACGCACACCTTCAAAACTCTTTTCTGTGTTTGACGTATCAGGCCACCTGTAAAAATAGTTGGTCAGCCTGCAGGAGAACTGTTTAGCGGTTTCAGAATCCTGAGAATTCGCTGTGCGAAATCTCTCACGAAAATCGTCTGCCTTAAGCCTGAATCTTCGGAGGCGTGCCTTCTTGACTTTCTCGTATTCCATGAAATCAGTGGCAGGCATCCTTCCAAACGTATTGAGCGCCTCCCCGAATAAACACGCTCAATGCCGTGGCCCATTCACTGCTCCCCTGCCTTGCCTCAACGCTATCCGCTCGAAGCGTTGCAGATATGCGTCAAATCATCTCTTTTGTCATAAGAAGGAGCCGTCAGCTTTCTTGGACAAACTCTGCAGGTCTAGGAGATTCTGTAGTCGCAAAGGAACGCTGATCATTGTCCGTGATCTCCTCATATCCTCCGGCGACAAGCGACTAATTCCACAAAAGAAATTTCTTCTCCCATTTTATCCTTCTTTTCTCATGGTCTTCAGCCTCGCGAGCCCTTCTTACCTCCCTCTCTTCTGCCTCGCGAGCTGTTATTTTCTTCGCGAGGTCTTTCATCTGCTTCGCGAGCTCTTTTATCCTCCCGCTCTTCTGCTTCGCGAGCTCTTCTAACCTCTCGCTCTTCTGGCTCGCGAGAGTCTGCCCGCGCTTGTGCCCTTTCCTCTCTCTGCCTTTTTGCCTCTTCTTTCTCCTCTTCACAGAGACGCATCGCCTCTTCCTTGCATAACCCTTGCTTGAGCTCCATTACTAACGTTTTTGCCAAAATCCATACTTTCTGCCATCGAGAGTTCGGAAAGATCCGAGACAAAAGAAAAAGGAAATGAATCCTGGCAAAGTCCACCAGTTAACTTTGTCACGTATCTCCCCGGTGATCACTCGGGCCGAAAGAATGTACTAGGCGACAGGTATACCCATACAGACGCACATTTAATACACTCTACGCGACACAAACACTAGTACACAAAACTGACACAAAACGCAAAGGCTATCAATATACACGACCCGGAAACATTGCTACTAGCGTCTACTACTAGTGTTTTACTGTTAGCTGTCGTCGTTCGTGCTCATCGTTGGTTCTGTACCGATGTGGCGTAGCATGGGTCCAGTAGCCGGCGTCGATGTGGCGTTCGACGTGCTCAGGCTGGCGTCGCTGGCGACGGCGTTGGAGTAGTACAAGCCCCCGGTCCGAGCACCCGTGGAGGTGATACCGGTGATGTTGGCGTTGGAGGCACCACCAGGATGGGTGGCAACAACGCCGGAAACAACCCTGGCCCTAGCAGGTGGTAGCGTCCTCCGTCGACTCCCCGGAAAGGGCTCAGGAACGACAGGAAGTCCACGGTGCGAAGCCGTAGAACTCGAGCTCACCGTAGCAGTAGCCGGCGTTCCTCTCTTCCGGCCAAAGCCTCCCTGACCTGCCGGAGCCTCCGCTTCTCTGTTCTTTCGACCGTACGTCGCTCTCCCTCGCGCTTTATAGGAAGGAAAGAAGCCTTGCTTCAGACGTTGCTGGCACATACCCGATACGGGAGAGTGGCCAAGACACAGGTGGTTAAATGCTGGATTCAGAAAAATTTTGACGGGAAAAGGAGTGGTAATAGTATGTAGTCTGATAGATTGGAAGACTGAAGGATAAGGGTCCTGTTAACTTGGAGATCGAAGACGGGATAACGGCTTAATGTTCATAATAGTTTACAATGCCTCTATTGTTTCAATGTCGTAATGACTGAGAGCGGGAAAAAAGAAATTAGATTGGGAGTCGCTGCGTTTCTTGAAAGTTTTTCACAGCAGAGCGCACACTCCTGTCGCGTCGTCCGAGCAAAGAAGCGCCAATGGACTGAACAACCGCGGAGGACACAGGCAAGCCCCGTTGATGAAATGAAATTTGCAAAAGACGCTTCCTCAAATGAGAGAAGCAGCGGCAGAACAGCAGGAAGTTATCTATTGTCTCCGGTTCCGCACAAAAGGGGCACAGTAAGGAAGCCGCCAGGCCAGATCTGTGAAGGTAGAAATTTAGAAGGGGAACCCGGCAAAGCAAGCGCGTCAAAGAGACCTCTAGTCTGCATGAGGGCCAGTCTTTGCTACGCCAAGGATGCAGAAGATGCTGATATTCGAGAGATGATGTAAGAACCTAGGCAGCAAATTCCTGAAATATTGTGTAGATGCGAAACCTCACCGCAGCTGCATATGCACACGTTGGCAGGACAGCAGCAACTGGGCCACAAAGAAAGGCTCTTGCTAAGGAATCTGCAACCTCATTTAAGTGAAAGGCCATGTGACCTGGTACCCAAAGCAACCTTACCGAATTTAGATGGAGCGGGATAAGAACTTAAAGATGCATAATGCCAGAGACTCAATGGGTGAGGATAATGAAGAGCAAACGGGCAGAGAGTCTGTCATAACCACGGCCTGGGAAACGGTAGTTTCTAATTTTCGTAAGGCTAAGATTACTGCTACTAATTCAGCCAGAAAAACTGGAGTGAAGTCAGGAAGAGGGAGAGAAAAGGACCAATCTAGTGAAGGCAAAAAAATTCCCACACCTGCCATTTTGCGATGCTGCGAGGAATCGGTAGCAATAAGAACATGAGAGGGAAACGACCTTAGGTGGTCCTGCAACAGACCCTGAAGAAGCGGGAAGAGCTGCAGCTTTGCATTCGATGGGAAAATGTCATCAAAATCAATCTGGACAGATGATGAGTTGTTATACATTTGGCGGACGTCTGTGAAATGAATATTTATAGGATCAAGGAGGGACTTCGCGTAACATATCTGTGGAGTATGAAAACGCGACCAGAGGGCACTAAAAAGGCGGAAGGTAGACTAAGAATATATTATACTGGAAGCGTGAAGAGATGAGTCTCACAATTTTAAAAATGTTTGAACTGTTAAAAGGAGAAACCTAGCTGATAACGATGGAATTGGCGCCTCAATGTGCAGAACAGCATTGGCGACATAATTTTGAAGTCCCAGACAAAGGCGCAAGCAACGCCTCACGCTCCAACAGCACAAGAGGGCGAAGTTTATAGGCAGGAGCTCCTGAGAATAAAACACACCCGAACTCCAAAATTGGGCTGACGTACCTTTAAATCATCAGAAGTGTATGCCTTCTCATGCCTGACCTAGCAGTACAAAGCCTGCGTAGGATGCCAATGGTCCGAACTCCTTTTGCGGAAACATGCTCAATGTGTGGCCGCCAGGATGACAAGTGACGTATATTACTCCGAGATACTTCACTTTCTGAACTTGAGGTATTATGCTATTTTTATAGACCAGGCAGATAATTACAGGAACAGAAACCGGAAATAATAACAATGCGCATTTCTTCACATTGAGGGACAGATGAATTATTCCCAACCAGTTGTCAAGAACATTGAGGTAATTTTGCAAGGCTTTATAGCCTTGGCGTTAGTGCACGTAATCCTTTTCGTCGTCCTCTTCTTCTTCTCTCCTTCACCAATCATCTCCTCCCACCCCACCTAAAACTTCTTCATTTTCTTTATTCTTCGGTTAGTCCACGTTATCCTTATCGCCGTCCTCATCATCTTCTTCAAACCTCTTTCCTTCATATTTTTATTTCAGACTTCCTATTATATGTGACAACAGGACTGAGAGCATGTCAGCCAGCAGGCCAGCATCAATGGCGCAATGCCAGTAGGCCAACATCACTGGGCCAATAGCAGTAGGGCGAGAATATTAGGGCGAAACTATTAGGGTGACACCAGTAGGTCTGCACAAATAACATCCCAGTTTACGTTTAGCGAACAGACCAGCAACCTGTTGGATCTTGTGCTAGAGATTTTTTTTCTGATTGGCGTACATTACCGTTTTCCTGGGGCACAAAAAACATGTTTCTGGAGCATTTCTTGCTAGATAAACATGCAGGATGTCTTTATAGTGTGTATCGTGAATAATCTGTTGCCCATACACGACACCATTTTGAATGTTATTATATTTCGCGACGTGGTATGTTCGTCCCAGAGTACTACTAAGATTCTTGTCCGCTATATGCAAGCCATTCATTGTTGTTGGATTAATGGCGCCTATGACCAAAATGATACCAGTCGGAATATTTGCCATTCAAACCACTCCATTGCTGTTGCCATACTTTCGTGTTTCACGAACACAATACCAATCTGGAAACTATTGGTGTTGGCTACTGGCTTCGTCGCGAAAGAGGTCAGTAACTATTTTTTTTTTTGCCGTTGAAGACCGAACAGAGAGGAAAGTTTGGATTTTTTCGACGGGGCTGGAAATTTAGGGCGGTCAGCATGCTTAGTTTTATAACAACATAGAGTCAATTATATATAGTATTGTGAGTCAATATACCCTCCGCACTAGAGCACGTCAATGCTTCACTTTTTTTGCGGAAGGCAGCAAAAGAATGAGTGGTTCTACCTCAAGTCCGGTGCTGCAGATTGGAACCATCATGCATGCATATTTTAGCTTGAACGACGCGAGATTTATAAGGAAACATAAGGGTGGGCCGGACACCAATGAGGCCGCAGTTATCCTGAATATTTTCTCTTTGTTAGATGACCGGAGTTTATGACACAATGGCACAAGGCTGCTCCATTTCTGTGTTGACCGGCTTCCACGCCGTCGCTCTGAGCATGATCACGATAAGCGCAAGGACTGTCCACATTAGGCCACATGCACTCAAGCTTACGCGTGAGTGCGACCGAGTACGTAGGCTCCAGCGGATAAAGAGCAAAATTTTCGCGCCTCCGAGGCAGAAGCCATTGAGTCGGAGCCCTGAGACACGGAATGTCGGAGTAGAGATTGCGAGTCAACAATGAAACGACGCGAATCAGCGCCCAAGCTCTTAGTGTAAACTACTACATGGCGTTCATATCGTGTGCTATGAATTCGTAACGCTGGTTTTCATAGAGAGTTTCAGCTGAAACCATTCGCCAGCTAGCTTGCGGCAGCTGCTAGCAGTCGCTAGTTGCAGTAGCTAGTCATGGATTGAAATGACGGTTTCTCGGCACAAAACACTATCGACCTTATATATATATATGAGGATTTCTTTTGCTCGTTAAACAAGGAGAAATCGAGATTTATCTGAAAACGCCCAACAACCGAGCCAACGAAAAATCAATGCTCTAATCCGTGCTACGTCGACATTATTCCACTGCAGGAATGTATGCGTGCTGACCAGTGTTTTGTTGCCATAAAGAAAGTAAAGTTTTGTTCTCGAAGGCGTTTTTGCCCTAGCTCCTCTTCTGCCCCGAAAGTTTTCGCCTGACGCTTCCTTAGGCGATCGCGTTGTCTGTTCTCTTCCGCGGTTAGTGTTTTTGCCTGTCGCTTCGGAAGGCGATCGCGTTCTTGGCGATGGGCAGCAGTACTCGTTGAACGTTCCGCCCAGGTAGCCGCCATTATGTTAAACAGCGTGCGCTAACAGGACGTACACAGGAAACTTGGAGACAGAGGAAAGAAGCGCAAATATTTGCGCTTCTTTCCTCTGTCTCCAAGTTTCCTGTGTACGTCCTGTTAGCGCCCGCTTCCTAATAGAGATGTACCAAATAGCCCGTCAGAAAGTTCTACTCCATTACGTTAAGGTCACAGCGTCTTAAAAACACAGTTTGCAGTTGACGCGTGTGATACCCAGAACGAAAATGGTTTTTCAAGCCCGAGTGTCAGGTTACATGGGTACAGAATATTGAGCAGCCTGTGCGCACGTGCTCATTGGTCCCGAGGTACCGGCATTTTGTCCGCCTCGCGGATAAGTAGTGCCATTTGGCACCACCACCGCGATTCTTGTTTGAACGGCTCTGTACCACGAGGCAGCGGCAATCCTTGACGCCGGGGCGCACACGCTAGAAACTCTCCAAGACTAACAATTCTGCGCCTTAGCAATGCGTTATTGTAGGCAGTAACTTAAAAAAACGCATTGCATTCAGTACTGCTTCACTTGACGATATTTGAAATAATTTTTGCAACAACACCTGAAAAGTTCTGAAACTCCTGTCAGCCTCTGTAGGGCACCTTTGGATGTCCAGTAGCTTTTGTGGACTGAACCATGACGGACAATGGGAGTTGAAAATCAAGCCGCAAATGGATTCCTGCAGTATAATTTCTTTCTGGCAGGAGACTTTGTTTCCATAAAATACATGTTGGGTTTTGTACAAAGCAGGAATGTGACTTTAAGCATTTATTCAAGACATGTGGGAGCGCACAGTGCTGCCATTGTTCGTGGCCTAACGGAGCAGGTACGCGTCGAGGCCTCAGATGAGGCCTTTTCGCGACTTCGGTCAGGTTCATGAAAGCACCAGCACGTCACCCTTGCGCTGTTCACTGAAGGCAACCTGTCCGGCTCAACAGCAAGGTCCTTCTCAGATGACATAGTCGCATTCGCAGACGCCAGGCCCATTCGCAGGCTCCACATTCAGGCCACGCCTGCATACACGTAAGGCACATAGCGTCCTTCTCTCATTTCGCCTTTGCCGCCATATCCTATACATTGAGAGACAGGTAGCTTTCTTCACTGGGCGCTTTCTCAAGCAAATCTTTTCCTGAATATAATCAGGGGCAAGACTTAAGCAGGTGACCGTTGCAATAATCGTAGCAGGACAACATTTATTGCCCAAACACTGATGACTAAAAGCTGTTAGGAAGCAAGCAGTTTATATGAAACACTTACGTGCAGGAACTTACGAGGCCTTAAAAAGGGCTTAAACCTCTGAATGCTGAACAAGGTACGATCAAGCAACATTTATACTGGTAGAGACTGTAGCCGCATCACATACATCAAACAGCAAGTAGCAAGATGCACACACACGCAGTATTCAGCTTGGTGTCGCTGTTGGTTGATTTTGGCTATTTTCAATGACTCTAGAAAGAACGAGGGCGTCAGTAAAACACCCATACAATGCATAATTTCCTTTGCGACCGACGAGGTGGCGCACACTAAATCGCGCTGGCATGATCACGATCCCCTTGCCCGAGCAGCATCATTGTTACGTTCTACATTCCCCGCTGGCCATTTGCGCGGTTACTTGAAAGCATAGAATTTTAAATAAAATACTATAAATTATACATGTTCTGGAAAATGTAGAACCTTGTAATTCTTGTACTTTTTTATTGCAAATATCTCCATTACCTTGCAAAAAAAGCACCTGTAATGTTTCGTAACAAAGGCACTGATGTAAAATTAAAACTACACCTATTCGTTAGCAGCTCGTTTCAGAAAAAAGTGTTTTCATCTTCGTAGCATACTCCTTTCTGTGCTTTAATGACTACTTTACTTTTGGCTTGACAACCTCAGTGATAATACACGGCATATCAGTGAGACCTCTAAATACCTCAGTGACCGGACTTACTTATTTTACAGATATATCGTGCAGGCCGAGCCCGCACTACACATGGAAATTACGCGGACTCTAATTAAGCGAAAGTGGGCTATATAATGCAACTCAGCCGCCTGACAGCAAATAAATCTGGTAAATGTGGGGTTCGCAATTTAAAATTCGGCAGCAAACGCGAAATATATCATTTTTTTACTTGGACGCAACGAAAAAATGACTAACAATCCACAGATAAAGGACTCTATCTCTAGTGAGTTTACTGGACTTAAGTATAAGGAACTCCAGCAAACACTCTTCGTACACGCTGTTATCGTTTACGGCGGAACCCCAAACACTACACTAATGCGCACGAGCATAAATGGAGAGTGAAAAATGCAACAGACCGGTGGATATGATGACGTAAGGACAGTGAGATTCACAGGGACTTGAGACGACCCGTAGCATTTAGTGGTCATTTCCGTGCTTACGGTTTAAGGAGGGTCGGTTGGCCGCAATGAGGAGTACCTTCCTTTCTTTTGTACTGATCCGTTACCTACGATTGATAACAGAGCACAGAAACACACACCAGACAACATCGAGAAGAAAAACAAGCGGCCAAATTCACTCATCCAGGCTAAGATTACCGCCATTTGCGTTCAAAATAATATTTTTGCTAAAAGGTTTTACCTGCACATTGTCTGCTTTCGTTTTTATAACAGGGGGTGTTCAAAAGTAGAACCCCTGCATTTTTACAATCACACGATGAACAAAAGACGAAACCCGCAGTCGCAGGCAGGTTATGCGGCAAGGCGGACAAAAAGTGATTGGATAAGTGCTGCCGTTAATCGGCTAATTAGTATCTGAAATATCTTAACAACTTTATAGCCGTTTAGATCACCGTGAATATCTATATTCAAATTTTATGGCAGTGACATTCATACCAAAAACATTTGGAGAATTCTCTTGGGGCACCCGTTTTCTGGAATTTCCTCTCAAATGGTTCAGTACAACACTCGCAATTACACAAGTTACTTGGCGGCAATCGGCGCTAAAATTTTCCCCAGTGTGACTGCGCCGTTTCGCATGGTGTGTACAAGATCTTTCAAGCCAACATTTAAACGGAAGAATTTATCAGATTCACTTACTGTTGTATGCTATTGGAAGACAAAAGAAACAAAAACATCTTCCTCACGTCGGTACTGTTACGCCAGTCATCAGCGTCTTGTGTTAGCAATTACGTGAACTGGGTTTAGTATGTCGAAGCAAATGTCCTTGAACACGCACGTGATAGAGCAGAAATCTTGAAAAAGCATTGGTGTAGAAACGCGACCACCTCTAAATTAGGAATACTAATATACACGCTAGCTCGACTGGGTTTTCGTTAATGGGGGTTTAACGTCCTAAAGCGACTCAGGCTATGAGAGGCGCGGTAGTGAAGGGCTCCGGAGATTTCGACCACCTGGGGTCTTTAACGTGCAGTGACATCACACATATACACGGGCCTCTAGAATTTCGCCTCCATCGAAATTCGACCGCCGCGGCCGGGATCAAACCCGCGTCTTTCGGGCCAGCAGCCGAGCGCCATAACCACTCAGCCACCGCGGCGGCTTCTCGACTGGGTGAATTCTTATTATTTCATTTTTGCTTATTATTCGGTTAGCGACAAGGCTCCACCATTCTGATTTTATCCACGTATCTGGCCTAACAAGTTACACGCGAAAACCACCTCTTTCTGTCACTGCCCATGCCATGTTTTTTTATGAGTCAAGAAACACGAGTTGTAAACCCCCTTAACATCAGAAAGATGCCACGGCTGAAGCGTACGTTGAAGCCTGAATGGTATAATCACTACCTTATTTCGAATATTAGTCGCTTGTAACTTTTTCCATGTCTGATTCGTTGCGCAGAGTATTAGAATAAAAATAAAGGCGCAATTTATGGTGGTCAGTAACCTTCATATACCTCAGTTAAAATTGTGTTTCCCTCAATTTACCCTTGCACTGAAATTTATTTAGTTTTGAATAGTCTTAGAACTTGCTTTCTTTCTTGAGATAACATGTCACAAATTTTACGGTAAAATCACCTGTTAAACTTTGCTTTCTTTGTTAGAACATTGCTGGAACAATTGGGTGGGCTGACTGGTCTTTATATGACTTTTGGCGTTGACACACACACACAACCGCACACACGCACACACACACATAATGGTTAAATGAAGTAGCCACTTCTACAGAGAGGCATTTATTGTCGACGTTTCTACTTAGGTGCGGTCTTCTGCAGACAAGACATAATGACCGCAACGCGATCAAAACCTCGACCGCAAATGTCTCGCTGTAGAAGTGCCCACTTCATTTGACCTTTTCCCTGCGGAATCCAACGGAACCTACTTTCGTAACCCAATATATATATATATATATATATATATATATATATATATATATATATATATATATATATATATATATATATATATATATATATATATATATATATATATACATACATACATACACTTATGAAGTGAGCTAACAGTCACCGAAACCAAGGTGCATAGGGGAACGTTATGTTTTTTTTTAATGTGTTATGCTGATGAGTGGGATAATATTACTTAGATTAATATATCGCTTAAAGAAAATTACTTATATATAATGCTAATAGCTTAACGAGGGTCTCGGTTCTGGCAGTCGTGAAGCCACAGGTTGCTTAAGAGGGCTCTCGCACAGTTTCGTCCCTCGCCGTTAGACGACGTTCCACGTCACGCTCGCTGTATTACAGGACGTGCTACGTCCGCCGCTATGGTCGAGGGTGGCGCTGGTGAACACTCTCAAGGTTCGCGTACACCAAATAAACATAAATACCCACGACAGCAGCAGATTGGACAGCCGTTGCCGTAGCTCAGTTGGTAAGAGCACCGAACGCGATATTCGGAGGTCGTGGGTTCGGATCCCACCGGCGGCATGGTTGTTTTTTCTGCTGCTTCATATAAATAATTTTCTTTAGGCGATTTATTAATCTAAGTAATATTATCCCACTGATCAGCTCAACACATTAAAAAAAAACAACGTTCTCCTATGCACCTTGGTTTCAGTGACTGTTAGCTCACTTATAAGTTTGTCAAACGGGCCCCTTATTTACTTTACCTATTCTGCTAATAGCTTAACTAGGGTCTCGGTTCTAGCAATCTTGATGCCACAGGTTGCTTAAGAGGGCTCTCGCACAGTTTCCGCCCTCGCCGTTAGATGACGTTCCACGTCACGCTCGCGGTATTACAGGACGTGCTACGTCCGCCGCTATGGTCGAGGGTGGCGCTGGTGAACACTCTCAAGGTTCGCGTACACCAAATGAACATAAATACCCACGAGAGCAGCAGATTGGACAGCCGTCGCCGTAGCTCAGTTGGTAAGAGCACCGGACGCGTTATTCAGGGGTCGTGGGTTCGGATCCCACCGGCGGCATGGTTGTTTTTTCTGCTGGTTTATAAGTAATTTTCTTCAAAAACCTAATCGATTGCCACCACAAATATATAAAAAATAGAAACATTCCCCAATGCACCTTGGTTTCGGTAACTGTTGACCTCCTTAAAATGTTTCTCAAACGAGCCCCTCATTTCATATGCCTTCTCTGCTAATAGCTTAACAGGGGTCTCGGTTCTGGCAGTCTTGATGCCATAGGTAGCATAAGAGGGTTCTCGCACAGTTTCCGCCCCCGCCGTTAGATGACGTTCTACGTCACACTCGCGGTATTACAGGGCATGCTACGTCCACCGCTATGGACGAGGGTGGCGCTGGTGAACACTCTCAAGGTTCTCTTACACGCAAGACATAAATACCCATGAAAGCAGCAGATTGGACAGCCGTCGCCGTGGCTCAGTTGGTAGAGCACCGGCCGCGTTATTCGGAGGTCGTGGGTTCGGATCCCACCGGCGGCATGATTGTTTTTTCTGCTGCTTTATAAGTTATTTTCTTTAAAAAACTAATTGATTGGCACTACAAATATATAAAAAATAAAAAACAAACATTCCCCCAATGCACTTTGGTTTCGATGACTTTTGGCTTCCTTAAAATGTTTGTCAAACGAGCCCCTCATTTCATATGCCTTCTCTGTATATATATATATATATATATATATATATATATATATATATATATATATATATATATATATATATATATATATATATATATATATAAGGCAAAGGAAATGAGGTGCTGGTATGACAAACATATGAAGGCAGCCAACAGTCACCGAAACCATGGTGTATAGAGGAATGTTTCTAATTTTTTTTCTATATTATATATATATATAAATATATATATATATATATATATATATATGCATGTTACCTGATTGATTTAGCACAGCATCGCAGTTAATCCGAAGGAATGTTTTCGATCCTCTCCTCTGCCCAAAATGTTATTCTATCTATACTCCTTTTTTCCAGGCTACAGTCCGCACAGTTATTTATTCTGCGAAGTTCAATCCTATAAAAAACATCACTAAACTGCCCGCCCTAGGTGCATTGCCTGCTGGGCCGATCCTTAGAACACTTTAACTGCGTCCGTCCCAAGACAACCACGGCGGGCTGGATGGTGTATTCAAATATATTGCAGCCGTTTCCTGAACTGACATGTTTAACGGTTTTCTTGCTTCCTGGAGGAAAGACACATCAGCACCAGAATTACTGCTCAGGTGCCTATGATCGGGTGATCGGAATTATTTCTCCTAGGGCATGTCGCCTGAAGAATAATCTGCACGCAAAACAGGCCAGCTCTGGAAATGCGATTTAAAATCAGAGCAAGTTTGGTAGCAAAAAAGGGATAATGAGAATTATGATGGACAAAACAGGTCGTGGTAGTGAAGTTGGAAAACAAAATCTAGCCCTTCATATAGATCGCAAACCACAAGAATGTATTCCTCGGATTTTGAACCCAAGAAACTGTAATAATACTAGATTATACAATATTATTTCTTAATTTCATTTTTGTTTGTTGTCTTCCGTTCAATGTAATGACACCTTTTGAATGTTTAAGATCGTGGGGAAATTTCAACTGGGCAAACTTTTGCGCCGGCAAGCCCATCGTCTTTCCCGCGTAATAATGAGACGTATAAATGTTAAGTAAGCGTCCTCACCTCAGCATCCGGCAGCGCTGCTCCTCGAACCTCGCGGATGCCTTCTCAGGTTTGTTCACGGAGGCGGGGCTCCACAGTTTCTCAGCCGGGGCACACGCTCGGGGCCTGCGATGTTTGCAAGAGTGCCTCGTTTCGGGATGCTAACGAGCATACAATGTACCAGTTTCTCCTCAGGTGTTACACCATGCATTTTGCTAAGCTCCTCAGTCAGGGTATTTAACTATTACTTACGTATATGCACGCACTCGCGTTCTTTAATCTCTCTAAATGCGTCACAGAACAATTAAACGTAAATATTACGCCGCATCGAGCACTTGTTGACATGCCTACGTTGTGGAGCAAGCACACCTGATTTAAAATAATTGCGATATTTGCTGTTTATTATTCATCACTAGCGTAAGCCTTCTCAGGCCCCTATTGGAACGGGAACTGGGTTGCGGTAGCTCATAACCCAAAACTTTACGAAACTCATGAATGCGAAAAACCCACAAATGTGAGAAGTAGCCTCCGCGGTGGCTCAGTCGCTATGGCGCTCGGCTGCTGACCCCAAAGACGCGGGTTCGATCCCTGCAGCAGCGGTCGAATTTCGATGGAGGCGGAATTCTAGAGGAACATGTACTGTGCGATGTCAGTGCACGTTAAAGAGCCCCAGGCGGTCGAAATTTCCGAATCCCTTCACTACGGAGTCCCTCATAGACTGAGTCGCTTTGGGACGTTAAACCCCCATAAGCAAAGCCATAAACTAAACAAGTCAGAAGTGCCACACTATATATTACATGGCAAAAACAGTATGTCAGAGATTCACAGCATCTTTTTGAAAACGAATATTTGCACCAAAGCGCGTGGTTTCGTGTCTTTAAGCCCGACAGTAATCACGCGAAAGTTCCCGTGCTTCATAGATCTACATAAGCTATCTTCTGCAATATGACCTCCAGCGATTGCCTGGCGCGGCGATTGTGTCCCCAAAGAAGAAATCCGAATGGTTTACTTTCAGTTTGAGCTGTGGTGTCCTCCGCTTATACCATGCCGCAATAAAACCTGTTTTTTACATAACGAAAGATGTTTGTGTCCCCAGCGCCTGCTGTCAAAAACCGAGGCCTACACGCCATTGTGTGCATGCGATTTCTTGGCTTAATGACTGGCTTTATATGATGGTCTCAAATATAGGCAGCGCGACCATGCACAGGTCATTCTGTTTAATTACGGATGCCACGCATGATTTTTTGCGCGTTGCCCTTGCTCACTTTGCCCCTGAGTACTGTCCCGGATTGGCACAGAAACGCCTGATGAACTCCTCCGATGTGCCCAGATCCCTTTATCCCGCAGCAGTGTCATGATTTGGTGAACCTTATGTTTGGGGTCAGGGCATGTAATGTGAACGAATGATAACCGACTGCCCGTAAGCGTAACGGCGTGGATTCGAAGAGAAGGCAAGCGTAGCGGTGGGCTGTAGAGAGTTAGGAGGGCGGATGAGATTAAGAAGTTTGCGGGGATACTGTGGCTTCGGCTGCCAAAGGACAGTGTTAATTCGAGAGACACGAGCGAGGCCTTTGCCCTGCAGTGGGCATAGTAAGGCTGATGTAGATGATGATGGGGGTGGTACTCCGTACACAGTGCCTTCACCAAAAGCGAGCTGTTCTCCGAGCTAGGCCATGAAATATTAGTGAAAGAGATAATTCAGCAGTCCTCTGACAGCTGCTGCGGATTTGCTCATGGAAATTTTGTATAGACTATTGTTGCCAAAATTTATTTGTAGAAACGTTGTAAACCTACTTAACTGAATAAAACATGCCTAGATTATCTTTACGGGTCTTTTATTTTTCTTCTTTTAATTGTGGTCACTATGCTGGCCAATTCTATTCCACCCGAAAGACAGACAACACGGGGCCTTTCATAAAAGCGTTGCTATCGCTGCGCAGTTAAACGTCCATATTTAAACCGTGCACACGGCCACTTCTCTCTCCCTTTTCGCTGTTTTATCCTCTATCCCCTAGATGTCGGATGTCGTGGCTAAAGGCGTAGGCCTTCCTCTTGGCTGTTTCGTGTCGCGACTGCCATGGGGTGCATTGGTTTTTCGCATGGACGGCCGAAAAGCATGTAAACGGGTATAGGCCTTGCAGCCGTGGTTCTACAAAACTAGTGTTGTTAAATAATTGAACAGCCGCTTGTAGGTAGAAACGTCGCAAGTTTTTTGGTTTAAGGGCATAATTCTCAAGCATGATTTCACAATATCATGACGTGGAATAGCATCCGACGTGCGCTGCTCTCCAAGTTGTTGGCGACTGGAAAATACTGATTTATCACTAGCGCTGTGCTGGAATTCCTTCTAACAGCGCATCCAATTCTCCAACACAACAAACGTTAAACTCGGACAGTGGTTCACACTTCTGCATGCGGCGTTGGCTCTGACGTCGTTATTGTGCAATGCACTAAGATGACAACAAAAGTGTAATTGCTTAGCCCAAACGTTCCCCTAGCAAGGCCATGTGGAGACCAGGGGTGTCAATTTTGTCTGTGCAGATTTCTGTTGCTTCCTGGCTATCATTCCTCTTGATTTTTTTGGCGAAGCTTTGTCTTCAATCGTGCAGTCTTGTTCGTGTACCTTCCATATGAAAGATTCCACCTGAAGTCCTAATCTGGAAGTGTATGATTCCTCATTGTAATAAATATAGGTAGACAGCACTCAGGGGTACAGTACTGCATGCTTCGGCTAAATAAGGCGCTAAGATACTTTAAGTCATTTTCATGCCACTGGAGTTTGCACATAGCGGTAAATTGTGAATCTACGAACGCAATAGACCACAGTCCCATTTCATTCCTCGCCACTGCGTACTAATCTACAGCGAGAAGAATGTCTGATGAAAATGACGGCTTTTTAAAACAAAACCTACTGCTACACTCATAAGCGCTGTAATTCTTGCAGTCTCCAAGAATTTCCGTTTTTCTGTTCTGCGCGTTATGCACGATAATCGCCATCCCGGCTACCCTGTCGTCTCTCCAATACAATTCGTCCGACGACTCATACGTAGGGGGCAAGTAAGCTAAACAGATTTCGTTTCAAAGAAGTGTCATTTGAAAAGTTGAAATCTGCGGCCTTTGCTGCTGTCCGATTCCTCCTGGTTACAACTGCCACACCTTCGTCACTGCCTCACTCTGTTTTGTTCCGTTCTCTACTTGAAATCGATTTTATTTTAGGCTGCCGTTTGCTAAGCGTGCCGCTTTAGCCTCCGCGCATTTAGCCTCTTGCATTAAGCACACAAATTACACGCTAACCAATGCAACCAATACATCGGTGATGCTGCCGTTGAGCTCCTTCGCTTATCCTCATTTACCTGCATACAGTGAACACCTCATCATCAACGCAAACTGATTTTACATAGCGCAGCGACACCTTTTTTATCAAAATGGTTTGTGTGCATGCAGCTTAAGGTAAAGTAAGACGTGATCCTGTCTTTCCCGTGATACTGTCCCAATACTTGTTCAGGAGTGGGACAGTGACGACACCGGCTAGAATGTTTTGTCCTGTATCAAAGCATGCGCACTCCGGTGTAGTTTACACATCACACTTTCTTACACTACCAGTCAAGGTCCTAGCATAGGAATTCCAGATGGGAAATCCCCACCCCTCCCTCATTACCTCCCACCTCCCACCCCTCCCCGTTCCAGTGTGAAGCGGGCCTGTCTAGCGCAGCCTCGGACGACCAGCGTAACGTAATAACCCAGGCCATCCTGATAGCTACTGCAATTGGGACCCCTTACAAAGATCTCCATGCTCGAGGGGCCTCCCTCCTTACTTTCTAACATAATAATTTTTTTCTTTCTCTTGTGTCGCCCTAGAGTCCGTATTATTGTAGATATCAGTGTTCTTCATCCGGAGATTTCTGGTAAGAAAATTGCCTCTAAGTATCCATGACAAACGCCGTCCTAATGCCACTGGCACTAGTCCCGTTCAATGCTGTTGCGCTTAGGTACTCCAGATGTTGTTCGTCACAGGAATGAGCAACGCTTATTACTGAATAGCGTGCTATAGCGGAAGTGGTAACCGCTCATCAAAGACAGAGTACCCTACGATATTTTAATGCGTCCGTACTACTGTCTTCAGATTGATTTAGGCTTTCAGTGAGCTCCAGCTGTAAAGACGGAAATCTTGCTGACCCTATGAACAGAGGTCATGTACGGCGCAAAAGTAGAAGAACGATGCCAGGTCGTTCGTCTAAGCGAATGTTGGAAGGTATCCAGTTGACGTCGATCATTTCCCATCGTTAATCGTCCTGTTTCTAAAACATATATCGCTCGTCGGGATATCGAACCAGCTTACTTGTTATTCTAAGTGAGTGATTTCGCCCTCATAATTCATCACAGATCATAGCAGAGCACTGAAAAGTGCAGGAGGAGAAAGTATAACCAAAACATAGAGGTGTGTAGCGGTAAAACGAAAAGATCACACCCAAGATATGCCGACGGGCATGCCTCCCATAAAAGAGTGATCGCGATTAACAGAAGTAATTATTACCAAGGAGATTCAATCTCTCATTTTATTATCACTTCGAATTTTCAACGCTGCTGGAATATCCTTCGTAAACTCCATGGATCCATCTGTCTTTAGGGCTCTTGTCTTTAGTGGTCTTGTTTTGCCTAATGAACCTAAAGAACCAACTAGCCCAACATAAATCTTTATCAGTCTAAGAGAACAAAAATTTGTAGGATTTTGTGAGTAGTGTAAAAACTGTTGATCAGTGCATCCAACTCACCACGTGCGACTGATTAGGTTTGTTCCATCCACGTACTCTCCCCACATGCAAGCTTCTCCACCTAGAACCAGAGCCTTCTGCTGGGGCGTACCTGCAAGGATATCAAAAAAGACTTTGCATTAAATGTTATACCAGGTAATTGCTTTCATTTTACACAGTAGTTTATTTTGTGCTTATCTATTGATTTGCTAAGAACGCAAGATATAAATATTCGGAAATCTTTATTCACGATGTTAATTGCAGAGCATCAAATCGGAAAAGTTTCATTATGGTTTGTAGCACCAATCTTTCCTAGTACCGCACAATATGCGCAACTGTGTTGCAATCGTTCAGTATAATGGTAGTGAGGAATATGCACGGGATTAGACAAATGCGTGCATGCTGTTATGTACGTGGTTTTCCAAGTCGCCTCATTTGTGTTCCGGTTTCGGCGCAGAACTCAGGCGATATGACACGTCCAGAGTGTACGAAAGCATGAGTACCAGAGGAATGTTTCATATACGAAAACCTTTCTAGTAAGTTTATTTACTTAGGCATAATACTGTCCCACCCAACCTAACCACCACAAAATGGAGAAGATGCATCTAATCCCTGCTGACAGTCTATTCGCCAGTAAAGAAAACATCTCAGCTTAAGTTTGAAATCAACACAGCACATTTTAGGCATTCGTAGCTGAATATATCAATGTGAGGAGTCTCACGTTACGAAGAAAATGCACGCCGCCGACATGTCGGGCGCACAGAGTGTAGCGGCCTACACTGGATGATAACGGGGGCTGCAAGAAAAACGTGGATAAACTTCCGCGACACAGACATTGCACCAAACTGAGTGCGCTTGCCCATTAAGCGAGACCGCGTATCTTGAAGCAGACAGGCTCCTGTAATTTGACCTATCTCTCGAGCTGACGGGCATCTTCTAACGAAAATTTAAGGCTTGTCTTGCATGAAACCTTGTTTTGGTGGCCTTTGGCCAAGAGAGTAGCACTAGTGTGCTTGAGTTAAGCATCCAGCATTGACCACTAGACTAATTCAAGAAATATCAAAACTTTCAGAGTTGGCTTCTTAGACATTTGTGTAAATACTAAACATAAGCATTTTGCGTTGCACAGTGCAGAAAACTTTTAGGATCAGTAACTCTATTATGTAAAATGGAGTAATATTTTTAAAACAGCTGTGCCACGCCAGTTCTCGCTTTTCAGAAGTGCCTTAAAATCAATTAAGGCACAGTTGAATGAAGAGCATTAGCAAAATAAATGTTGCTCACATGGACTCTGTCTGCGCCCCGTGCCGAGGGAAACCATTGCATTTTTCTAGACAGTTTCTTGGGCACTTGACCTTGAATTTTAGACAGTTGTTGGGTCAGTGTAACGATACTCTTATTGTTGGGTTGAGTTGTATAACATCGTTCCTTAGTAACGCCCTAACTTTTATTTACACATGAAGCTCCAGAATTGTTATTTTTTAATTCCAGAAAACATATTCTCTTGTTTACCTTATAGATTGCACTTGTCCGCGAAGCGATGTTTTTTGCGCCATCCAACAATACCTTACCTAATCCGCCTTTTTCATTTTCCTGTGCTGCCACCTCGCGTACAACGCTGGAAGCTCACTGGTAGGGTACTGCGCGCCCAACCCGGCCGGACTGAGTGCCGCTGCGGAGCACGTTTTGTTGGAATCTGTCAACGATTGCGCGTCCTGGGCAGCACCTGATACCTGGAGGATTTCTAGGGTTCACTGATGGCTTGGTGCGAAGTCCGAGGCAGGCTGTAGTGCCCACCGAACACCGAAAAGCAAATTCTTCAGTATCTCCGATCATCCGGCATGCGATGCGAACACCAGCTAGCAAGGGCCGCCGCTTCAGAGATGAAGGCTACATTCGGAACATAATGTTCAATGAAATATCCCCGATCAGTGAGGTTGGCATTTTCCGCTGTATACGCCTGCCATGCATGACAGGTGGATACCACATCGTGCACGCCGTAGCACAGAAAAATACTGGGGGCAACAGTTTTCACAAGCAATCGTTGTGCTCAAGCGCTGCAGAATAGCTACACGAGCTATAAAAGCACAAGCGTACTCGCAACAAAGTAGCTCTGCTAGAATTTCACTGTATTTTCCCACAACACACCGCTGAATAGGTTAAACAAGCATGCGCGTCCATAAAGACGAGCGCGAGAGGCGCACATTAATCCATTCCGGCGATACCACGCAGACCTCTTCATCATGGATGTGATTCGAACACACGCATAACGCACCTTCTTCTTCTTCTGCCTCTTAATACATGGCACATACCCACACGGGGGGATTGGCCAGGGTGTAGTGGCATAAACAAGGAAATTTCCATAGGAGATTATGACAAAGCTTTAGCACCATGCGTGAATGCTCTCGTAGCTTCTTTTCCGTTGCCCGCTCCATCGCGCGTTGAAAGCGGCTCACAGCACTTGCCCATTTGGCCTTCTTGCTTGAGAAAGCAAAAAGCGTCGGAACGCAGTCTGGGTGCCGCGGTGACATTCGAGGCCTTCCTGCCCATAAATAAAACACTTCGTGATAGACTGCACACGCATTTAAACACAGTACCTCGTCGGTACCTGTCACAAAGTGATTCCCGCACAGTCTTGACGTGCTTGACGGTGCCCAAGGGCGGCACGATCGTCGAGCCGGCTAACTGCTTTTATCCACGCTTCGCGTCGAAGGCTCTCCCGGGAAGCGCTCGGAAAGCGAAAAAATCCGAGTTTTCTTCCCTTTATGTATTGGGCATTGCTGCCGTATGCAACACATTTCGTAGGTATCGCCAAATGCGTCGCGCTGAACGCCCGACAGCTGCAGCAACGCACCCCGCGTAGGAAGCCGGTTTGTTTACACTTTCACGACCGGTCTCGAGTGGAGCGAGCGACCCTTGCAATATGTTTCGCGACACCGCCGCCAGGGGATGGGCACATGCGCTGTCGCGTCGTGAAAAAGGCGCATTAATCAAACTAGGTGGTGCTAAAGGTAATCCTGTCCTATGTATAGAAAGTGGCCTATGTGATTACAACCAGAATGTTTGTCTCAGTAACTGGCCTTGCCTAAAATTTGTGAAGCTATTTGCAGAATACATGGTTCGGAGGCATAAAGGAGCGCGCTAGAGTGATTTTCTTCCTGCGACGAAGAAATACAAAAAATAATCGCAATTGTCTTTTGTGTGAACAAATTTCCTGATGGTCTGAGTAGAAGTCATTTGGCGTTATTTTAGGTTTTATATTATTGCACGAACGCTTTGCGATAAATTGCCCTAAAATTGGTTGGGAGGAAGGGAAAGGGCGCAGTGACTATCTCACTTGTGGGTAGACGCCCTGATCGCACCGTGAGAAGTGAGCAGGTGGCTTATTGGAAGTGTTCTCCAGAGCACTGCTTGTACCAAAGCCGTACCGAAGCGAAAATCCTTTACATTATAAAGTTGTATCATTAAGACATGTGGCGTCCCTTATTTAGCATTACGTGTTGTTATATTTAAACCCTTTCACGAATACACGGGTGGCGTCACGTGTAACGTGACTGCCGCTGCACAACGCCGACGGTACGACGCCGCCTTTTCTGCTGGATGGGACTATGAACGCTATCACGCTAAAAGACGTTAGTGTGCTGTGCATTGTGAGTACACGTCTGATGGACCCCGGGTGCCCTAGATTAATCCAAACCATTGCACTTCGGCACTTCTTCCTTTCTTTCTTCCTTTATCTCTTTCTTTCTTTGGTTCATTACTTCCTTCTTTCTTCCCTTCTTTCCTTCCTTCTTTCATTTCTTCTTTCCTTCATTCCTTTCTTCTTTTTTTACATCTTTCCATAATTCTTTCCTTCTTCCTTTTCTTTCCTTCTTTCCATCCTTCTTTCTCTCATTCTTTCTTTCTTTCTTTCCATCGCTCTTTCCTTCTGCCTTTCCTTTCTTTTTTCGTTCCATCTTTCTTTCACTCTTTTTGTCTTCGTTCCTTCTTTATTTATTTTCTGCCTTCTTTCCTTCTCCTTCCCTTCTTTACTTCCTTCCTTCTTTCTTCCCTTCCTTCCTTCCTTTCTTTCTCTCTTTCTTTCTTTTTCCTATGCTTCCTTCTTTCTTTCCTTCTCTCTTTGTTTCTTTATGGCTCTTCTCACTTTGTGGATGAAGTATTCACTTAAAACAGATACTGTACGGCGCCTTTACATTCCTGAAAACAATTTATTTTTAATTCTTTACCCGTGGCAGTTGCTCAGTGGTGATGGCGCTGGGCTACTGAGCCGGAGTTGGAAGGTTTAAAGCCGGCCGGGGCGGCCGCGTTTCGATGGAGGCGAAGCGCAAAACGCGCCCGTGTGTTGTGCCATGTTACTGCATGGTAAACGTCCCCGGGATCACAGAACCCTCCACTACGGCACGTCTTTCTATTTCCTTCTTTCACTCCTACCTTTATCCCTTCTCTAACAGCGCGCTTCGGGTGTTCACCGAAATGTGAGACTCTTACTGCGCCATTTCCTTCCCTCAAAAACCAATTTTCATTCTCAGTTTAACTATTGTATGAAAGATGACAAATACAGCAATATGTGAGGCACAGCGCAAGATGTTACCATTCACAATGCGGAGCGCCAGCCTGGGCTAGTGGTCGAAAGGTCTAAGGCGCCATGAAACGAAGCTATATTCGCACCACCGGTCGTTGAAATCCCGCTTGGGGCTTGTGTTTTGCAGCCCCACTACGTGCAGCCCCACACGCGTGTGCGCGCGCGTGTGTGCGTGTGTGTGTTAATACTCGATGGAGCCCATCAAATATGGCGTCCTCATGCAACTTAGCAGGTGGCGGTTAAATTAATGATTGGTCTCGAGAGCGAAGGGTCGCAGCACCCAGGCAGTGGAGCACCGCTCAACCACTGCACCATTGAGCCAGGAGTGGCATGAGCACTCTCAGGGATCTCTGAATGTTAAATATAGAAAGCCTAATTCTGCATATATGCGCATTCAGCCATTAGTTATCGCGTCATACACTTAAGGCGGAGCGCGTGCCGCGGTAAGGCGGCGACTGTCTTCCCGAATTAGCGCGCAGACCAGAAGGGGTGCGGCGGCGTCGCGGCAGCGGCTACGAAGAGCTATGCATGGGTAAAATTGCCAGCTGCATGGCAGTGGGTTACATGAGGCCACAGAGCACGGCGACTTGGTTCACAAAGTGAGCGGGCGGGCCTAGGCACTCTCACGCGTAAGCATTCGCAAGTGTTCCTGCCGACTTTGTTTTCCTAGTGGCTGCCTATAAGCAAGAATGTGGCTGTAACAAATTGTTCTAGACGAAAAGTCGGGCACTGTGCCTCAAACTGCTCTTAGTGGATTGCACTCAAGAGAACACTATTATTACTGTTCATATCATAACCGTTAAAAAACTGCAGTTTTTTCACCAGAGTGTGTGCCCGCAAAAAAAAAAAAAACTTTAAATCTTTGATCATGTCCAAGAATAAACCCTCCTTGCGTCATTGTGCTGAAGACATCCTGCTATCGATGGACCAATTTGTGCTTTGCTCTCCAAGCGAAGATTATTTATTTATATATTTATTTATTTATTTATTTATTTATTTATTTATTTATTTATTTATTTGAAATACCCTCAGGGCCATACGGCATTATAGAGAGGAGTGGTTATACAATGTAGTAAAACATAGAAATATGAGCACAATATTACAGAAGGTTGCTAGTTATACAGTGCTAGCTAAATCATCTTGAAATAAACGGTGATCACCGATTAGTATCAGTCGTGCGGGAAGGTGATTCCACTCGTCGGATGTCCGGGGTAAAAAGGAATGAAAGTAGGTTTTCGTTCTGCAGAATGGTATTACAACCTTTTGGGCGTGATTCATGCGTGATGACACGTACTATGGGGGTGAAATAAGTTCTTCGCGTAGATAAGAATGGTGAAAAAGTTTATGAAAAAGGCGAAGACGAAGTGCTCGACGACGGGACCCAAGGGATGGCAGACCGAGACTAGATTTCATGCTGGTTATGCTTGCAGTTCTGTTGTAGTTAGAGAGAATGAATCGAGCAGCTGTATTTTGGACCATCTCAAGCGAGTGCGTGAAGTTCTGGTGATAAGGATCCCATATCGATGCAGCGTATTCGAGTTTAGGTAAAACTAGTGTTCTGTACAGTAAAAGTTTCAGCGATGATGGTGCTTTAGCAAAGTTACGACGAAGGTATCCAAGTGTTTTGTTGGCGTTGTTAACGACATGTGTGACATGAGCAGTCGAGGTAAGGTCATTAGTTATGTGAACACCGAGGTATTTAAAAGAGTGTACGGAGTCCAGAGACAAACCGTGAAGGTGATAAGAGGGCAAGGTATTAGTCACTAGAGACACACGCATGAATTTGCACTTGTTAACATTAAGGTCCATTAGCCAAGATTTACATCAGGTAGAGATGGAGTCGAGGTCGGATTGTAGCATTAGTATGTCGCTATCGCATGTTATTTCCCTGAATATTACGCAGTCATCGGCGAATAGGTGAATGTGAGATGAAATGCAGGAGGGTAGGTCGTTAATGTAAGTAAAAGAAGTGGACCGAGCACAGTGCCTTGCGGAACATCGGAGTGAATCACACTCGGATCTGAGGTGAGGTCATTAATAGAAACAAACTGTTGACGGTTTCTAAGAAAAGCTTCAAGCCAGGTTGAAATCTTTGGGTCGAGGTTAAGTTGCTGCAATTTGTATAGTAGTAAGTTATGACACACTTTATCAAACGCTTTCGTGAAATCTATGAATGCGGCGGTCAATGCCGGTAAAAGATTTTCGCGAGCGTCGTCTCGAGACAAATTTACGCAGAACCCTAAATTTAATGACAGCAATTAATGGTCGCAAGGGACTAGATATTTCTGGTTCCTTTTGGACCGCCTAGTTCGCTCCTAGCTATTTATCATCGTCACCGTTTTCATTTCCTAAATGAAAAAGCCGTTCAAGAAGACCTGCACTCACCTGTGAAGTTCTGCGGGTCACACTCATAGTAGACCTTCCAGTCGGCGCCATAGTTAATATGGTTCAGGTACCAGCAGCTTGACAGCAGGGTTTGGAAACCTGCCGCCGTGACAGCGTTCAGCTCGGTCAAGTACGGTTGCTTCCAGACGTGCACTACGGTGTCCGGCGCCACCTGCACCGAACGCGTAGAAACAAATATAGAACGGGTGAGTAAATTATCGTTAGTGTCAACAGGTTAGGTAAGGGCCACCAGATTGAGTACTAAACTTATGAGATAATTAACAATTTGAAATGTCGGCAAGCAGGGCTAAATTTATGTGCCACATTTACAGGTGCACTAAAAATCCTTTATGTCATGGCACCACAATACTGACAAGTAGAAGAAGAGACAAACGAAGGGTTTTTCTGCATGTTCGTCTTGTTCCATAGCGTAACTCCCCCTTACCGACTCGTCCAAATTTCCACGTTTTTGAAACATTTTGTCTGCAGAAAGTGTTCTCCTGAAACTTTGGCCCATTGGATGGCCTAAAAAAGCTTCTAAGTATCGAAGTATGAATTGGGTTATTAGCAGAGGAGAGGGGTGGTGGCAGGAAGGACTGTCTGCAGTTCCGCTTGTATAACAAATGTTGACAAAATTGAATATATCGCTGGAGGGCAGACCCTTATGGTTACACCTCCTTATTTCAGTAGCTTGGCTTTAATTACTTGCGAACATAGCGTTCCCACTTCTGAACCACTATGGGAAGCCCTTCCATTCCAATATCACGCGAATTGATTCAGCTAACAAGTCTCGGTGACAGCAGATGGTGATCTTCATTAAATCAGTGTGTGAGTTGCCTCTTACTTTGCTGGCGCTGAATGAGTAGTGAAATGCAGGCGCTGTGGTATTTAATAAGCGCAGCTGGCGTACGAAGAGCAGAGCTAGGTCTGTGTACCTTCCAACGGAAGCATGCCACATAACGCCCTCCTCTCAGTGTCTGCAATTATCTGGGTTTCGTAAGGTGGACGTTGTTTCCGACGTCAGTATGCCGCGATGCGTAAACCCATTGTTTGGATCAGGGTGCCACAATGCAAACTATCGCGTATTGCACAAAAAGGAAAGCCTCGATGGTTTGATGTGTTTTCATGTTTTCATGCGAACCTTGATGTGCAAGCTGCATCAGCTGTGAAAATAATACCGCCAAGCTGAAGGCCCCCGGCGGAGGCCTTCAAATAGCACCTCTGATACGGCTGCGACGACAGTCGCATGTTATTAAAGCAGATTCGCAGTCCATGAATATACTCTCGTTTCTCTAGATGATGCTGGCGTATTTTAGGGCATAAATGATCGTAGTTAGCTATGACTGACGTGTAGAATGTGTTGATTGCCGTAAGGGCCTCTCGGTCGCTGTGGTGTTTGGAGAATGACTTACCACATTGATCTTTCTGTGACTTGTCGTAGCGACTGTGTAAGTAGCTCTATGTAGACCTTTTTCCAGTTCTTTCACGCATTGCACTTCTGCTCTTTGTCACTGGCATCTGTTTTCACTCTACATAGCACTCGCAAGGTCGATAGTCGAGCTTTATGAGCCGCGGTTACACGAATGCGACAGAAGTCGACCCCGGTTCACTTTTTGAGAGAAAGCAGGTTTTGAGAAGGGAAGGCGTCACTCGACCTCAACTCTCTTTCTGGACGTTTATGCACTTTCCCTCAAAAAGTGGCCTGGAATCGACCTCGGTCGCATTCATGTAAACGCGGCTATGATCTCATCCCAAAAGATGTGCTTAATGGGAAATGAAGGGACGATTGGTTAGTTGGCAGTGTAATTGGTATAGGATGTGCCTTTCCGGCTTTGGTGGCTCCACACATTTGACAGTCACAATTATACTCAGTTGTGCCTAATCTTTCAATGTTTTAAGTAGGAAGTGCAACCAGAAGTGCTTAGATTTTTCGAAATTTGGAAAAAAAGGAGATAAGTTGCAGTACCTTCCGCTTAAGCCTTTTTCTTTATTGCTATTGCCATTTCTGGCCGTTTGTGTAATGCGCTGCAGAGAGTGAGAGAAAGACTCACTACTTTGGAAATGTTTTACTGCATTTTCTCGATGGGCCCTAATAACATGAATGAGTCACGATAAACTTGATAAAGCATTTGTTTTCGGCAGTGACGTGTATGAGTTCTGCAAGAATTTAGTTCACTGCCCTTGAAGATTGATACGGCGCATTATTTTGACGCTCTGCGGCTGTTAATTCCGGTGAGTGTTTATGCCGAGCTTACTGTCAGCCTACATCAAACCGAATGAGTTAAATTACAAAGAGTACAAAATTTATATTCTTGTGAAACAGCCTCAGGTGTGTTCTACACTCGTTTGTGATCTGGTGATTGCTGATGGATGCTGTCTTCGTTCATTGAGTGTCATCGTTGACGAAGGTTAAATGCAAAGTCTGCCTACTGCGCTCTCTAATGCGGTAGAAGGTGGGAAATGTTGATAAAAGTTTCCATTCTATCTCCTGGTTAAAAGCGGCTGCAAGCATGTATTGCATACCAAGAAAGGCATAGCACATTGAAGGGTACCTCATAGATGTTAGGCCCACTCGATTTACGGCCAGGGCCTTTGTGTTATTCAGAAACCGCCGCCTTCATCGCGCGCTTAAGGGTCAACGAAGGAGGCTGTAAGCTTTCTGTGTTGCAAGCAGAACTGAACAAAGTTGTCACTATCAAATACATCCGTACCATCCGCTGGATCACATGGGCGCCAAATGCATTGCCGGGATCACACATTTTTCACCGCCCCCAATCCATTGGTTTTGCAGACGCCCTGCCTCAGTTCTTTGTCCAGCCCATAAGCTCGGGCTTCATGGCATGCCATAAATGACGGGTTCGAAACAATGTAAAGCGCACCGTGGCACGTGCTGCCGCCGACAACCGAATATTCGGCGTGCATGCACAGCGTTGGGAGATATACGCAATGCGCCGCACAATTTAATGCACGCAAGGGCGCATACTATTCTATCGAAGAACTGCCCCAAGTCCGCTCTATGCTCTCAGCGTATTATCGTTTCGGTTCAGCGTCACTTTATTCCTCTATCTGTTTTGCCGCTGTTCCCGGACAGGGTTAATAATAATAATTGGTTTTTGGGTAAAGCAAATAGCGCAGTATCTGTCTCATATATCGTTGGACACCTGAACCGCGCCGTAAGGGAAGGGATAAAGGAGTGAAAGAAGAAATGAAGAGAGAGGTGCCGTAGTGGAGGGCTACGGAATGATTTCGACCACCTGGGGATCTTTAACGTGCACTGACATCGCACAGCACACGGGCGCCTAGCGTTTTTCCTCCTGAGTTTTCCGAGAACGGAAGTTGACGCACTTCATGCCCATTAAGCTTGAGGACAGGATGGCTACTCCGAGAACTTCGCGGCACATTCGCACTCTGTGACGTAGGCTACTGCCTATTTCCGGTCTCCATGCTCAGTCTTTGACGAGTACATTTATTAAAGGGAGGACTGGGCGATGAGACCAAATAGGGAACGTAGAAATGTAAACGACCGTTGTCCTTTTTGATGCGCGAAATCCTACAGTTTATTTTACATTCTGCAGGGATCCAACCTACTTTTTTTGCAAAATCACAAAATCTACGTTTGCGACATCGCGTGATATACTATACTGTCTCTTTCCGAAGAAGACTACAGCGTTCCCTGAAGAACTAAATATGATTTCTTTGTGTCGACATATTTGCCCATCACACATAAAAATTTAATTGAAAAAAATAGTCATGGGACCTCGATTACCGTTCTTACCTGAGCACATCCATATCCATTTCGCCACACTTCTTGCGCATGATCCGTCGCGTGCACAACAGACATGTTTAGACTCGCCAGATGACCATTCGGCATTAACTCTCGCTACGTCCGGCCTTCGCCGCTTCGGTTGCCTGACCGGCCTCTCGAACGCATGTCCTCTTCCTTCGTTGTTTTGTCCTCAATACTCTTGGCGTGGGTTTCATAATAGTAATCACCATCAGCCTGACTACGCCCACTTCTGGGCAAATGCCTCTCCCATGTCTCTCTAACTAACCCTGAAATTTGCCAGCTGCGCTAACCGTAAGCCTGCAAACTTCTTAATCTCACCCGCCCACCTAATCTTCTGCCCCTCCCACTGCTACGCTTGTCTTCTCTTGTAATCCAGTCTGTTACCCTTAAGGACCATCGGTTATCTTGCAGGCAGGACTGCGCGAATCAGACAGAAACAATGACGGTACTACCGGCGCAGAGTTACTTCCAACTGTTTATTAAAGATTGAAAGCACATGATCTATAAGCGAGGAACCGACGCCCGCAAACGCCTTTGTTGATCATAAAACACACACAAGAAACTAAATCACATCATTACGGGACGCCAGATTAATCGCCTCGCCTTTATTCAAGGTGGCTGTTAATTTAGACATTTCTTTAACTTGTTTATTCTGGGCTCCAGCAAGGATATCATTTCGTTTTGTTTTTTTACCCAAGAAAAGTATGATCACTGTCTGCTATCTCATAATAGTATCTGTGCGAACGACGAAGGCTATTAGGCGCGTCAGTTACACGTTTATATAGCATGTACTTTCACTCATGGGCGAACATTTGAAGTCTGAGTCCACGGTGTCAGTCGCGTATTTATGTGTACTGCGCTGTCTGATTGGCGTAGTCCTACCTTTATACAAAATGAGCCGGCTTGCCCGCAGGAGGTTTTACTGTACGCATCCGTTTCTTCCTCCCTACTTTCTGCGCTGTTCTTCGCTCGTTCTTTCCTCCTGTTCATTCTCAGCGGTGTCTTACTCGACGATCGATTTTTGTCATCACTGGGCCTCTAACGCTTCACAAAATAAAAGCAGTTATCGAGCCCGACCAAAAAAATAGTGCCTAAATATTGCTGCTCTCTGAGGGATGACCAACATTTTGTCATTGCATGCCTACCGCAATATATTTTTGGTAGCAAAGCGGAGCGCATTTTATTATGTGCACGGGTAAATGTCTCTATACACATCTCGTTTCCAATGTGGTAATAATTTAGCCTCCCTGAACTGCCGACATACGAATCAAGCACTGATGGCATCTGTGCAGGGGAAGTTTGACCTATTTAGCGTTACAGCGTTTAGTCGTGACTTCCTGTTTCCTTTGAGAATGAAATAAACCTCAAATATCAGTGGGCACATAGCAGACACTATCAGGTATTTTAAAAACAACTTGCTGTCACTCCCTGAGGTAAAATGCATATAACAGTTGTATCGTGCTATTGCACATTTGAAGGAACAAAATTCTAGCCTAACAAAAGCTCTTTGAAATTAACTGTAGATAACACAGAATCCCATTGACGGAATAAAAAGTGTGGGGAAATTGGCAGAAATGTGGATGTAGCTGAAATGGCCGGGATAATTCAGAATAATTTCATGCGATGGTTCACAGCACAATTGTGAAAAAAGAGCAAGATTTTGGGAGTTCTCTATAAACATGTAGATTACGTTATCTTAGCTACAACGGTCTCAGCGTCAGAGGTATCAGAGATGAAAATGGACGAAATGTACTTGGAAGGGCCGACTCTTTCAAAAAGCAGTACCCTTATTCTAACAGATATAAGGTTGGGGCAACCTAAGAAGCTTTAAAAATAATAACCCTCGCCTGCGACACTTACGTATCTTAATCCAATTTGAAGATAAATGAAAAGGACCGAGGGCAAAGGTACAATTTTAACACCCGTACGTGGAGAAAATGGAAAAAAAAATGAGGTTGGGGTGGTAAAAAGCTACATAGCGACCCCCAGCCGGGGGAGCGGGCCCGGGGAGGCTCCTCTGATCTCCCCTGGGACGAAGCGAAGAGGATGGAAAAAATGGATAGGTTGTAAGGTTGTGCACAGGGGATATGGGCATAGGGATGGGAAACAGGGCAGGGAGTTTTTTTTTTTTTTGCTCTGATCCTTCGAAAGTCTTCACTCCATTGCTGGCCTGCCTGTCCAGGACAGGGAACGGGCTCCGACCGCCGGAAACAGGAGAGCCTAACACGTGGTCAGCTACCTCGGGCCCCTCCCTGACTTTCAGGTTTTTTTTCCAACCTGTCAGCTACTAGCCGTCGACTTCTTTTCGCGGTTTTCGTAGCGAGAGCTACATTATTGTAGCCGCTTCGCCTTTTCAGCATGGCCGCACTTTCGTCGTGGTTGCACCTCGGCCGTGGTCACACCGCTCGGCGCGCCATCTGGCATGACGTCACTCCGTCGTTTCGCTCGTCGTGGAGCAGACGCCACTCGCCTCGCCAGTTGTGCGCATGCGTAGTAGAGGGAGAGGGACTACATTACGGCAGCCGCTTCGCCTCTTCAGCATGGTCGCACTTTCGCCGTGGTTGCACCTCAACCGTGGTCGCACCGCTCTGCGCGCCATCAGGCATGACGTCACTCCATCGTTGCGCTCGTCGTGGAGCAGACGCCACTCGCCTCGCCAGTTGTGCGCATGCGTAGTAGAGGAAGAGGGACTACATTACGGCAGCCACTTCGCCTCTTCAGCATGGTCGCACTTTCGCCGTGGTTGCACCTCAACCATGGTCGCCCCGCTCTGCGCGCCATCAGGCATGACGTCACTCCATCGTTGCGCTCGTCGTGGAGAAGACGCCACTCGCCTCGCCAGTTGTGCGCATGCGTAGTAGAGGGAGAGGGACTACATTACGGCAGCCGCTTCGCCTCTTCAGCATGGTTGCACTTTCGCCGTGGTTGCACCTCAACTATGGTCGCACCGCTCTGCGCGCCATCAGGCATGACGTCACTTCATCGTTGCGCTCGTCGTGGAGAAGATGCCACTCGCCTCGCCAGTTGTGCGCATGCGTAGTAGAGGGAGAGGGACTACATTACGGCAGCCGCTTCGCCTCTTCAGCATGGTCGCACTTTCACCGTTGTTGCACCTCAACCGTGGTCGCACCGCTCTGCGCGCCATCAGGCATGACGTCACTTCATCGTTGCGCTCGTCGTGGAGCAGGCGCCACTCGCCTCGCCAGTTGTGCGCACGCGTAGTAGAGGTAGAGGGGCTAAGCAGTGTGTATATACATACGCTTCGGCGTAGCAGAAGGCGAGCCGCAGCGTTTGTTCGGCGTCGCGTCAGCGTCTCGTCTACCGGCGCCGTCGCTTTGAGCACGCTGGAGAGGGCTACCAAACACATGAGGGCATAGGAACTGGCGTCTCCAGACGGGGGAGGGGAGACACCGTGAGTGAAGTCTCTCAATTATCCCCAGTCAGTACCTAATCGTCCAATTCAGCGCTGACGGGAACATTTTGGGGGGCAAGGGGGACAATAGCAAGGGTGCAGAAGGGGCGCTGCTGCCTTTGCAGAAACGGGCCACGGCTTTTGGCCCCACCAATCCCCACCTGCTAGGTATTTCCGGCGCCGACGCTGCGATCTGGCCTTGCCAGATATCTGCGTCTACCTGCGTCGCCTCGCTCCAAGTGCCGAATTTTCGCCTCCGGCGACGCCAGTAGTCCACACGCTGACGCGGCGCCGAAGAAACCCTGGCTTGTGCTTCGGCCGTCATGGAGAACGGTGAGTCGGCTAGGCTGAATGAAGCCGGACTTCGGTGTCGCAATGAAACAAGGACGAGACAGCGTGCCGTAGAGACCGAAGAAGAGAGTGTCAAACGTCTCAATAAGCGCCGTAATGACGACGCGGCTACACGACTTCGCTTAGCGTCCAACAGTGAACCCGCGAATGAAGAAGACGACGTGCCGAGTTTGGCGTCTCTGAAGCAAGCAAGACTTCAGCATTGGAACGAAACAAGCATACACAGAGATTACCCAAGTAAATCATCAGTAGCATTACGTCGCCTAAGCAAAGCGAAGCCTCAGCGTCGTCATGGCCTATAGCTCTCGCTATCTACTAGGTTTAACGAGAGCGGAAAACAGCCAATTTTTCAGACACCGGAAGTATGTGTGGTGCGGTCCGGCCAGTAGAGGCTTAGGTCGTCAGCCTATCGGCCCTACGGCTATTGGCACCATGACCTAGCACCTCCGGTGGGACCCACGTGTACTTCCAACCAACCAACCATGCACTTATTCTCTTCCCTAGCTTGCTCCACGCCTACTGAGGAGGGAGTGTTCAAGGCTGGGCTTACCGGGCCGAAAACCAAGAACGTAGCTTAGGGTGAAATAACCCGGCCTACTCCGCCGGTACTGCACAACATCGGCGGTTTTCGCACTGGTCGTACTACGCCCCCCTACCTCGGCGTACCGCAGTGACCCCAATTTCCTCGCGGGCAGCCGTGAAGCTGCCTCCAAAAGGACATCGCTTCCGAGGAGCCTGGCTGCTGTGAACCCCCGCGCAGACCTGGCCTCTCCAAAACCAGAAACAGGCGCGTCGGTCGCCTGACGTGCACGCCCCCGCGTGCGGAGGCGAGTAGCATGTATTTGAAAACCTTTTGAGCTTTGATGCCTTCCGTGCCGAATTTCGTGGGTCCAGTCTGGGTGTGTCCCCAGGCCTGCCTCCGCTCACGCATCAGACCACACGAGCGCAACTGGGCCTGACAGTCACCTGAAAGTCACTGCCTCTCCCTGGGGTTTCGCATCCCCCGAGGATGGGCCCCGGCCAACCCATCCCCTCCGCTTGCTTTGCACCGGAACAAAGCCTAGTAGCCGAAACTACACCGGCCCGTATCCGGTGGCGGAGGGGAGAGGGGGGGCACGAGCAGGCCGCACAGTTGGATTGCCCCCCCCCCCCCCTTTTATACTAACAGTAAGAAGCAAACTAGTCAAACACGCGCGGCTTAAAATGTCCTCGTTGTCTTTATCTAAAAACTCGAAAATTCATGCTATTGACGCGGGCTTGATTCGCGCTAGTTGCGAAGAGGCTGCCATTAGAGTTAAATGAAATGCAGCTCCTTGTTCCTTCTTTAGAAAGATTTCTGTTAAGCATTAGCTTTGGTACGAAAGTTCTAGCACACGCATTTTGGTGCAACTATCGATACTAAGGGAGTGCCGTTTCATCCGAAGTCACGAATCAAAAACATTGGGTCCCCTCTCGTCCTATAGCCATGAGCTTCGAATTTGGCGGTCTAATCAAACGGCGCAAACTGAAATTTCATATCTTACTTAGTCGACGCCTCCACAATCGAAAGCAAACATGCGTAAGCAAATCTCTATACTTTTCAACTTTGATCTGCATGTTTTTTCATGACATAAAACACAGTAGGATCATTAAAATTGGAGGTGGGTTTGTACTTTCTACAGCAATGTCCCTTTGTTGTTCTGCAGTTTTTCCCACCTTGCAGCAACCCAAGATCTGCTTGCAGTATTTGAAATGAATAAACAAAAGAAAAATGGGCACGTCTTTCGGGGGGGAGGGGGGGGGGCACCAATCCTTGTTGCTGAATGAAGATACAAATATGAGACTCCGTGGTATAGGTTGGGCTCGGGCAGGCGCGCGACTATAGTCTGATCGCAGTTCTGAAAACGGTGCCGACGAGAGCACGACGGATATCCAGTGAGTGCAAAGAAAACATTTTGCAGGAGTTGGAAACACTTCTTGTGCAGTGATACGGCAAGAACTTATAACTAAGTTCTCTCACCTCCACCTTGTTGTCGAACACCTCTTGCCACACCATGTAGCTCTTGCCCGTGCGCCGCACAATTTGAAGCAACCTGCAAGCACAGCGAACAGTCCTTTTGAGGCTCTGAGAATGTGAGAGGCTTTGAGAGGCTCTACAGCTTTAATTGCCATGGCAGTGTCAGCTACCTACAGCAAAATCTATCGGTACATTTTCGAAGCCGTTTCTGACATTGTTCGCAAAGGAAACTAGTGGTTGTCGCATGAAATATAACGGCCGTCCGGCGTTTTCCCACTGTGAAAGTGGCATGCTACATCACAGAATATTTCATTCACTTCAGAGATCTTGATGACGAAGGCTTCGACAGTACCGGCTCTAGCTGCAGCTACATCCAAGAAAGTGTTCCAAGCGTCAATAGCCATTGAATTTGCAGGCATAAGGATGCGACGGGTTAGTGTGGAAAATTGTCCTGAATTTTCTAACTTGTATCATGCAACCATAAGCTTCATTCAACTTAAACAGAAAATTTGATTCTTGATTTTCAAGCGCATGTCGCCACGCCCTGCTTGAGGAAGTAGTAGCAGATGCGCAGTGGTCAATCTAAAAGCAGCTTCACATTGCTTGCTACTTAGTGCAGAAAAACGAGCTCTGTGACCTAACTCACGCTATTCCTGTGTGCTTTAGCCAGCCCCTTCCGCCCCGTGAGCCGGCCAAACTAAATGTCATGTTGGGGGCCACATGCAGGCGGGCGCTGTGGCCGCGGCCGAGATATTAATGCACTCGGCCCGAGTGAATAAAGCGCACGGAATTGGTTTTGTTGTGGTAGTTGCTTTTCTTTCGAGGGGTCCAGTGTAGGCCGCCACCAAATTAGTTCCATTATATTGAGTTAAAATCTCAAGTATTAAAAGGACACGAGATGATCCTGTTGAGGTGACCTCGCTGAAGTGTCTAGATGCGCAAGCTCACGATGTCGTTGATTTGAGAGCCCCTAGTTTACGGTCTTTTCATAAACTGCTTTTCCACGATCTGTCGCACTACCCTCCTCGGCAATGCTTAGCATCTCCGCTGTCCTGGGTTGCAAACGTTGGCCAATTACCGGTTAGTAGTGTGTGTAACACTTCCGTTTATTATTTGCATCAATGTTTCTCTGAATATAGACAACCTGTATAATTTACCTTTTATTTGAAGTTTGGTCCTGTATACTTCCTCGGTTCTGAGTATGCACTAACTACCGGGCATGACGGCTCCCCTGGTCTTGAAAGCGAGTGGTATCCTTATCGAAATTCTTGCTCACTCTCTGCCTATACCTTACGTTCGGGCAAAAGCAAGTACCGCATTGTGATCCTTTGGACGCCGCGCTGCTCTTTCTACGCAGGTGGTGACGTTTATTGCGGGCATCTAATGCGCATGATCAAAACATTGACGGACATGCACGGAGGCCATGTTTCGCTGAGTTCTGCGGTAGGAGGTAAGATGCATCGTCAGCTCAGAGAAATGACGGAGATAATGCACAAAAGGTTATGTTGAGATTGTGAGCGAGCGGTTTTGAAATCAATGTCATCGTGAGCTAGCGGCCCCATGCGGACTCTTAAGCGAGGTCAGCCAAGCGGATAAATCTTGTGTGTCTTTCATGGTTCGGATTTGAAATCAATTTAAATGATCTGATTACTACGCTGCGTACATATACGTGCAGGAACCCGAGGTGAGGAAAAAAGTAAAGAAACAAAAATCTAAAGGAACACCAGAGCGGTAACACGAGAGAGAAGCAAAAAGCCAGAAGGTGGGCTGAGAGAGTAAAATGCAGGCCTGACAAGTACCGCAGCGTGAAACAAGAGTCTGAAAGAGCAAGGCGAGCATAGGAGTATGGGGAGAAAGAACAACTGGGCTAATCCCCGAACGTGGGTTTGTGGCATTTGTTGTTAGGACAACATGAACAAAAACAACTTAGAGCGTGATGAACACCCTTGACCTTATGTTTCAACTATCATGTTTACGGAATAACAACGATCCAACTTTACTCCGCGTTGACAGAGAAAGCAGCTGATTGAGGCTGGCACTCACGGCGAAATTGTTAAAGTATAGCAGCCTATAATCCCAGCTTCAAAGGAATCACACGCAGCCAAAATTGGCGACAAGATAAGTTCGCAACCGCTTTTCCCGCTTTCTCTTCGTTCCGTTCTGGAGGTTCTGATGCTATGCCGCCACTATAATCCCCGGAAAAGAGTCATAAAGAATCACTGAGCACAGCTTTCGCCTGAACCAGATATTTTTCACACCCGATAACAGATATGGTAGCCCTGGTTACTCAGGCAACATGGAATCTCATCAAATTTGCGCTTTCCTGATGGCCCACCTCCTATTGCAAGTAGCCCAGGCAACTCGACACCGGGAGGCCATGAGGACTGATTGTTGGCAAATTATCGCCAATGCAGACTTTCCTCTTACTCAAGTTGCGAAGTGAAGACAGCCGACAAGCTGCACCTCCTTACAGAAGCGTAGCATTCATTCTAGTCCGAGCTGAGGTAGCGGCCCACGTTTGTATCTGGGCGTTGCGGTGCATGGTACTGCCGACTTGCGCTAACAGCCACGGCCAAAGTTCGCGCTCGCCCGCGGCATAGTGTTCAAGGGCCCACGTACTAAACGTGTGGTCTCTGCGAGCCGTCATCATCCGGCGTAGTGTGAAAATAGGCCTCTAGAGCTGCAGTCTTGTTACGGTGTCTAGTCAAACTCACTTCTGTATGTAGTAGTCTTCAAGCTTCTCATAGTTTCCAGCGATGCCCATTTTCCGCATGAAGCTGGTGATGTTCGGGTTCGACTTCCTGAAACATGAAGTAGCTTTTTAGTATTTTAAACATTTAAAACATTCAACAAAAAGCTATCGCGCGTGCCGTGTTAGATGCCTTTGAAAAAGAGATCATTGTAAAAATGAAATTATTTTTGAACGGAAGTGAATATATCCCGTATTCTACGCTACCAGGAAGAACAAAAGTGAGAGTTATTTTCGCCGTCACTCTCTTATGAAACTAGAGTCCAATCATAAAGAAAAAGTTGTCACTGCGTTTAATCTGCGTGCTACGAACGAAAGTATTGGTGTAGCGGCTTCCTGAAGTATTCATTTTGAATAATTGCAGCAGGTCACTTTCTGAGATAAATATTAAAAATTTTGAACAAAACTAAAATAATTGCTCATGCAAGATAGTGGCAATCTCCTCGGAATAACTCGCTTGTGCTAGCCGAGTGCTACATACAGCGTTTCTTCGATTTTCCTAACCGGTATCGAAAGCGAAACAGTTACCAGCTTAGACTGCTGCTCTGCGCAGTCGGCAGATGAATTGCAACGCGCATCGGCTGAGTGACACATGGGAAAATTTCACGCCGATCTTCATCGCTTTCCATGCACAAGAAATGGGATTGAGTAAAACATTCAGACGCAAAAATCTCGGAGGGCATGGATGCTAAATCTGCGACATCCAATGGGCCAGAAGCGAAACCTGGCCTGCAAGTAAAAAAACATAAAAATTTTAGTGTTTAAAACTAGTTCAGAGTATCTCAGCTAATTAGAGTATTGACAATTGTCATTAAAGTCTTAATTTATAACCGCCTAGTCTCATGACCTACGTCCAGGAGCGGTTTGTGCAGTTAATCGTAGCTTTTTGACAAATCTTGGAAGTCAAATTTTGAAAGAGAAATCGTCGCGGGCACAACTTCCGCGGTAAACGGTGGTTGCCAAGAGTAAAGGCATTTCCCTATCAATTTTACGACTGTGAGCCCATTGGGTGACAACGAATAACATCCGACGAATGCCCATCGGCAATCAGTGCGAACGGAGGCGACTCTGTGTCCTTCGCTGCAGAGAGACCGTGGTTTGCTACCTGAATATGCCTCATATTGAAGGATATTTCTTGATGACCAGCTCGCGGCCTAGTCAGCAGTGGCAGAATGATAGATTGCAAATAAAGGTGAAAAGAACAAAGGGCGCACTGGGCTGTGCTTGTTTTCTTTAGAGCACACGTTGTTTATGTGTGCTCTGAAGAAAAGTGTTTGCTTCGACGTTCCAGCCAAACACATCAGGTAGCTCTAAGTCACGGAAGTTCACTGAATCAACTATTCATTAAACACCGCGTGTGTCGCAATAAGTGTGTTGATTTATATTAAAATGCTCAGCTTTTATTCGCGATAATTTATTTCCAATATTTCTTTAGAAAAGCCAGTGTCCCGTTGAAAAGACTTCCCCGTAACAAGTCCCACGACAGTGAGCGGAATTTTTGACTGCCTTCAATATTTACAATAGTCAGACGACAAAAGTTAAATCTACGAAAGCGAAACCTCTGCTGACATGTGACCAATCCACTGGGTTTGTCTTTCTTGACATAGTTTCGTGCACTGGTATTTCGGAGCATAATCCCCGCTTTTTGTTCAGCGTGCTTCAGTATGTACAAAACTCCTCAAAGCGCGCAACTGGAGCAGGGCTTAGGTGGCACCTGCCTACCGGCAACAGCTGCCACAGCACAGCTCTGCGGGCATCGCTAATCGCCAATTGCTTTTCTTTGGAACCTCTATTTAAATAACGTGACATGTGAAAGCACTCGCGGTGCGTCGACCACCTACCAGCAGTCGAAGCCGACTTCATCTCCGCCCAGGTGAACATACTGATCAGGAAACACATCCGCGACCTCCTTGAAGAGCCGCGCCAAGAATGTGTACGACCCGTTTTTGGTGGGGTCTATCGGGCCGAGTTCGCCATCGGGCTCTGAGCCTTTGTAGCAGGTCGTCAAGACGTCAGGAAACGCTGCTCCCCATGAGCGGGTGTGTCCTGCAGCATGGCAAAAGCCATGGTGTGTTCCTTTTTCCTCACCTTTTTCTATACACGGGAAATTGGCGAAGGCTATTAACGTACAACTATACGCTGCCTGTTATTCCACAGCTTCTTTCTTTTTCGCCTTAGTCGCAGCGCAGTGCAACGAACAGAACGAAATAGACGAAAAGAGGACTTGGAATCGGTTCCTTCCATGACACCCTCCCTTGGCTTAGTTCATTGTGTTCCTTGCTCTGGTTTATCAAATTATGGAAAACCAACAGCAAGTATTTCATTTTGATGTGTAATCATTTGTCTGCTGAACCTACTGGATTAGCAGACAAAAAAACGCAAAATACTTTGCATGTTCTCTGGATTATTTTAGGCAGTTATTCTCGGCATTTCGCGCATCATATATTAAAACGTCTTAAGGGGGACGTGACAGTTCGAACTATTTTTACTATTGATGCATAAAATGTCACCAAATTTGCAGTATTAAGAAAATTTTTATGCTGCCATCAAAACTTCATTACAAACTTAGCTAAAATCAGTTGCTGGGTGAGATGGTGTTTCATGCTTACATTCACAGTGCAAAGACGAACACGAACAGTACAAAGACACCACAAAGCGGCGCTATGTGGCGTCTCACCTCTGGTCCGTGTTCGTCTCTGCGCTGTGAATGAAAGCAAATTTATATAGCTCGTATATTGGGCAATTACATCACTACGCTCATAAGGTCAACACCAAAGCGTTCATTATTTAACGAGAATTGTTTTTATGTCAGCTTTATCACAAAAACCTGTTATGTTTAATTAAACTGATTATTTTCTTAGATTCCAAATGCTAGTCGAAATAAAAGTTAAACTCCAGTATACATATATGCTAAATAAATTTCTTGCAAAAATAACTTTCAAAACCTACTGCATATGTAGATGAAAAATGGATTGCTTCATTGCAATCCTTCTCTCCCCAGGATTATAGCGCAAAAATTGTATATTTCGACTGCTATTGATAACAAAAAGCTGAAGGCATGAGTGATAGAAATCCCCGAAAAAGTGAAACCTCAGAAGAACAAGCTTAAAATTTATTTTCTCGTTTGCATCGTTTGTCGCTCGTATGCTTTTGCCTTTAGTCAGAGCAAAAAGGTATTGTATACAACCGAAGCGCTGATCTGCTGATCCCTACTATACATAGCGATACCACGAAGTAGAAATTTCTGGAGCCATTGACTACGGCGTCCCTGATAGCCAGAGCCGATTTGGGACGTTTACCCCCATGAACCTCAAACCATAAAACTATGATGACGGTCCTTCGTTGTTGGAATCGCGCGAAATGAGCGACATTCTGAGAACATCAGAAGAGTGATTCGTGGATATTTTTTTTTATGATCACAATTAAAAAGGCAATTTTCTGAATGTATACTTCCTATCCCTCTTCAACATTTGTCATGACAGAGATAGAGACCTGAGGGTTAAGAAAAAATAAACTGATAAATCTGAAATTTTGGCCACATTCTTCACTCATTTTGCCACGTTTCCCTCAAGCATAAATATTTAAGGCCTGGCACGGTAAATTGCATTTAGCCTAAGATAAGCCTGCCGTCTCAAGCGGAATCTGTCGACATAAGGTACTTCTCATGTGTAGAAATTACAAATCAACAGTGCGAAATACCGCTTGTCATCGTCAATTAGTTTTTCAAAATTTATTCTCACGCTGCATATCCTAATTCACTGCACGGAAGCGGCTCTCCTTACTACCAAAAGGCCCATAGGTTATACAACTCCTATATTTCAACGGCAACCGCGTGCTTCTCATAATCATCATCAGCAACATACTGGCTACACCCACTACAAGACAAAGGCCTCTCCCATGTCTCTCCAATTAACTCTGTCCTTTGCCAGCTGCGGCTACCCTATCCCCGCAAAGCTTTAAGGCGAAAGCCTTTAATGGCTCATCGTTGTCCGCCGGTCCGTCCGTCCGTCCGCGAAATCTTTCACACTTTGGCGTCATCAATGGCAGGATTGCTATAACCCATACGCTCTTAGCAATTACTAAGTAATGGGTGATTAATAATTAGTTAATTAGTCATTGTTAAGCGATTAGTAAAATGTATTAAAATATAAAAACGAAAAATACAAACATCAAAATATAAATGAATAACAAGTAATGAAAATAAAAACAAAAATAAACAAAACAAAACTAAATAAAACAAACAAAATTAACCAGTAAGAACAACAGGAAAATATGCGTTGCCTACGGGCGCCGTGGAAAAAAACCCGTGTTCTAGAAAGTTCCATGCTTTCGCATTCCTGCACGTAAGCAGACTTAAGTGCCCTCAGAATTTTTTTTAAATCCATCCGCCCGCCTCACTTTCTGCCGCCCGCTGCTAAGCTTGCCTTCTCTTCGACCTTAAAGGGAATATGAAATGAATAAAAAGTCGCTTGTAAATGTTTTCAATGCTTAGAAATGATGCTAAGAAGCATTCACACCGAGTATGAGTCTTCGGAACTGAGCCGGCTATTTGTTAAGAATTTATAAATCCGTGTTTTTTAAAATTCGCGGGCCGATTGGTGTGCTCGTAGTGACCAATTTTGAAACTTAAATCGCGAAAAAAAAAACACGTCACTGTACCCGTGACGTCGCCAGGCCACCACACGCTCTCATTCGCTGGAGCCATGGCAGCCACAACGTCACGGGCACACTTCCGGTAGCCGTGAAAATCGTCTGCTCGAGCCGCCTCGCGACCCTCTCGGGCAAGCGCGAGCCAGGGCTTTGCCTTCGCGCGTATGGTTTCAATTTTCCTCTGCCGCCTCCTTCTGTCGGGAGTTCCGGACCTACTCGAAGTGGCTCGCCGAGTCGCTACTATCGTCGCTGGCGTTCAGCCGGTACGGCGTGAACGCATAGGGCTCGATGCCCATCGCGGCCGTAAGAGCGAGCAGTCCAGGCCCAGGTCCATTACTGCTAACTACAACAGGCGACAAGCAAAGAAACCCGATGCGCGCCGCAGTAACGCCGCCTACGCTGCTGCTGGGGTGCTAGGAGCGACAACCGGAAGTTGCAAAAGGAACGTCAGCGGATGATGTATTCAGGGGCGGGACCCAGTCCCGGAGCTGTTTTCTTTATTTTTGTGTGGTTCCCCACGTGTACGAGTTCAGGGGGAGAGGAGGAGCGTAATTTTTAATCGTCTATATCTTCGATGTTATTGATGCCAGCTTAAAAATTCTTGCGTTGGGGTGACGAGTGATGAAATGCCTTTCTCTGGTCTTCTTTACGTATTCTCAATTAATTTATTGCATAGTCCCTTTAAAAACCACGGGTTATATGCCTTCGCATTGCATGCACTGCCCACGCCCATTTCTTCTTCGTGATTTCGACTAGGATGTCATCAACTCGTGTGGGTTCACTCACCTCTTTTCAGCTCTTTTCTACAAAGAAATGGAACAAAGGAAGGGAAATGCTCAGGGTGGTTGCCGTGGCAAGAACTCTGGGCCTCATTTTCTCTCTTGTTAACTTTGTGTCTGGCAAGAAACCATCTTCCTACTCTCTACCATGCAGTGGTCTCTTCCTTTCTCTTAATGTTACATCAATCAGTTTTCTTTCCATACCTCACTGTGATATCCTCATTTTAAGTTGAACCTTTTTTGTTTAGCCTCCAAGTTTCTGCCCCACAGGTAACTACCACTGCGATTCTAACGTTCCCAAAAACATACTCGTATCCGAGAGGTAAATCTGCTATCTACATTATTTTACTAGGTGGCAAAATTTTGACGAGGACACTGTGAAAGTCATTTCACCCTGCTTTAAGCGTTTGGTGGATAAACAACGTCGGAGGTGAACAGCAAAATGTTTTGTCAATGCATAATAAAGGGAAGCGTTTGCCTACAGTTACCATGTAAGGAACGCAGAAAAAGCCTGAATGCTAGGCGAGTACGCACAAACAAGTTCACTTGATCTTTGGTAGTGCTTTTCACTTCATGATGATTTGAAGCATACCTCGGCCCATGGCTTGTCAACTACTACCTCCGTACTGGAAGCTTCATAGAATTGAAACACGTTTGCAGAGAATAATATAGAATATCGATCTTCTGCCCTACCTTCGTCCCGGCGTCTCTGCGTGTCCCGCAGCTACTGCTAGCCTGGAATTCCTAGAATTTACTCTGATTTCTCCTTTCTTTCCGTACCGGGTGTGTCGAACTCGGCCATTACGCGGATGCCTCTGGCCGAAGCTTCGCTGATGACGCGTTGGACGTCTTCTGGTTGGTAGACATGCGTCTCCGGGTAGTAGGCGCCCTGCAAAGTGCGCCATTTTTTGTTAACAATGCTACTAAGTCCAGGTAGTCACCACGATATTGAAACCGGAAAGTTCTAGCGTCAACCAGGCGACAAAGAAACCAAACCTACAGAAGAAGAAAAACTAGATTGACAGTCATGTGGACTTGAAATATCATCTGCGCGTTCCCCACGATAGCGCTGCTGATTTTGTGGTCAATTTGAGTTGACTATGGAAAAGCATGCATTAAGAAAACTATGTCGATTTGCTCTCAACAGTGACTGGTACCTTAAAAACATTGTTGATTTTGTAAATTGTTGTCATCAACTGTAAAACTACAATTAGGATGGTCGAGCACTTTATATACGGAAGCCTCGTTGTTGTCACAGGGACGCGGCTTTTTTCTCTGTTCAAGCACCTGCGCAGGTTGTGTGCCGATCATGAGTGTAGCATTGAACACAAACTGCATCTAGCCACTGTGTGCGCTCAAGTTTTGACATTTTTTTTAATGCATCTGGAACCATATCTTTCAAGGCAAACGCTAATATCTTGAAGCTGTTTGCCCGACTCATACACCTACGAGAAAATAAGAATGAAACGTTATTAGGGTACGTTGGATGAGCGACATATTTTTATTTATGGTCAGTAAGAAAATATCATTTATTCGTGCGCCGTCATGATTGATGGTAAAATTCAATTTTTTTTTCATTCTCGGTGCTTTTGTTCCTAGCACACGTATATTTTCATTCCTGTGTTTCTCCTGTCCCTTATCCTGCGATAAGCCTCCTGCCAAAGATATTTGCAATTATAACGAACTATGAGATGGGGTTAATAAGTCTGTTCTTATGCTCATATATGCTGATGATTGTACCATACACAGGAATGTAGAAAATGATCGTGATGTAAGTAGTTTGCAGAATGATCTAAACAAAATTCATGCTTGGTGCACTAATTGGGGCATGTCTTTGAACAATGCTAAATGTTAACTTGTGTCGACCCGTAAACGCTTTCATCTGAGATCATTGCCTAAATGGGACGGACTACTTCTTGAAAGGGTCCAACATCACAAACACCTCGGTGTCTATTTTTCAGAAAATTTACCTTGGAACAGACATATTGAACACTTAACCTTAAAGTCATCTCGAAGGCTAAACCTTGTTCGACGTAATTTTTTTGAAGCCCCCAAGAAAATAAAATAAATTTTTAGATAACAAATCTTCGTCCGGTACTCGAATACGCTTGCGCAGTGAGGGGCCCTCAATGCTGAAACCTTACAGAAAAGCTTGAACGCGGCCAAATACGGGCTGCAAGATTTGTGTCTGGTAATTATAACTTCCGTAGCAGTACTGCATTAGTTAAAGAGAACTTTGGTTGGAAAACAGTGGCACACCACCGGTTAACTGCAAAATTATAACTTTTTTTCCCGAATTTACTCTGATCTCAGAACCATAAATAAGAACTTGTACATTTTTCCTCCCCACTTCATCTCTAAACGATGTGATCACGAGCTGAATGTTCTTGAAAGGCGCTGTCGTACTGATGTCTACCATAATTAATTTTTTTCCACATGCCTCCGCGCACTGGAATAAGCTTCCCAAGACCATTGGTGAATTTAAAACGTGTTTAGAGTTTCTGTCTTTATTGTCAGGCAGTCTGCCACAGATTAATATTATCCCGTTTACTTCACATCTTTTGGCTGGCATTGCGCTTCATACAATAGTGTATCATTTCAAATTCTGTTTTGCCATTTTGCACCGCAGTTCACTGAAGACCGTTTGCCATCGAGATGACTCATCGATGTTACCTACTTTGTCACTTTCTTGCTTTTACCACCTGTGCTTAGCTGTTTTAACTTTTTGTCACATGTTAATTTTCCTCCAATGGTCTCTCACCCCCCCCCCCCTCCTGCAATTATGTCATTGTGGGGCGGCAGGTACTTGTATAAATAAATAAGTGCTGAAACAACACTGCTGCAGTGAAAACCGTCGAAGAGTGCTGATTGTTAAATGAGGCCCCCTTAGGCTACTTAAGATACAGTTTGGATACCTGACGGCGCGTCCTCACGGGCGTTTAAAATCTGGTCTCTGTAAACTATAAGTCCCCATGGCGGGGCTCGTATCTTTGAATTCGCGCATGTGTCTGAGCTTCGCATGTTTTGAGTCACTACAGCTGATGTTCATGGGTGGTGAGAAGACCAATAAGAAATAAAAGTACTCACCTTCTCACTCAAGCTCGGAAACGTCTTGCTTACGTAGGGGAAGGAAGGATCATCCACGATGTGCCAATGGAGAACATTCAGCTTGTTGTACGCCATTGCATCCTGCGTACAGCACATTGCATATTTGACTTTTAAGCAACCGGCAACATGTGACTAACACCTGAACCAACCTATTGAAAATGTTAAGTGCATATAATGATAAAATCGAAAAATCGAGCATTGCTCTACGTTAACAATTGCTCCACTCCTGTACGAAATAGTGAATTCATGAGCTTACTTAGTAAAGTCACTAAAAAAAACAAGAAACGCCGTTCACCTAAGCAAGTCTTCAAGACGAAGCTTAGGAATGCAAATATTTCATGGTCACGACTGCTTCGTCACTAAATGCAAAATTATCCTCCACAGTTATCGTCAAACTAAGAAGAAACCAGCGACGCGACGCTTGTTGATGTAATACAAGGGCAGCATTGCTAGCCTACCATGACCCGAGTGAATTATTCGTACACCGAATGTTCACTAGCGCAAGGTCTTACAGCCAATCGTATTCTGCGTTGCTTGCCTGGTCAGCAGTCCAGGCCATTAAATTTTTGTTTAACCTTGCGACCGGTTACTTCCCAAAAGAAAAAAGCGGAATAATAAAAAAGTACTCGGAAGCAGGTGGCGTTCCTGCCTTCACACTTTTTGCTGAGTGTGTAAAATATAAGAGGGCGAGGAGACATTATTAGACATGCACTGTGCACAACCATATAAACAACTGTTCTTTATAGGCTTGAACTTAGAACCCTTCCGCATCCAGTTTCCCGTCACCCTTTCTCCTCTGTCCGATTGCGCTACACTTTAGGGAATATAAATGAACATCCAAAAGTCCACGACCTATAAGTAACCCGTCCTAGAGAACGCTGGCACTGAGAAGCATTTTATGCATGCATCTACTTTCAATAATAAGAGAGTCAGCAATTTTTTTCCACCGGGCATAAAGTTATGAAGGTTCAAAGTTACGCTGGCTGACGATAAGCGTCCATTGTAGGGAGATAAGTCCTAAGTCGGAAGCGAACAATGGTGCGGCAGAAAAAGACCAGGACGAGAGGGTAACACATGCGGACGCTTCTGTGCGTGTTACCCTCTCGTCCTCGGCTATTGTGCAGCGCCATTCTTTGCTTAACATGTGCTACCAACTTGCCCAAGCCTATGCGCAGCTTAATCGAAACATCTTTATGTGAATAAGCTGCATACCACACTCGGAACAGAGCTATCCAGGCCCATATCTTGAAAATTACATCAGTGAACGTTTGTCAGGCGGCACCGGACTTGGCTGGCAATACGCTGGTCTTCTGACAGCGCGATGCAGTGGATTTCGGTTCGTACACTTCCAGTTTCCTGAGTTATGCTGGGCGACGCCAAGCTGAGAAGTTTTTGGAACTTCTAATCACGCTGGAGTGGGTGCCAGTCCCGGTTTTATCTGCTTTCCGAGCGAAACAAAGTGGAAAATATGTGCCAAAGAGCTGCTATCAAGGAAAACTGGTACCTCTCAAGCGTTGACATGACCTGCAGCGGGCGCATCATTTACGGTGAGACGAGCTCTTTCGCGGCATGAAGAAATAGCTACACTTAAATCGCGGGGAGTAACAAAGTACGCCTTGATTTCATAATTAATCTTCCCAACAAATAAGACTACGATCCTTGCCGATGAAGTTCTCAGAGGCTTAGAAAGCAACACGATCGCTATATCAACGCCACAAAGTTCTCATCTGGTATTTTATTTGTTCTAGTGCTGCAGACTATCCCCAATCAGCAATCTTCTGTTACAGTGGGGCTCTCAAAAGGTGCCGAAGACTTTTTGCTTAAGCACTGGTGAGTTCGAACGAAGTATCACAAGATGCCGTGCTCGAGCGCTATTGAGGCCTTAGCCAGCAAGCTTTAGTAACCGTGAAATTCGTTGTATATATGCATCAATAGCAAGCAACGCAGAATAAACGTTGTCTGGTGAGCCTATTTTCAATTAGCTTTGTTCTCCTGATAGGGACGCAGTCAATTCTCGCCCCAACTGAGCAGCCCCACTGAACACTTTTTAGCGACGCTACCACAGTGTTTGTCACGCATATTGTGATATTCTTGCATGTTTGTTTCAGGTCTTCATTGCTTCACTGCATTGTGGTGCGTTGCAGTAACTATTCTCCACAGCTTCTTCGCTTCTCTTTGTTATTTATTTATTTATTTATTTTACCCTCAAGGCTACGGGCATTACAGAGGGGACTGGTTGAATGAGATACAATACAGAAAAGATAACACGAAGCAGACAAATTAATGATCGACATATACAATGGTAGTAATGCGGTTCTAAAATGAGTAATGTCTACAATGGTGGCAATTGGTTTGGGCAGATGGTTCCAGTCCTTAGATGTTCGAGAAATGAAGGAGTTGCTGCATGTTTTCGTGTTGAGTGGAGCAATTCCAAGCTTGTGTGAGTGGTCCAGACGAGATGAGATGTACGAAGGCGAAGGGATGAGTGCGCTGCGAATCTTGGGACAAATATGAAAAAAATTATAGAGTAAGGAAATTAGAGAAAATTTCCGACGACAAGCTAATGAAGGAAGGTTTAACAGGTGTTTCATTGATGATATGCTAGCAGTACGATGGTAGTTATACAAAATGAAACGAACGGAGTTATTCTGGACAAGCTCCAGGGCATAGGTTAGGTTAGCACAGCTAAGGTCCCAAATGGATGCAGCGTATTCTAGTTTGCTACAGATTAGTGTCTTGTACAGGAGAACTTTAAGTGATCCGGGGGCAGAAGAAAAATTACGGCGAAGATAACCAAGCATGCGATTAGCATTGTTAATTATGGTGATAATGGGAAACGACCAAGTAAGATCAGAAGAAATTTCAATGTCGAGATAACGATAGGAAGTAACGGATTCGAGCGCACTGTTATTTAGGTAATAGACGCTAGGACTGCAGGAATTTCTAGAGACACGTAAGGCTTTACATTTAGATGTATTAAGGTCTATTTTCCCCAAGTCACACCAATTCTTAATAGCATCCACATCATGTTGCAAGGCATTAATATCGTCCGAACTGTTAATTTCCCGAAAGACAACACAATCATCAGCAAATAAATGAATGTTTGAGGATACACAGTCAGGTAGGTCATTAATGTATATTAGGAACAACAGAGGATCTAACACAGAGGCCTCAGGCACGCAAGAACCAACGGAACATAATGATGAGTTGCCATTGTTAGTGATACAAGTGGAAACGGTTTAAAAGAAATTGTTCAAGCCAAAGTAGTATGTTCGGTTCAAGGTTTAGTTTGGCTAGTTTGAAGAGGAGGAGTCGATGACGAACTTATTCAGAAGCTTTCTTGAAATCAAGAAATATGTAGTCAGCTAGTGAGCCTATATCAATGATAATATGAAGATTGTGAGTGAATGATGCTAATTGCGTTTCACATGAAAGAAATTTTCGGAAACCGTGCTGGGCGCTGTTGAAGAACGAGTTATTTTCCACAAAGTTAGCGATATGGGAGTACAGGATGTGCTCTAGTAATTTGCAGGAAATACTGGCTAAAGAAATTGGGCGGTCGTTGATAGCACTCACTTGATAGCACCTTTGATGAATGATAATTTAAAATCTAGCCGCACTCTAAATTGCCGCAATCCAGCCGCATTCTAAAATGCCGCGATGTCATTTTACGCTCTATCTACGAACCCACAATGTACCTCCTGCTCAAGGCCGCCGGGTTGCCTCAGTGGTTCCGGCGCTCGGCTGCTTACCCGGAACACGCGGGTTCGATCCCGGCCGCGGCGGCCGACTTTCAATGGAGGCGTAGTTCTAGATGCCCGTGCACTGTGCGATGTCAGTGCACGTTAAAGATACCCAAGTGGTTGAAGTCTGCGGACCCTTCACTACGGCGTCCCTCACCACCTGAGCAGGTTTGGGACGTTAAACCCCATAAACCAAAACAAACCTCCTGCTCAAGCGCATTCTACATCTGTCACATATTTTTATCATTTCATTGCTTACCAAAGCCGCCGTGGTGGCTCAGTCACAGCCGCCACGTTAGCGCAGTTGAAGTGGATTTCCGGCCACGCTACCGAGCGGACGTGCTTATCATGTGCTCCAACGGGGCGGTGTTAGCGACCGTTTCTGGCTGTGGTAACAAAGATTTTGATGAAGCTGAACAGGACTACCAAGTTATACTGCAGCAGCTGCTCTCAGGTCAGGGAGTTTTGAATACCGTCTTCTCTCAGGGAGATGTGAAGGCTCGGCCGTTCCGTGTCGAAGATTTCAGGGATGCTCTAGCTGATTTTGGTACGCTACCCGACGTCATCGCGCTGCGGCCGTACCAAATGAACCATGTTTGGGTGGTAACACTGAAGACAATGCAGTTGTTCACCTTCGCGGTGCAACTGCTTTTCGCCGCTCTACCGTCTGCCTCCTGTACATCGGTTTCGACCGCCGCCCTGAAGTTCCTTGAAAAAGGTCTTTTCCATCCGCCTGCCCCATCACCGTTGTTGCCCCATCTCCTACCCTCATCGTCGCCAGAGGACGTCATCTTAGACCATCAGTGGCCAGTCCCATCACCAAGAACATCATCTGATAATTCTAGCAGCCATATAAAGCCCCTGCTGTCATCGCCGCCGCTCTGTGGGCTCAGTAGCTGTGCATCAGCGCAGGCTACTAAACCGCTACTTTGCAGGTTAGTAATAAGTTTTCCCTATTTGCTAAAAAAAACAATAACTACTTTTTAATGCAGCTGCGGAGCCCTCAGTGCTGCTGTAGTATTGCTGCCGAGTGTTCACGTGTTCTTCGTTTTCTTTTACTATTTTCAGGCGATGTTGAAACTATCCCAGGCCCCGACCGTCACGACAGCGTACTTTCCGAGCTCAAAAAACTAGCTATCGGACAAGCTACATTAATTTCTGATCTGCAGGACATTAAACACCGACTGAAAACTACCGAAACAACCTTGACCGACTTAAACAAGCGCATGGACACTCTACAATTACACTACGCCACACTTTCTACTCTCCATTCTGAAATCGACGCCCTGAAAACTTTAAACACTGAACTTACCTGCAAGGTCGACAAACTGCCCAAGCAGCACAGGTCATCGGCCCAATATTGCAACAGGATGGTCCCATCCTAGTCCTTTGTAGCGCCAGCTTTGCCAATACAGTTCCAATGTTGGGCTGCTTGGGTGGAAGCACGTATGGACGACGCAGAAAATCGGTCTCGCCGTAACAATCTCATATTTTATAATATTCCAGACTCTAACCCCACTGAAACGTATGCAGACTCGGAAGAAACAGTCATTCGTCATTGCTCCGCTCAACTAGGTTTTGCCATCGAACCTAATCTAATCTAGCGTGCTCACCGCCTCGGGCGCCACTCTACTAATCGCACCAGGCCAATCATCGTTAAATTCACCTCATCGAAAACTAAAGAAAGCGTCCTTTTTTAGGCAATAAGCTGAAAGGCCCCAACTACAGTATTGGCGAAGACTTCTTCCTTCCCGTTCGTAACGCCCGCAAACACCTTGTAGCCTTTGCCAAATCGGTATCCGATAAGTTTTCTTTGCGCTTCAAAACATTACATATTGGTCCTAACCGCAACATATATACGAACAGTCAAAGATGTAAAATAGCAACCATCTCAGCTCCTGTCGACAGATCGTTGTAGGCATGTATACTAAGAAGCCCTTTCATTGTCAGCAATCCTTACTAACGTACGAAGTTTCATTTCAAAGCGCGACATTTTTTCCCATATCGTCACTTAATCTGCCAGTAACATACTAGTCTTGAGAGAAACGTGGCTAAACAGCGATATTTCCGATAGTGAAGTGCTTGCCGACTTGCCCAATTTCTGTGTTTTTCGTAAAGATCGCCCAGATCGAAGGGGAGGAGGGGTACTGATTGCCACCGCTCGAGATCTATCATGCTCAGCCATTAACCTTTTATCAGATATAGAAATATTGTGTTTTATGCCACTGTTCACCTAAATCAGTTGTGATCGGCGTTTGCTACCGGCCTCCTAACAGCCCAGATTTCCCTCGAAAACTTAATAACGCACTGAATGAAATTAAAGCTAAACACCCTAACACATGCACTCTCCTATTCGGAGACTTCAATTTTCCGTGTATCGACTGGAATAATCTAACCGCTACAGGGAATAAGGATGCTAATGAATTTCTAGACGCTTGCCTTATTTTAACCTCATTGAAACTATATCTGAGCCAACTCGTGTAACCGAAGACTGCACAAATATTCTAGATTTATTATTAACGGATAACCCTGAATGCGTTAATTCCATCACGTATCTACCAGGCGTCAGCGATCATCACGTCATAGATGCCGGCTTCACGATTAAACCATCCGTACGCGCAACAACTAAAAGAACTATCCGATTATACGATAAAGGAAACTATACAGCAATAAATAATGAATTTCGCGCATTTTTGCCAGGATTTCAATCTAACTTTCATCAAAGATGTATGCATGATTACTGGTCCTTGTTTAAGAGGAAAATCGACGATTTGGTCGACAGGCTTATTCCGAACATAAATATAAGAACTAACCCTCAAAACACATGGTTCACAAATACACTCAAACGCCTTGAAAATAAAAAGAAGCGTCTTTTCCGATCGGCCATGTTGCTTTCTAGTCAGAACGCTTGGAACAAATATTACGCATCCGAAAAAACATTCTTATCAAGTATTCGAGAAGCCAAGCGCACCTTTTTCAACTCCGAACTGCCTAAAATGTTATCAACTAACCCCCTTAGGTTCTGGCAAGTCATTAACCCCCAGCGCACACGCACTATTTCCCTCAGCGATGGTTCGGGTTAAACTGTATGCGAAACAGAATGCGCCAACATGTTCAACGGAGCCTTTTATTCCGTGTTTACTAATGAAACAGATCCGACATTTCCTCCAAACGCCCCTGTTATTCAAGATACTATGCCCTCTCTTACATTTTCTTCAGCAGGAATTTCTTCACTAACTGAAAACATTAAACTTTCATCCTCTGCAGGAACAGACAATATCAACGCTGAAATACTGATTAATACAAAAGAGATATGTTCATCTCTGTTGTGTTTGTTATTCGCTCAGTCACTCTTCACAGGTCAATTTCCCATAGACTGGAAAATTGGGAAGGTCGTTCGAATCTACAAATCAGGTAACAAGAACTCGCCGCTTAATTCCCGTCCCATCTCGCTAACTAGTATTCCCTGCAAAATCATGTAACACGTCATCTATACCTATATCATGGCATTCCTTGATTCGAACAACTTTTTTCTACCTGCACAGCATGGGTTTCGCCGGGGTTATTCCTGCGAGCCCCAACTTGCTACGTTCATTCATGATCTGCATGCTAAACTTGATTGTAATCTACAGACTGACATCGTATCTTTAGATTTTGCGAAAGCGTTTGATAAAGCACCCCATAAACGCCTGCTGATAAAATTTTCCCAATTAAATTTGCACCCCCATATTTTGAAATGGATTGAAGAATTTTTAACTAATCGTTCTCAGTTTGTCTCCGTTAACAATAAGAACTCTAACTCACGCTTAGTAACGTCGGGCGTTCCACAGGGACCTGTGCTTGGCCCGCTACTGTTTCTCATATACATCAATGATCTGCCTTCAAACGTAACATCTAACATACGCATGTTCGCTGACGACTGTGTAGTTTATCGTGCTATTCTCACCAACGCTCACCAATCTTCTCTTCAAAATGACCTCAGTGCTGTTCAGGAGTGGTGTGATAAGTGGCTAATGGAACTTAACCCACGTAAATGTAATCCTTTGTCCATCAGCCGCCGCCGTAACCCTATAATTTTCTCTTACGAAATATCAAAGTTCCCGTACAACTAGTTCAGTCATACAAGGACCTAGGCATAACAATTTCTAGCGATCTTTCTTGGAGCTTGCATGTAACTAACATAATATCGTCTGCAAACAAGACGCTAGGTTTCCTCAAGCGCCATCTTCACCATGCTCCCAGCATGTAAAGTTATTAGCTCACAAATCATTCATCAGGTCCAAACTAGAATTTGCATCGCCCATTTGGAATCCTCTTCAAGCTTACCTCATCAATTCCCTCGAATCTGTTCAAAATCGCGCTGCTCGCTTCATTCATTCATCGTACTCTTATGACATCAGCGTTTCCTCCTTAAAAACAGCATCTGGATTATCACCCTTATCGCTCCGCCATCGCATTGCCAGCCTGTCTTTATTTCACAAATTTTTCCACAGCCCTATGCACATCGCACCTTTTATTCTTCCCCCAGCGCGCATATCTCATCACACCAGCCATCACCTACAAGTTGCCCGTCCACGCTCACGCACCGTCACTTTTTCTAATTCCTTCTTTCCTCCTGCAGCCGCAGACTGCAACGGCCTTCCAAACAACGTTGCCATCATCACTTGCCCAAGTCTTTTCGTTGAAAATGTAAAAACTTTCCGGTTATTGTGAATCTGTGCTTTTAATTGTTTCCACTCGTTATGTAGCACCCTTCTTTTGGGGCCTTTAAGGTAATAAAATGAAATGAAATGAAATGAAATGAAAACAGCTGATGCGACAAAGAGTATGCTTGCTAAAGGGGAGCTCGTCGTCAATGAGCGTCGGCGCCTTGTCATTAATCCGGATAACCAAGTCATCAGACTTGAACTTCACTGGTTACTTCACGGAGTCATTGACGACGAGGTGCGGGCTGCCTTAGCTGTTTATGGCAAGGTAACAGAAGTTACCCGAGAGAAATGGCGAGTCCACGGCATGAGCGGCAGGGCGTCGACGACAAGGCTAGTAGCCCTTAATTTGAGGCCGGGAAGCGCGATTGACGATCTGACTTATCAGCTACGTTTCGGAGGTGAGGTGTCCTTAGTGGTGGTGCCGAAAGGGCTTCGTCGTGTTGACGGTGCGGCAGCACGGGCCACATCAGGCGAGACGGCTAAGTGCCACGGTGCTCACGACGCCGACGCTTTGGGTACGACGATACCCAGTGTGTCAACACCTACACTTCCATCAAAAGCCAACCGAAGACTGATTTGGTGGCAGAGAACATCATGGACGCTCAAGATGCGGAAGAGACTTCAAGTACTCCTGCAGGGCAACCAGCGCGGGCCCAAGCTAGTGACGCACCTGACTGCGCAAAGGAAAGTCACGGTGCTAATTCTATCACTGGTCAACAAGTTCCTGTAAGTGAAAGCCTGAGTGAAAGGCTGTTGAGAATGACTCCGGTAGTGCTACAAAAACCATTTCGGGAGTAGACGAGCACGAAAAAGCGCAACCTATGGGTGCCACGAGCGGGCAGCCACCGACAAGGGTGCTTAAGAAGACGGTGGGTGCCGGCGACAGTTCGAGCGTGGAACCGCCTCCTAAAACAGCTGTGAATTGGCGCCCAAGCTTCATGAATGGATAAGGCTGAACCCTTGAAATTGGACTGTGGTTCAAGCCACGTAGCCATGACTTGTGAAATTGCAGTCTTGTCTTGATATTAGTCGCCAATCAGAAGCCCAGACAGTTCTCCCTGACCGCAAAGCGGTCAACCAGGAGCCCACCTAAGAGCAGGGACTTATTGTCCCTTAATGTAAGCCACCAACATTTGCGTACTGTACATCATGACAGCATCTCAAGACCCAGCCCTATAGATGGCACGGAGTCGGCGTTTCCTGCGTCATGTTTCAGATACCTGCACATAAGGAACGTTGACAAGAAATGAAGAAAGGGAACTAGAAAATTGACAAGCAAATATCTGGACAGCAAAAGGGGGACAAATCAGCAATTATCGGTTAAGAAAAAGGTTAAAGAAAGAGAGAGCTCTATGAAAAACAGAGTTGCTAGCGAAATTGGCACTGCGAACCTACAGGATTTTTAAGAAGGAAATTGCCAAAGAAAATATCTATGATAATTATGGGGGAAGCTCATTGTTGTTTGAGACGAGGACAAAAGTTTTGCGGACTAAGACATACAGAGTCAAGTACCACGAGATAGGCACGTTGTGCGTTGCGTGCGGAGAGGAGGAGGAAACGGCTGAACACTTGATACTTTTCTGTTAATGGCTTCACCCTACAGTGGAAAGCAGCGGGGCTTATTTATCCAAGACATTGGGGTGTAAGGACAGTGAAGGGAAAGTAGATATTAAGCGGCTATAAGTATAACCAAGCGAAGGTTATCTGATTGCTGGTTAAAATCAAGACGAGAGTAAGATTTCATGTCATGGCTGGGTAGCTTGAGCCTCCGCCCGATTTAAAGGGTTCAGCCTTATCCATTCATCCATCCATCCATCCTGCGCGGGAGCGACGGTCGACTGTCTCTGTAAACGGCGTACGATTTATGGCACTGCATATCTAAGTAAGCCATATGCGGCCCTTTGGTTTGATTAAACATGGCAGCGATTAAACGTGTATCCACATTGAACGTACGAGGCTTGGCAAGTAGGCGTAGGCAGTACCAGGTTAGCCGCCTATTAATTGAAAACGACTTAGACATCGCTGCCAAGAGTAGACGTAGACGGACCGCATGGTGCAGGCTTTCACAACCAATTACAACGTGTGAATTTCTCATGCTGTACAAGCATCTGCACGTTGCGCTATTTATGCGCAAAAGCATAGGAATTGTGGACGAACAAGCTTTTCTTTTTTTTTTACAGTTCCCTCGGACAACCACCCTACATCACACCGCCCGCTCGCATATCTCATCGCACCGGCCATCCACTGCAAGTGTCATGCCAACGCACCCGCACCGTCACTTTTTCCGCATCCTTTTTTCTTCGCACTGCTAAAGACTGGAATGGCCTTCCCCACGACGTTGATGCCATCACCTGCCAATCAAGTTTTGTGAACAATTTAAATATGCATTTCATAAATATCATGTAAGCAATCATATTCAACCCATATTTGTACTCCCACCCCTTATATAACACCCCCAAAGTGGGGTCTTTAAGGTAATAAAGTGAAGTGAAGTGAAATCGTTGCTTTATTGTCCTAGATTTTGGCATTACAAAGTCTTTTCGGCGTTCAGTGTGCATATACACGCCAAACAGATAATGTGAGCGCAAGGTGTTTTTGAAAATGTAGAGCTGTATCTGCAATCCGAGTGGAATAATATATTTCTTGGAGATTTTAATTGTGTTTGCAGGCCAGAGGACCGAGCCAAAGGTCGGCAGTAAGAGATCAAAGTGTTAGCACATTGAACGGGCTGGTTGACGATTATGAGTTAATAGATGTACGGAAACCTGGGCATGTTTGTTTCTACTATCCATGGTAAAACAGTGCGGAGAAACACGAGGATGGAACAAACGGAACGGAGCGCTCGTGTCGTCGTGTTTGTACCGTCCTCGTGTTTTTCCGTGCTGTTTTACCATGGATATGAGTTATTAGATGTTGACTGTCGTTTAATCACAAGCACTCCGGTGAAATTCCCGCATTTCTAAGGTGAGAGCCATGTTAGGCTTGATCGCATTTATATATCGATGGATTGAGCACCTTTTTGTGAAAGCTATGACGTTATACTACTATATTTTTCTGATCATTGCCTTGTTGTGTTCAGCCTGGGTTCCAAAGTAAGGAGGTCGAAATTTAACTGGGATCTCTGGTAATTAAATGCTAAACTCTTAGACGACAATATCTTTGTAAACGATGTAAAACATTTTGTGCACATGGCAGCGAATAGTTACAGTAGCTTTGCAGCCAGCTGGGCAAACTCTCAAGGCAGAATAAAACTGAAGGCAATGGGAAACTTGCGCTGAAGTTTGCGGTGCCGATTGCAGCGCCATAACACACTGCCTAGCTTGAAGAGCAAGCTGTTTTGGGTGGTACTATTAGTACTTTTCCGCGCCACCTTCAGACGCTTATTGGCGTAAGCCTCCGCGCTCTGTCGTGCCGTGCGTAAGCTATCTGGGCTACGCCGAGAGAAGCTAGGCAATGATTGCTGTCAGGCAAACGTGGGTATCTAATCGCGCAGAATGTGTTCCCGCGTTTGCAGAGGCCCAAGCGGCTGACAAAAGCAGTTTTGAGTAACCGAATGAAACAATTGCAGTGCCACCTTGGCAGCGCAGGTTCCCCGTCGAGCAACAACTGTGCTGCACTACAAGGAAAAGCAAAAAGAAAAGGATTTGCAGTGCCAGCTGAAATTACTGCTGAACATCGAAAGTGCGCAGCCTGGTTTCCGCATGAAGCAGATGAAGGAAGTGAAAAGCAAACGTGAGCTTGTGAATGAAGATAAGCATAAAAGGGCAGTGGTGCGAGCACGCGCTGAGCGAATATGGCTTGCAGAGTGGGCCACTAAGCGATCCCCGAGTGAGGAAAAAATGAAATCCACAAAATACTATACATAAATAAGGAAAACACCGACCCCAGTCTTATAGAAGCGGCGTTTGTTGATCAATATCGAGATTTAATGGGACGGAGCATGCAAGGAAAGGTTTTGAACTTCATTTTTTTGCGACGAATGCCCAAATTAGATGACAGTGTTAAAGAAAGATTGGAAGCGCTAATCAGTGTAATTAAAATAGAATGTGCGAATAACCGGCTATGTGCAGGATAGTCCCCTGGACCTGATGGCCTAGGCCCGTCTTCTACAAGTTTTTCCAAGGAGAGCTCAGTTCTTTTTTGCATAGAGCCTTCAAGGAGCCATATGAAATGGAACAATTGCTACACACTTTTAAGACGGCTCATGTCTTGATTCCGAAGTGTGACGACGCAACGAAGCTACTGTTGGTGGTTCTATAAGCCGATAAGCCTCACCAACGTCGATTATAAAATGTTTATGAAAGTGCTGGCAAGAAGGACACAAGGCATTAAAAAATATCTGGTAGGTCCACATCAAACCTGTGGCATTCCAGGGCGCGCCATTACCGCCAATGTACACGTACAGAGAAGCATTCTCGGGTGCTGCGATGCTCTGTAATGTCGAGTTGGTATGTTGCAACTCGATCTGGCGAAAGCGTTTGATCGAGTATCCCATGACATTCTTTTTCAGGTCTTAGAGTATGCCAATATTGGGAATATTATCACCAATGGTGTCAAACTGGCGTACTCTGATTGTGCTGCGCACCTCAATGTAAACAAAAGACTTAACGAGAGTGTTACTGTAAAATACTCTGTGAGGCAAGGCTGTCAATTGTCCCCCTTACTTTTCGCGTTATATCTTGAAACCTTTTGCTGAAGCCTGATACATAATTAAAGGATCCGCAGTCCCACGCCCGAGGAAATAGAAGTTAAGGTGCCTGCGTTCGCGGATGATGTCGCTATCTTCAGCCATAATCGAGTCAGCGTTCGAGGAGGTGTTCAGGCGGCGAGTGATTTCTGCGATAAAGCACGATGTCGCGTTAACCGGAAGTCAGTAGGTTTCTGGCATGGCGAGTTGGATCAACAACGTGAAGCGTTTGCCAACGTACAATGGACAGTGCTACCCTTAAAATATCTTGGTGCGCCCCTCGAGCACTATGATAACAGAGATCAATATTGGAAGAATGAAACAGGAAGTGCTCGGGATGAAACGCTTGCATGGAATGGTCGCAATCTTTCCATGTTCGCACGTGCCACTATTGCTAAGCTTTTTCTAGTCGTAAAGATATAGTATGTTCTGCAGGTATTATTTATAACGCATGTGAACATACAAAATATACACAGAGTATTTGCTTGCTTTTTGTGTGGCGTAGCGCATGGGAACGTACTAGCAGGGCCAGTTTGCTTCATTCGCTTCGCGGTGGTGGTGTGGGTCTTGTGCACTTAAATTTGAGGCAAACTGTGTCGCGCTTTATCTTTCTTCGCGAGAAGAATGATGAATTTTTGCGCACATTCATCCAAGTACATTGGTGAAATACTCTGCCCGAACACATCGCGGCATGTTCTGCTAAAAGAACTGCAAGGTACAGAAGGATTTTGGAGCGAAGTTTTGTCTTTTCGCTTGTTGAAAGTGCGTTTTTCTATAGAGTATTTGTGTTGGGCAACAAAAAAAAAGAAATTGTGTAAAGATTTATTGAATGTTATGCTACCCATACCAATGTACCGACAACTAAGAAGTGCAGGCTCAGGGAAGGATGTCCCAAAGGGGTGAAAAGAATGCCTGCAAAGCCCTGCGATAATAGCTGTTTCTTTCAGCTCTAAGCTGCAGGCTTCCACTCAAAACATGTCTAGATAAGAAGGGATTTCTCGTGCCATGGATAGCAAATTATTTCTTGTGCAAAAAGGCAGAAAAGATCGAACTTGTGTTCATCGACTGTTTGGACCCTGTATTTCATTGGTACATCCTTCAAAGGACGTAAAAGAAAGACCTGCCAATCACATCGTATGGGATTCGGTATTTGCCTGTAGGTAATGAGGGAGGTTTCTCTTATGACCTTATTATGCTACTCGGCCTGCATAGTTAATGGAAAACAAGGATGGCATTTAGAAATGCTGATGCATACGTTCCGCCAGTCAGATTGAGTTTTATAGAAAGTGCTATGTACGTGCGAGAAGCTTACCGTGCTCAACTAGAGCCACCTGAGTGGCTACCCGTGTTGGATGAACTTGCAGCTCTGAAGAAATTTTAAATTGCTACATTTACCCGAGTGCAGTCAGCGTGTTTTATTGAACTAATTTGATTGTTGTCGAGACTGGCAATAAAGAAAAAAAGCCGCGCTGCCTCAGTGGTTAGAGTGCTCAGCTGGTGACCCGAAGGACGCGGGTTCGATTGCGGTGGGGTGTGTAGCGTTTCGATAGAGGCGAAATGCTATAAGCCCGCGCTCTGTGAGATGTCAGTGCAGGTAAAGAACCCCAGGTGGCCGAAATTATCCGAAGACCCAAAGTACGGGGACCCTCATAGCCATATTCTTTGACTCAGGCTTTAAACTTGCACAAAAACTGATTTTTGTTTGGTGTCCACATTTTAACGTTGTGTTAGGATTATGCAGGTTTTCGTCCCACTCTTGACTGCATCGTTCCTGTTGCCGCTGCTTCGAAGGAAAACTCAGAAAGAATTACAGCGTTCAAAACACAGCATTGTGGCATTAAAGTTGGCCGGGCACGGCACAAACAGCTAAAATTGTGGCATTACAGTGTGTCGCGTCTAACATCTTGTCAGCCCATGCGTATCAGACCAATATACGTCCGAAAGCACTAGGCCGGCCCACTTACCAAGGTTTCGACGATGGCGTGGACCGGAAGGAAGTGCCTCGACGTGTCGATAAGAAGGCCACGGTGCGAGAACCTGGGCTTGTCGTAGATCGCCGTCTCGTTCACGACAAACTGCGCATAAGAATCGACCGTTAATTTAAGGATGCGCCGAGAGGGCGCATTGTGTCCAGGTACAGAGGATGTCCATTATTTTCCTAGATTAGCTTAGTACGCTAGATGCAATTATAATGACAAACCTGCAAGCCTGTATCTTTGCGGACGGTGCCTAATACACGGGGCCTAATCCGAACGTTACCTCACCTGAGGGGTCGTATGATCAGTGGGCGGTCACGTCAGGTGTGAAGTGTAAAATAGTGCTGGGATTACTTTGCGTCGGGCACAATTCGATGGCGTGAGCAACTGCTGATATTCGTATATAAAGTTACGGGAAAAGAAGAATCGCTTTCAGCTAGAGCTGCACAAATATCAAAAGTATGGTTCCGAATCAACTACGAATATTAGTTGTTGGCTACGAATCGAGATGCCTTCTCTTGAATATTTTCTAATCATTTTGAATACAGCACAAGGGGTTCTAAGTAAAGACAAATGCTTTCCGCCAATACAAAGCGATCAAGAAAAACATAAATAGCACAAAAAAGTTTGCTTTCGAAAAACACATAGGCGACAGAATTTACTATACCTCTGAGACCAAGAGGGCAATAAATAAGGGAATGGGATGAGAGGGTAGTCAAGTAACAGTGAGAAGTAATTGACTTCATTCTATAGAGTAATGCCTTGTTTGCATTTCTTTCGATAACAGTTACATTCAGTGAAAGAAGTCCTATTATCAGTTTGGCCTGATGCTCTCATGACAAACTGGCTTAATGAATACAGTACTGAAGTATAGTCAGTTGCCCACGAAGATAGCTCCGTACTGGAGGAGCACCATCATTGCTTAGTTATCGGATGTGGAAGGAGCTAAAACTATTAGTCTAAATGTAAACAGCCAGCTGGTGAAAGACTTAAGGGGTGGAACTATCCTTTCCATGCTCCCTTGCTACGCCTGAATACAAAGCGCTGGTCGCAATATACCACCCCGAACGCATCGTTCAGGACAACGCATAGGCGTATGACCGCAACGTGGACGTTCTTTGGACCACAAGGCGCATGAGAGGCCCGAGCGCTGTTTCGAACCGAAGGTGAGACATCAAAACCACGCTTTCAGATTCCCCAGAGCGCGGCCCGTGCTGATAATGTACTCGGTGCGCCTGCGCGCAGGATGGCTGCGAGCAGGCTGGCTGCGAGCTCGATTATTCTATCGTACGCTCTTTTCTTGGCCTCTGTGCGCCTGAAATACGCTGTTTCTAGATTGGAACTGAAGGGAATTGAGAACGAGCAAAGTGGGCGCTGCGAAACAAACGCAGCTGGGAGCACGGACCGCAACTTCGCCCATTCGGCTATCATCTATAAGCCAGACCGCTGCAGTGGATGCTGCCGTCTCTTATCGTCGCATTTAAACCCAGAGGTTTGCTACCGGTCAGGATCACAGCCAGTTTTCTATGCGTCGTGGCGCAACACGACGGTGTACAAAAAAGTAGTGCATTTCATAAGACACCATTAGAATGCCGTGTGCACAGTTACCGTCACCGTCACCGAAGTAGCCCGCGCGCCATCTATGTGCATCTTGAGGGCGCCAGATGGCGCCATCGAGTACTCGTGAGCTGAGCGGACACCTGCCGCATTGGGACCAATAAGCGCATGCGTACTAGTGGTGGGGGAGCTCCCGGTATTGCAGTAACGGTACCACGGTGCAGAAAAGGCGAGTATTTTCCGACCAGAAGCCTGCAGTTGCCGCAACGCGAGAGCAGTCGATGGCTTCAGCGCACTAATATTATCTAAGTCTTTAAAGTGCTGTGTTCTGGCACTCAGTCCCATAAGGAAAGAGGAAGTTAAATTATGGTAATGGCACGATGTTTCGCGGCGACCTTAGATGAATGGAAACTGGTAATTTTAAAATATTATTGAGGTTCGAGTAGTGAAAGCGCGGCCCGAACCGAAGCGAACAGTAAACACTATACAAAGTTTCCAATATTCTCACTCTTAGTCTCGGCACCTCTTAGTAAAGAAATTCCCTTTGAACATGTAGCTATGCGAGGTGTCCCTACTATATGTAGCCAAAGTTAAAAAATATGCCAGTGCGCAATAACGCGGCTCCACTACAACCATGCGGACCACTAGATAAGCCTGAGTATGCTTGTATTTTATTGCATTTAATTACTGCAAAGCCTGAAAAAAATATTGAGCTTTCGACATTTGGTTTATGTCTTTTCATCGTGATATGTTCATTTCCCGTATGGTAAGTCCGCTATGATCCCACGAAATATGAAAAAAAATTCTACGTTACATTCCTCACGCGCGCCGCGACTGCAGTGCTCTCAAACGGGAAACTCGTGATCTTTTCTCCGCTATGTGGTTCTGCTTATGTTAGCGGGAAGAGTAAAGATGTGGGCGCCGGAGCGATTCATCTGCGAAATAAAACCTGCGACCTAGGCGCCATCAGTGCGGAAAAGAGTGGGTGCCATACTTCGCAGGAGCGACATGGAGGCCAATGCTAAGAGCATTCCTAGGCGTCTGTCGGGCGTTTCGTCTGTCGAATCGCAGGGAAGACACCAACCTGTGGTGCAAAGAATGGCGTCTGGACGAAAAAACGCCAGATTCGAGGCACCTTACTAGAAATAGCGGTCGGTGTCTAGGAACACCACTCAATGTTCTGGCCTGTATATTGCTATCACAACCACCGCACCCGCTGTGTTCCGCACTGAACGTGTTTAGGCCGCAGGTGTTACCTTCAGTTATGCCGCCACGCCCACGTCATTGTTTTCGCCCTGTAACATTCGCTGCCCCGTCGAATACAGCTACGTTCATGACTGCAGAGTACAAAAGCACTGCAGTCGCAGTACGTAAGCGGAGAATCATACGTTCCTTTTCTTGAAATTTCTGAGCTGGTGTGGTACATCAACCGTAGATGACCGCATATGGAACACACAATGCTGAGCAAAGGCAGCTCTGGGTTTCGACTTGGCCAGCCAACAGCGGTCTGGCGTCGATGAGCCTCTTCTTGGGCGCACTGTAATGGGCCTGCTACCCCTAACACACGCGCTACTCAGGCGCCATGCCTTAGCGCGACGCCACTAGAGCCCGCCTTCTGCCCGGTGCGGTACCCTCTTTCTCCGCTATCAACCGAGCACCCTCATAGCTATACTCCATCTTACGAGATGTTTGCAGCACTATGAAAGGTAAAGATCTCTCGCCAAATCAAGATGGCGAGCACAACATCACTGTCTTCCTAGGTGCCTGTTGCCTCACCATTTACTGGCAGGTGGCGCCTTCCATCTGAAAAAAGGCGTACTAGTAGTGAACTTCTTTATATTTCTAGAAGCTGGCGCTTGATGTCTTGTTTCTTTCTTGTGCTTGTTTTTGGTCGGGCTGATGCCTGTTCCAAAAAGAGAGGAACTTTTTCCAGCACCCGTTCGTATCAGTTCCTATGTTGTCACGTGACGGATATTTTCGATGTTCCTGTCAAGTGCATATAACTTTATTTACTCCAGAGTGGTCACTGCACTAGTAAGCTGGGTCGAATGCAGGCAGGGCCAACCGAATGTCGATGGTTGCACAGGGCAAAACAAGCCCACATGTTCTGCGAAACTCAATGCCCAAGCGGCCAAAAATTAATTCGGAGCCCTCCGCAATATCGCTCTCATTTTAGATTTCTCACTGCGACAGTATTGAATAATTCCGACTTTTCCGCGCTCAATTAATGAATCACGTCCGCACGTTAAAGGCGCTCATCTCATCATCATCATCACAAATTCATTCAGCGCTGCTGGTTGTGTAGGCGTCCAGGTTGACAACAATCGCCGGTCATTGGTCAACAAGATAGTCGATGATGTGGCCCAGTTTTGTCATTACATTTTCTCACTAATAACATGCTCCGCAAAATTATTTCATTTCTCAGTACTCACTTGCATGATATGCAGCCAAACCAGAGGCTCGATGTCTTGGAGCTTAAACGTCTTGTTTTTACTGGATACGAAGCCCTTGACGTCGCACCAAACAAGCTCTATCGGGTTATGTTAGCAGTGTTACGGTGGCAGCTGCACACAACGAGATGGCCAGCAGCTTCAGCGATGCAGTCCACTTGTATATCGGTCCCCACCTGTGTTCACGCTGTTGACAACTTCCATGAGCTCAGCCTTCACCGTGTCACTGCTCCACGCGGCACCTTCTCCGGACAGCCAAGCCTGTGTGTCATTTTTGAGGGTACTGATGTGGTGCACTTTATCGTGATTTACTGAATGATATGGGCCATTGTCCATCACTATAACGCTGCCAGCTTCTTCGGTGATAAAACTCGGCCTGCCTTCAACTTCTGCGTTGTCCACTGGTAAAGCATTCGCTCACTCACTTGCGTGAGCCCTGTCATTCTCTTGGATGAGCGCATTCATACTTGAACTGTCCCCACACTCGACTCAAAGCACTTCAAGAAGCCAACTTCTTCACCTGCTTGGGAAAACAGCGCACTCTCGCTGTAGGGTGCACATGCGACACAATCGACTCGGCCGACTCCATGTGAGAAAATGGCGAAGCATCACTCCCTCGCAGCAGGCCTCCGCAGAGCTGTGTCCGTACAAGCTTTGTCTGTTAATCTGACCAGTGATTGAAACCCTCTCTACCATTTATACCCAGAAAGTCCGATCTATGCTTTCAGTTGCTGTGCTTATTGTTTGGGTAATAGCCCCACACTATTCGATTGTTTCAGAGACTATTTTTGTGTCCCTGCAGCCCTGATTGCACGAGAGAGCTTTCGCATTCTGTAGTGCTCCAAACATCTTGTGAGGCGGAGCATAACGCGCAATTTTCTGCACTGCGCTCCGCATTCGCTCTCTTTCATCCGCCACTTGACGCTCATTTGTTCTGCCGGTTGCGCGGAGATCGGCGGCGTGAGAGGCCGCTCAAACGAGCAACGAATATTAAAGCCCTGCTCTCTAAAACATTTTGCCGCTTCATAATGTCAGCCTACCCGACACGTGTCATATTTGGAAAGAAAGTGTGCGAAAGAACGGGATTCGAGCTGGCAAACGTCTTGCATATTCCACGAACCTTGCCTCCTGAAAAGTGCGAAATTGTAAATAGGGCTTAAAAGACATGGCTTAAAGGCAAGTAAACGCAAGTTAAAAAAAAGCTAACGCTGCTATCAACATCGAAACAAAGAAATACTTTCGGGCGTATAAAGCATGAAACGCATATGAAGTACACTGGCATTGGCAGGGGGAACGGCTGTTTGAATAGCTGGCTATTTTCCGGTACAGTAGATATCGCTACTTCGATATGCAACACTTATTTAACTTTTCTGACATAACGAATGAATCTTTGAAATTTAATAATAAACAGAATGCCAGTGTCAGTTGTTCAGCAGGGTATATCTTTTCGAGCAATACTCCACTAACCGTTCATTGAAGTCACCGACGACGCGAAGTTAACAGGAAGGATTGTTTTAAGTATATGAGGTTGGGAACTCACCTCACCACTTTCCACCGTGTAGACAAGCTGGCTGAATGTCTCCAGTGCCCTGAGCGCTCCCCAGACTGTTTCAGCAGTGAGAAAAGAGTCCGAGTGCGCTCTCACCAGAAGTTTATCTGAAAAATAATTCACGCCAGCGGTAAGCTATGTGCTTTCCTGGAGGCTTGCTGATTCAGCGGTGTTGGGCGTCTCACGCTCCTCTTTATCTTGAACAAAAGACCCTCTATGTGCCTGAATATGAAGATAGAATTAGGCGCAGAAAATCCCCCGCGGTTTTGAAATTGGGAAAAAAACAGTATTGTCTCCACGATTCAGCTTTTGCAAGATCCAGTGCGAGTGGAACTCCTTAATCCAGTACCAGATTCGGTTTCTGATAATCGTGACTGAGGCTTGGTACTCGTCGTTGGGCGCTTAAAGGCATTCTCTGCTGATGGCGGAAATACATCCCTGGGTTGAGGGAAAATAAATGAATGCACACATGGCAATTAAAGAACAATACATCGGTAAAAAACAAGAAAGAAAAGTCCTCTTAATAGGCGCCCTCACTTCCAACACGGCAGCCGTATACGCTTTCCTTTGCAGTCGTCCTGAAGAAACAGTTTTGGAATGCCACTCTCAATCACAGTGCAACTGGGATGTTCGATATATTGTGCGAAATTTGCTAGAATTGATAATAAAAATTCACAATATGGTTTCGGCAACTAATTTATCAAATCTATAAGAGCTTTTACGTTCATCCATTGCCTTCTAAAAGGCTTCTTTTTTACTTTTTCAATAGCACCTTCGACATCTAACACGGCCTATTGTTATTGATTGATGTATGCGACTGTTTCTTGATGTTTTGATTTCTTTCCTGATTTGTATTTTTCGCCTTTTTTGTGTATAATTTCCAGCTGTTCTAGTTGTTCTGCTTAACAATCACATTATTAGAGTTCAGAAATTTCGAATCTTGTTTTTTTTTTAAATGTGCATGTATTTAACTTGTCCTTGCTCTTCACAGCTATTTCTTGTTGCCTAGGCGTATTCCTGTTATGTGTTTGTATTTTACCCCTGACGTTATACTCTCGAACTGAGGCCCTCAGGGTATCGTGTATGAATGAAGCCTTTATTGCAAGGAAGGCATGGCTCTCAGCCGCGGTTGGGGAAATAGGAGGGATGGGGATGTATGTGGTGAAATAATTTTAGTAGGTCCTTTTCGTAGCTTTCATAGCTGCGCGTAATAAAGCAGTCAACCTTTCTTACATTTCTCCAAACATGCCGCTCTCTCTAGCGCACGCCGCGATGGCATGTTGTGCTGCGGTGCTCGATCATATTAGTCTGTTAGGATGGTCAGGTCGTCATATGGTATGTGCTGATTTTGTTATTATTAAAAAACACGAAATCAAGCGACAGCCACAGCTGACTCGCGCACTGGTTGCAATTTCTCCACACATATCATGCCGTTAGCGACACGGTTTCAGCTATCGGCTTTCAAATGTAGCACCCGTCTTCCAACATGCCCTGCTTTACGCCTAGAAAACGCAAAGCCCTTCCCAAGACCTCCGAGCCAAAATCTCTAAGTCACTATGGTGATACTTAAGAAATGGTAACTTTGACTCGAAAGGACATTGCTGGCGCGAGCTTATTTATAGGTCATTTTGACGTGAGCCTCTGCGTGCAGCATTGGGAAAGGTGGGCACGTGCGGCCCCCTTATGTGCGGGTATCCTGTCGTAGGTGCATTTACAAAGTGTAGTGAGATCAGTTGGAACAGAAGAAGTCGCCTTTTTTTTTCCACACAAACGAATCTAGACGCCTGCACTGTTGACGTAAAGCCGTAGGCATGCTCGGAAGTATTCTCAAGAGCTGGGGAAATTGCATAAAACCAGGGACATAGGACTAAGTATCTGGAGCGATACCATGCGGTCTTCTATAGGTTTTGTCCTTAAATTACGTTGTGAGTAGCCTTGAGCTTTTAGTATGGGGCTCTTAACTATTACTTGAGATCAAATGAATACAAGCGATTCCGGCATTAAGGATAGCAGAAATATTATTAAGAACGGTGGTCAGGCATTAAAATTTTGTACTTCATTAACAATTTCACTCGACTGGTAAGAATTTCGCTGCCAAGCACTACATTTACCGGAGAGTTTTATGAAAGGACTTTTTTTAATGGGAGGCGGAGTACGCACCCAGACATTCCCAGCTGTAGTGTTCCGGCATTGACTCAATGGACTATTTTAGAGGAAAAAAATATTGATGGGGACAGTTAGGCTCTGCCCTGAGGGCATGATGCTATAGCATTAATGTGTTTATGCCCTATTATGCGGAATTTCTCAGACTCGACTTCTACTCATAGATCGTGCTACCTCTCCTGGCGCCATTGTGCAGCTGTTACGCGATGCGCCACTGCTCTGCGATGACAGGTGCCGCCTCCGGTGTGATTTGTGCGATCCAGGTTGATTTTCCCAGCAACCTCTCACCACTTAACAGTACCTCTTGCGGGGACTTGTTGGTGCAACATTGTGTAAAAAGTAAAAATTAGCGCTGTTTTTACTTTTATCTCTCATGACTAATCATTAATTTAACTGCAACCTGCCACCGGTAGGCAGGTTGCCAGGTTGCTGTAAGGCCAGAATGTCACGTGCTCTAGAGTGGCCCACCTACCCCGTAGGCTGCTTCTTTGGTGAATTTCCGCGTAGTTTTCGCTCACGCTCAACGCTCAACAAAGCAGACGACGACGCCTGAGTTTCTGCGACACGAGCTCCCTAATGCTAGCACGTTAAGACTCTTTTAGGGGACTGAAGTCCGTGCAGCGCCAATACTTTTTAAGTGCACGCGTAATTTCGGATAGATTTATGCTTTGACGGCGACCAAATTGCAGCCGGTTCATCTGTGAGTGCAGCAGTGGCACCGCCTCCAACCTACTAAGCCTGGATCTTTTATTAGCCGCTTCTAAAATAGGGAGCCACGCATGTCCCGACAAACCAGCCAGAGGCGTCTGTTCAACGAGGAGCACTCACAACTCTCGTCCATGTCTGGGTGCGGCAGTTCTTCACACTTTCCAGTCACCGTCACGTTGAGAACGTCGAGGGTAGCGAGAGCCACGCGCCGCCAGGGACCGCGCCGACCTTGGCCGCCGCCTGGAGCCTTGCAGCCCGCGAACAGGATGTGGTCACGGTAGCGCTGGATCGCTCGCTGGACCACATCGCAGGAGCCGTCGTATTGGAAGGAAAACTCATTCGGGTCCAGCGACAGGAGATTCCTCCCCGTAGTCTGGTTCAGGGGTAGAGGCCATACACCGCCGCGCGTTGGCACCACCTGCAGACGAGGGAACAAAGATCGTATCTCGCCGCAATGTTCATCTCAAGGCAGGCTGGCTCAGGGTATCGGCCTAACAGCTGAATCACTGCTCTACTTTAATCTGGGACATCTTTCTTGTGATAATTGCATTTTGGCTACTACCGTAATGCACTTCTCTACCTGCAAAAAAAATGTTAAAGTTTTTGACGAAAGTATATGCTTCTAAGCTGCCACACAAAGAGAGCGTTCGAGGCTATTGATGCATCTAACTGAAGCGAAGTAGCTTCCGCTCTGCTGACATCACTTCCCTCCTCCCAGTGAGAATTAGCCTTATCTGGTGACGCTACTTCTCTCCACCAAATGGGCGAATTTTATGATCGATGGCACGTATCTTTCCAATTGGAGGTTTTTTACTATACTATTAAAATATGAAAATGTTTTGAGCAATACGCGGCTACAAAGTTTCACATGTGTAATACTCCTGCTCGTGAGCTGATTTGTTAGCCGGTGGTGGCCAGCTTTACTCTTGGTGCACATATGACCAGGTCTTCCTTCCTCAACGTTGTACTCATTCGCAATCAGCTTAGTGTGTAATCGCTAGTCACTCGTTGCGGCACCGCAGGACCTCTCGGGCAAGCTTTTAGGTTGAAATGTGATGAATTTTTAAAACAATAAATTAATTGTATTATAAAAACTATGGGTGACTAATGGACTAAGTTCTTAAGTGAAGATATACCGAATTCCAGTTAGTCTGCACATAGATACTGGTGGAAGGCATGCGGATTTGACAGCTACACGGTAGGCTGACGCTCTTGTCTGAGGTAACGGCACTAAGAGGTAATGATTAAAACTTTTGGACAACCGCGGGACTGTATTTTGTGCGGTGGAAAGCAGTTAATTGTTGTCTCAGTGGTAGACCTGTGGCTTAAACTGTCGATTAAATAGTGGATTAAACACTTGATGTGCAGGCCAACTGGTTAGTCATCCTTTATGTCAGCCATCATGCCTGGACAATATTAACACTCCCCATCCTGACACCCTTCACACTTCTTGTCCTTCTCGCCCTCATCCGGCAATCTTCCTGGGAGCGAAAGCCCTACTTCGACATCTCCATCCAATGGCCAACACTTTGTCTAGACAAATCCTCTTGTCGAAATGCTGGAGACCACCCTGAGGATCTTTCCTCCATTGTTCATTTCATGTGTTCCTTGTGCCTTAGTCATTATATCAGTACTATGGGTGGAATAATGGTTTGCAAATATGTTCGAACCGGCAACAATTCTATGCTTAATGTCCAGTAAAAAAAGAAAGAATTGAAAATGAAATTGTAGCAGCTTTTTTGAGTGAAACCGCGCGACAATGGAACATGTGTAAGCGCACCATCTGTCGCGTTCAAAATTAATGAAATTGATATTGTAACGTACTTTGTGTCGACGATGAAGAGGAGGAGTCCAGACGCGTAGAGGAAAAAAGAAGCTGGTCGGCCTGGCCAGGTTGAGCTTTCCGCCCCGTCACTAAACCTCTTAAATAGACGTCTCAGATGTCCTCAGTTCCAGCTGAGTCGCAACAGACGCAACTCAGCTCTACGTCCCGCAGGTTATAATGGCCCTGGCAACGTCCTGCATGCTGGCCTCGCCGTGCTTCGTGACTTACCCTGGTTTTTCACGGTCACTGGAAATGGAAAAACCATCACCTGCGTGCGCATCGTTGGAAGGACTACCTATCACCGGCACTTCTATCGCCTCGCCACACGTGTCGATCGGATCTGGGACGGAAGCCTGCGTGGCAGACTACTTAAGCAGGCCACATCTCGACTGCAGTTTCAGTGGACATGGGAGCAGCCTTCCCGGCACCATGGCTAACGCAACTCTGCTCTACGTTCCGCAGGTTATAATGGCCCTGGCAACGTCCTGCATGCTGGCCTCGCCGTGCTTCGTGACTTACCCAGGTTTTTCACGGTCACTGGAAATGGAAAAACCATCACCTGCGTGCGCATCGTTGGAAGGACTACCTATCACCGGCACTTCTATCGCCTCGCCACACGTGTAGATCGGATCTGGGACGGAAGCCTGCGTGCCAGACTACTTAAGCAGGCCACACCTCGACTGCAGTTTCAGTGGACATGGGAGCAGCCTTCTCGGCACCATGGCTAACGCAACTCTGCTCTACGTTCCGCAGGTTTGTACAAGCTATTCGCTTTATGCCAAAAGATCGGACAACCGATTTCTCTTTCTGCTCCCATGTCCATATGTGCTGCTCGCAACCTTCAGTGAATGTGTTGATGTATCGCTTGTACTACTTTGCTCTGGAGACATTGAGACCAACCCCGGCCCACCCAAGCCGCGCCCAGTCATTTCAAAGTCAGAGTCAAATTACGATCCTGAAACGTCCATATTAGCGATGCTTACAAGCATGAACGACCGGACCTTAGATTTAGCTAAAGGTCAAACCCAGATCTGCGCAGACGTTAAGATCATTAAAGACAATCAAGCATCACTGGAAAGCAAAACATTAGATGTATTCAATCGCCTTGAAGTTCTTGAATCAAAAACTAACATTCTTAATACTATCCAGCCTGAGTTAGTTTCAATTCAGGACACTACTAGTCGTCTGACATCGCACCAGGCGGTAGTGTAGTCTCGTCTAGATAGCCTGGAAGACCAGTCGAGAAGGAATAATCTGATCCTGCATGGCATTCCTGATGAAAGCGAATAATGGAATGAGACTGAAAAGAAAACGCTTGCTGCGTTGTCGGAAGTACTTGACGACGATTCCACACAGCTAAGCATTGAACGTGCTCATCGTCTCGGCACTTTTTCACCCTCAAAAAATCGCCCTATTATCATCAAATTTTCCTCTTTCAAAGACGGAATGAAAGTGTTGGACCTCCGTACTAAACTAAGTGGCAAACAACTTTCCGTGTCTGAGGATTTTTCTCCCGCCACTCGTTTTGCCCGCAAAAAACTAACAGAATTCGCGAAAAAACTACCGCGATCTCCCAAGTACCGCCTGCGATATAACAAGTTGGTTGTTAATCGCAAGTGCTACATCTTTAACGCTGATACCGATACCATTGAGGAGCTGCAAGTCCAATCTTTTGTCGAAAGCGAGCAGAGCCGTCCTGCTCCCCTTGAGGTAAGCAATATTTCGGAAAGCGAAGAAGAAAACCCATAGCATGGAACGAAGGGAAGTGGTCTGGCTTTATCACCTCCTCGCACATCCGTTCTACTGGCCAACGCTAGAAGCATTCTTAATAAACGCGAATCGTTTCACTCCGCTGTGGACACGTGCGAGGCTGATATCATCGCAATAACAGAAACCTGACTTCATCCTAACGTACACGATAGTGAGATATTTGACGATTCATCCCGCTTTTCAGTTTACAGACGCGATCGCACTCAGCGACCAGGCGGTGGTGTCTTGCTTGCTATATCGAAAACAATACAGTCCTATCACACTCCTGTACAAACTAATCTAGAATCCATTTGGGCCTGCGTAGAACTAAACCATCATAAAAACGTTTTTGGTGTATGTTATCGACCTCCCAATTATCCTTCCACGTTCACATCAGAATTGCATGATGTGCTTGACCTTGCTGTTACGCGGCACCTTGCAGCGCCTATTACTTTGTTAGGCGATTTTAACGTTCCTGAGCTGACATGGTATTCGGAAATAACTCCTAAATCATCCCCATCGTCACAAGGCAATGAGTTCTTGAACCTTTGTTCACTCTTTTCCCTCTCTCAGCTAGTATCCCAACCAACCCGTCTATCAGACACCACTGCTAACATATTAGACTTAGTGTTGACATCCCATTCTGATCTCGTTTCAGACTTGACCTGCATGCCCGGCATAAGTGACCACTTCCTGGTCTCGTTTAATTTCTGCATTCCTTCCAACAACGCTGACAAGAAAGTCAAGCGTATCCGTGATTATAGCAGAGCTGACTTTCAGGCTGTCAACGAAGAACTATTTTTATTTCTCGATGCATTTTTAACAGATTTTGATAGCCGGGAGGCGCAGGTGAACTGGAACATTTTCGTTGCTAAGGTTAACGAACTAACGGAAAGATATATCCCCCTACGCACCATTACAACTCATAGAAATGCACTGTGGTACAACGCTCACATAAGAAGGCTTTGTAACAGGAAAAAACGCTTTTACCGAAACGCAAACAATGTAACTCCGTTTCTAAATGGGAAGCTTATCATGCGGCAAATAGCGTGTATTTATCGGCAATGAAAAACGCCAAAAATCCTTTTCTACAGCACACACTGCCCAACATGCTCACAAATGATCCCAAAAAAATTTGGCGTGCCATCAATCCCAATTGAAATCATTCAATTAAACTGTTAGATGAAAACGGTTCAACTATCGCTGATACTGATTGTCCTAAAATTCTAAATGAATCATTTTGTCGCAATTTTGTTCTTTCTTCCAACGTCCCGTTTCCTACAGTGGAGGACTGCCAATTCTCAATCATGGATGCAATATCCATCGAGCCCCTAGGAATAGAAAAATTAATAGAAAATCTTAAGACCTATACAAGCCCTGGAACAGATTTAATTAACGCGAAGTTCTTGAAGAGTGCTAAACTTTATTCCTCAATAATCCTTTCCAAAATTTTCCAGCAGTCACTTGAGACGTCAGTGCTTCCAGCAAACTGGACGATCGGGAAGGTGGTTCCGTTGCACAAGTCAGGTAGTACAAATTCCCCTCTTAATTACCGCCCAATATCACTAACCAGCATACCGTGCAAAATTTTTGAGCACATCCTATACACTAACTTAGTTACCTTTCTCGAATCTAACTCCTTCTTCACTGACGCTCAACACGGCTTTCGCAAATCATTCTCGTGCGAGACGCAGTTACTTACCTTCACGCACAAGGTTCACACTATTCTGGATCGTCGTTCATGCGCGGACTGTATCTTTCTAGACTTCTCCAAGGCTTTCGAGAAGGTTAGTCACAAACTACTTCTTTTTAAACTTAGCAAGCTAAATCTTCTCCCAAATGTTTTAGCATGGTTAGAAAATTTCCTTTGTAATAGAACACAGTTTGTAATGGCTAATAAAATTTGTTCTCCATTCACTTCCGTGCATTCTGGGGTCCCACAGGGGTCTGTCCTTGGGCCCCTTTTGTTCCTGATATATATTAATGACCTTCCTATTTCCGTTACCTCCCACATTCATTTATTTGCAGATGACTGTGTAATATTTCGTGAAATTAACGACCCTAACGACTCTCTTCTTTTGCAAAAAGACATTAATGGAATTCTTGAGTGGTGTAATACGTGGTCAATGGAACTAAATAAAACCAAATGTAAAGTACTACGTGTGTCACGCATTTCTATACACCCCACCTCTTATCATCTAGATAACATCGAACTAGAACAAGTGTCTTCATACCGCTATTTAGGCGTTCACATAGTAAGTGATCTAACTTGGTCTTTTCACATCAATTCAATGATTAACAACGCCAACCGTGCCCTCGGCTACCTTCGCCGTAACTTTCTCTCTGCCCCCACTTCCTTGAAACTTCTCCTCTATAAATCTGTCGTTCGTAGTAAGTTGGAATATGCTGCGTCCATTTGGGATCCCTTCACAAAAAATTTGATCAGTTCCCTCGAATTAATTCAGAATAACTCGGCACGTTTCATCCTTCAGAACTATAACCGTACCGCTAGCGTAACCTCTATGAAGAATACATTACAGTTACCATCTCTTGATAGCCGTCGAAAGCACGCTCGCCTTTGCCTAATGCATAAAATAATGTATCATAACCCCAGACTGCACCGCGATCTTATACTTCCTCCATCATATGTTTCATCACGAGTTGATCATGCGCATAAAATCGGCATTCCTTTCTTTAAAACAAAATGCGCAGCTGAGTCTTTCCTTCCACGAACAGCAAAGGACTGGAACCACCTTCCGGAAAGTACAGCCTCCATCATCGACCATCAGCGTTTTTGTTCCGCCTTAGCTATCATTGTATAATTAGAAATCAAACGCCTTGTACTAAACCCCTGTATACAACCACTCCCCTCTTCAATTCCTTCGGGCCTTGAGGGTAGAATAAATGAAATGAAATGAAATGAAGATATCGTAAAATTGTGCAGGTTATTGAATCCACGGGTGTCTGAAGAAGATTAGGTTGAACACTTAATTAAAGGGGTCGCTGAATATCTACAACTTCCTTACAACTTCTACAACTTTCTTATTAACACTTCTACAACTTCCTTATCTGCAACTTCCTTATTATCAAAGACAGCTTGAAGTATACTGCCGACGTCATAAGGTAGTGCAGAACGTTCGAGGCATTGAGACTTCGTCGTATTGTCCCGAAATTTGGGCACCCGGCCAATGTCACCTCTATCGCCTGCGTTGAAGTCGCTGCTCCAGTGTCGATGGCTGACATGATTCGCCAAATTGTGTGCCAGGAGCTCCTCCGGCATCAAAACGCTGTGCGCCGTGATGACGACCAGCCGGACGGTGGCGAACTGCAGGCAGAGCCCGCAACACCATCCACTTCTTTGGTTCCAGCTGGCGGTGCGAAGAACTTTGCCGATCCTGGACCCTGCGATTTACGGTATGCCTACCCGTCTGTGGGAAGACAGCGCGCCTACACAGGCAACTTGGCGCGACCGCAGACTCGACCTGACTGCAACCAACGTTCTGACCCCGCTTGGCAGGCGGTATACGTTGACCACTGGCGCCCTCCGCCTGTGTGTTACCGCTGTGGCATAACCGGACATATATCCCGATATTGCCGCCGACCAAGTCCGATGCAACAAGACCACCGCCCGCGGCCGAACACTTCTCTCATCCCCGATGTTGACGTCCAGCTCCTAACGCCAACATCTCTTAGGGTAGCTACCATGCGGCATTGCTGCGAAACGCCTCGCCCGCCTCTGACCGCAGCCTGACACCACCTTCACGTCAACAACGCTCACCATCCCCTCGACGCCGCTCTCCCCCTCCGGGAACTAGACGGCACGGCCGATGGAGGTGAGGCCGCCGGCGATTCGATGTCATCAATACGTACCTCTTCCCATGTTTATGCTGAAGAACAAACTTGTAGTGATTATCGATGGAATTCGAACTCTGGCGTTACCAGACACCGGTGCGACAGTATCATTAATGAGTTTGGCCTTTAAGAATAGTTTGGGGCGAAAAGTAAGGTTCGGCTGGGATCAGGCTATGGTGTTTCGGAGTGTTGGAAGGGAAATATTAGTTCCGCTTGATGTCTGCTCACGAAGGTTGTTATTGGTTGACAAGTGTTCAGGACTTTGTTTACTGTGCTGTCGCGTTCTACTAATGATGTCATACTTGGAATTGACTTTTTGCAACAGTGCGGTGCAGCAATAGATTGTTGTACAGGAGGGATTTCATTGAACGCTACTTTGCAGTCGGCTCTTGATTTCGGAGCGTTCTCTTGTGTCAGAGGACACAGTTGTCCTAGTGATGTCCGCCAGATTCGTGCCGGTTGTTTCATCTGAAATGTCTGGCACCTTTGACGCCGTGGAGGAACCCATTGCACTTACGTGCCATAAGAAGTGTCCTCGTGCCCTGTTGCATTGTGCCCGTGGCTAGTGGCCAAACCGTGTTGTGGGCAGTGAACTATTCGGAAGAGTCCGCTGTACTACCCCGTGGCACGAAGCTTGCCCATTTTGAGGACGGTTTGTCTGTTCAAATCGCGACGCTCATTAACCGCGCTTTTGAAGAGCCGGAACACCCCTGTGAAGACTCCAAATTTCAGTCTGATTAATAAGTCTCTTTGCAGAAACTAGCGCCGCGTTTTCGTGGAACTTCTTTCGAAGCCTATCACTGTGTTTGGTTTCTCCAGAGACAATCAAGCACCTATTCCACCTTCTCGCATTCATCAGGTGATCGACACTGTTTCCACATTTCCAATACGACAGAGGCCTTACCGTGTATCACCGACCGAACGTGAGCTAATAGGCCAACAAGATTGTGACATGTTAAACCGAGGAGTTATCCAGAAATCTTCAATCCTTTGGGCCGCTGCAGTTATCCTCGTGAAAAATAAAGATAATACGTGGCGATTCTGTGTGGACTATCGTCGCCTAAATGCAATCACAAAAAAGACGTGTTACCGCTCCCACGCATGGATGATGCCATCGACTGTCTTCACTCCGCCTCATACTTTTTCTTGTTTTATTTCAGTTCAGGGTACTGGCAACTAGCAATGCACCCAAACGACAAATAAAAGGTGGCATTTGTCACACCTGGCGGACTCTATGAATTTAACGTTTAACCTTTTGCACTATGTAATGCACCTGACACATTGAAAGATTTATAGACACTATTTTGCGTGGTCTGTAGTGGCAGATTTGTTTGTGTTACTTGGATGATGTTGTGATCTTTGGAAAACATTTAGCGAACATAGCAGCCGCCTCGCTATCGTCCTCAACTGCATCGAAAGAGCGGGCCTGGTCTTTAACTCTAAGAAGTGTCACTTTGGCGAACGCCAAATAATTGTCCTCGGTCACTTGTTTGGTAAGGACGGTGTCCGGCTGGATTTCCTGAAAGTTGAGGCTGTCACCAGTTTCACAGCGCCGCAATAAGTCAACGAACTTAGCAGTTTTTTAGGGCTGTGCTCGTATTTTCGCCCTTTTGTCCCGCGGTTTGCCTACGTCGCCTTTCCTTTCACGTGCCTCCTACAAAAAGACGTGCCATTCCAGTGGACCTCTGACTGTGAGTCTGCATTCCTCCATCTGATATTTCTTCTGATGTCGGCGCTATCCCGCACCATTTCTGCCCGTCTGCTCCCATCGAAGTTCACATCGACACCAGTGGTGTCAGAGTTGGCGGTGTGCTCATCCAGTGGCACGGCGGAGATCAGCATGAGGTAGCTTATGCCAGTCGGTCGTTGAGCAAGTCGGAACTGAACTACACAGTTACGTAACAAGAGGGTATCGCGATAGTTTTGCTGTGCAGCACTTTCGTTCCTACCTGTACGGCAATGCTTTTACCATCGTCACCGACCATCATTCGGTCTGTTGGCTCGTGAACATCCGTGACCCATGTGGCCGACTTGCTCGCTGGGTTTTGCGGCTACAAGAGTTCAACTTCACTTTCGTATACAAAAAGCGGTCGCCACCACGCCGACGCTGACTGTCTCTCGCGCTGCCGCTTCCGACGACTGGTTTCGATGGCGACAACTTCGACGACTACCTCTCTTCTGTTTCACCCACGTTTCCTGATCCTAACCAGTGCAAGACTGAACAGCGCAAGAACACGACGTTAACAGCACTCTTCGACGCCACCGGCCATTCCCCTGCTGCCCGTTTCTGTATTCGCGGTGGTTTGCTTTACAAGAATAATGCCACGCCCGGCGGTGCACGGTTCCTTCTCGTCGTGCCGGAAAGCCTTCGCATCCCTGTTCTTCGACTGATGTCCGACGATGCCACGTCTGGCCACTTGAGAGTTGCCCGGACTCTTCACCGCACACAAGAACGTTTTTACTGGCCCAAAATGCGTCGAACAATTCAACAATACGTAGCCAGTTGTGTACAGTGCCACTGTTTAAAGCTTCCTATGACGTGTTCGCCAGGCCAGCTGCACTCGATCACACCTTCTACCGCACCATTTCAGCAAGTGGGCATTGACCTGTTAGGACCTTTTCCGCGGTCTGCGAACGGTAACGGGTGGGCTATCGTGTGTGTTGACCACCTAACCCGATAATTCACATTGCCACAACGATAAATTTTCGATAAAGTTTTCTTTGATTCTAATCCACATTGGTTCCTGTGTGGACAGCAACAAGAGCGTGTAACTCATGAATATTACAAAGGATTCATTATGGAAATTAAGTGACCATACTTGGAACAGGGCAACTTTCAACGCTCTCTCCACGTGCACCTTTCGTGCCACTACTTAGAAGCCCAAGCAAATCCCAAAACTGCGTCTGTCTTTAGTTCGCGTAACAACCCCACTCAACCGTAGTTAAGACGCATGATTGGGCCCTTGGATAAGTAATAAGCAGGTTAAAGTTTTTTTTTTAGATTTTGTATCAACGATGCTAGTAAGCTGATGCTGACCACTAGAGGGTGCCTGTCATATAAATTGTAATTGCTTATTTCGCTGTTAGATCACAAGGTCTGCTATAAACAATGCACTTGGTGCCAGGGGGCACCATGTGTATTGTGTGCAAGAAGATATGTTCCTCTATTTTCCTGACTGTACAGAAGATCAAAATAGACACTTGCTTCGGTGAGCAGAAGACAAATACATAGACCTCGAAATTTGGTTACTGATGGAAACAATCGCATTTTAAAATTGCTATGTCAATAAATATATTGTTGGCAGTTTTTTAGTGCGGCATTTCTGTCTGTGATTACCATTTCACCCTTTGGGTACTGGCGGCTTTACACCCCGACGTCGCAGTTCCTGCCCATGTTAGTGGTCAGCAGTGAAGTGCATGAGCCTCGGTCACTCACCACGTTAGGCCTCCAGGACAGATCAGGGTTCCACGCACCAGAACGCGGGCCGTGGCCGGCGGCCGCAGGTGCCCAGCAGGCCAGCAGCAGCAAGGGGAACAACTTACACCAATTCATGGCCTGCAAAAAAAAGGTTAGTAAAAAGGAATCGTTATCATGTGCCGTGTTCAAATTTGACAGTGTTTTATGCATATGGCTTGTATACGTTTTTTTACTTAGACATAACCTACAAATCACTAAATTGAATATTGGTGTTGGGCAGGCTGCATGTCGCACATGTTTGAATGCTCCAAGCCCGAGGCTTGTATGACAGAATGGACGAGTCTACAGGCGCAAACCGCGCGCTGTGATGAGTGACTCACACCCGCTCCAGAGCTCGGTCGTTTTCCGCGTTTTGCATTGTGCAAACCTACTGCGTTGGGATGCTCGCTTCTGCGGCTAACTGTCGCTCGTTTTGAATCGCCCCGACCAGGGAAGCTGCGCACACTTCATATTCCTGTAAACACAGGTTCACATGTCCAGCAATTTAGGAGAAACATATCGAAAATTAGGAAACTTTAAGATTCTTTTACGGTACTATTGATAGTAATGGTCCATTCTTCTGATAAAGTGTTTCCATCGGAAGCATCGAACAGTTAAGTCTCCCGTAGAAAATCTATGGGGAACGATTTTGGTGATAGCAAAATCGTTAATAGACGAAAAAATGCAAGACTGTCGTCGGGTGCTCTCAGAACATATTTATTGTTGTGATCAAATCTTACATTATATAAAAAATTGCGTTCATAAATGGTTTCCCGCTCAAAAATGCTTTTGTTTAGAATGGCTGGGTATGGCACGCTAATATTGCGGTCAAACTCCTGAGTTTCGACATCGCATGCCTTTCAAACAGCCTGGACGTCCTCATCGGGGTTGTTTCGCGTTTCACACATGGCACCACGCTTCGGATCACACCAGCGGGAGGAAGCCCTAATGTGAAAGGATGTCCCAGAGGGCAGTGCCTGTGATCACTACAGACAGTTTTATTCAGACTATGGATCGCACCCGTCGAACAGCAGTCTTCAATATGATCTGATCTTAGAGATTGCAAAGAGAATCTCACCGCAGCTAGGCATTGATAGCAGTAACCGGAGGGGACACAACCCGTTAACACGATATGTACAAAACAGTGTGCAAAGCAAACTTCTTTTTGTGAAAGCAGGCTGCTGCTAGCAGTGATTCCTTTTTTACATTAATTTCACGCATTTCATCTTGTAAATAAGCTGGTTCGTTATGGCATATAGCAAGTGCAGTAATTAATATTTCTGTAAACAATGAGCAGGACTGCAAGTAGCCGTCCATTTTGTGCAGGTCTTTTTTGCCAGCAGTAGTAAAACCTCTTTTTTTTAGCAAGTTGAAGCGTAATGTGCCCCTCTCAAGCACAATATTTCCGCAACTCTTCGGGTGTTTGCGCGATAAGTCGCGGAGTTTAGGGGTTGCTGTTTTCACGAATTATGACACTCTCTGCAAAAATCTGAACACCCTTGCCAAAAATCACCTGCTGGCATTTTGTACTGGAAAACTTACAAATGGCCTTTCTTAAAGCCTCTATATACTGATTCGACGAAATAATATTTAATTTCAAAGGAAACGAAAATGGCACGTCAAATGATAAGGTTCGTCTTTAAAGGCATGACGCGACAGCGTTAATGAGTTAATACCCATATAAGCGGAAATGGTCATTTTGTACTTTGCCTTCATTGATTACTATGAGTACTCATACATTTCCTGGTGCAGTGCTGGAGCGGTTAAGCGATGCGCCTCTGCCCCAAGCAGGTGGCTGTTCCAGACAGAACCACCGGTGCGGCAGTAAGATCCAGGTTGGTTTTGCCGAGCAAAGCTCGCGACAAATTATTAGTTTTACTGCTACCTGCCGCAGTGCGCAGTTTGATCACAATGCGGTGGGCAGTTGGTGATGACGCCACAAGGTCGCGCGACCTATAGCTTGACAAAACTTAAGTATCCAGCTATGTATTTTGTTATGGCTTGAAATATACAACTTTCCCTGCGTAAATACGCATTTGTAGTTGTGTGCATTTCTATAGCCATGTGCATGCGACGTATCTTGAATACCACTATGATTATATCAGTATGTACAAATTGGCCTCACTGTTGATAATAAGTCCTCTCTTTTGTTTCATAATAGCTTGTGTTATTAAGTGTTCTTTTTATTTTTCGTGCTCGTTTTGACTGCGCTTAATTTCAGAACGTTGTGTTCTGTCGTCCGCTGAGCTCTGCCCTTGTGAAAGTAATTATGTATTTCTTATGGGGAGGGGGGGGGGGTGGAGGCGGGAACCAGTCAAGCTATCCAGCTTTTTTTCCCCAACCTACCCCATCACGTTGACGGAAATAAAGGCTACTATTATTATTATGTCTGCTGTAAAGCTCCGTCCACATTCAGGACCGCCACACAGATTTCCTAAAGAAAAAAAGTAGTCCGTTATTAAAACTTTCATTTCGACCTAAACAAAAAGTTAATCCCAACAAAAATATTATATGCATATAATTTTTATAGATGGCTTCTTTAACACAGTAAAACATTAAAATGTTGATTTACTATATTACTTCGACTGGCCAGCGGAATACTAAAGTACGCCACAGACCATGGCACAGTGCTAGCAACTGCCTTTTTTGAAGTTGTATCCTTCAATAGGTGGCGTTTGGACGACCTGCTTTTTTGCTCGCGCCGCCATCGCCGCAGCCGACGAAGACGGCGGATTTTCTGCACAGTGACAGTTTAACACTATCGCGTTAAAATTCAGATGTTTCCGCGATCGAGCAGCGCGGTATTCTCTGCTCAGTATGAATTGATAAGACAGAAGATCGAAAAGCGACACCGGTTTCTCTTTGAAGCCGCCATTCATGACACTGTGAAGGAGTTTCATAACGAATTAGTGACGGAGTTTAATGACGTATTAGCAGAGGAGCCCAAACGGATATTGGTGGAGCGCTTTCACAGTTTTGTTTTTGGTATGTGGGCAATGCAGCCCGCGAACAGACACGACTCTGAATCAAAGACCTACGCTGCCAGTGCAACACGATAAATAGAAGCAGAAACTGCTATGCTGCATGCGCCGTTTCACAAAATATATGCGCCATTGCTCTGTTACACGCGTCGCTAAACATTGGCGGCTAGATGAAACCGCGATGGCGTCTCGCATTTGTTTTTCTCCTAATTATTCTACACGCTTCTTTCCATTTCACTTTTGAGTTGACTGCTGGCTACAGCAAAGACAAAATTTTATTTAATTTTAAGTAAGGCCGGCCTATGGTGGACCCAAGAATAGTGAATACGTAAATTCTGAATACAATGAAAGGCATAAAGACATACAATATTGGCACTACCCAAATCCAGACCCCGCCGAGGCGCACTATTTTAGCGAACTGAGAGCGGCTAGTTCACGAATAAAATCTTGTCATAAAAAAAAACTGCCAGCACATATTATGTTCCCCCACTTTGCTGGGAAAAAAAACTCTCTGAAACTGTTAGCTTCAGCTAAACTTGGATAAAGCGTTTGTTTATTAACGTTATGAGTCCTTCTCAGAAGAGGAGGCTTAATGCACTCAGGAAGCGTAGGTTTATTTCTTCCTGACAAGTTACTATATATAAATGCCGGATTGACAGCTCTTCACGCAGATTGGCACTCTTTCAAAGCTGTTTAAATGTAGTGTAAGCATTGTGTGTGAGCCTGACCTTCATTTGTCTATATTCATCATCATCTCCCATCTTCGTCTTCGTCGCGAACTCCATTCCTGCGGGTGGCAATTGAACCAGCTCTGTCCATCCTCAATCTCGCGGTAATAAATATGGAGGGGGTCGTCTTTCTGCTAGATTTCCCAAATATAAACCTGACATCTTTTTTACTGACTCTTTCACGGCGCATGATGTGTTTTTTTTTCCTTTATGGTTCCCACACTGGTGAAGCGTATTCGAGTGAAAACCTTAGGCAAGTATTGTAAGGGAATTTCGTGGTGTGTGCCGGAACAGTTTTTAGTTTTCCTTGAAGAGTTCGTAACTTTCACACCGCATCGGTGCAAATACTTGTAATATGTGGTGACCAGTTTAGCTTAATGTCAAATGGAATAGATAGGCCTTTATATTTATCATGACAGATAGAGAGAGAGAGAGGAGTTTATTGAGCGGAAAGGCAAAAAAATTCCCCCTCAAATTTCAAATTATATAAATGCCGTGGAGAAAAAGATTATGCAAATTGGACGATTTTTTCCCGTTATTCGTAAAAGAAACGTTTTTCATTCTTTAGTTCCATTCATCGTTTAAAAAAAACAATCGTTAATGGCAAAATTGCTTTTTATACCGACTCGTGACCATGTTCGGATGAAATTTCTTTAAACACGATACGATCGGCCGCGAATAACTTCTCAGATACATCGTGAGGAACAACCGTAAATAAACAAAATAAAAATAATAACTGTCCAAGCACACTTCCTTGCGAAAGTATTTAAGCTACCATGGCTGAGAAGCACTCTTCGTTCACTACAGTCTGGCAAAGTGCGCGCAGAGCTGATGTGAGGACTGTTATAGGAAATGGTAGACGGACGTAAGGCTGGTAAGACTGACGTATGGCTGAGCTTCTCGTAGAAATACTTCAACTTTTGTCAAATAAAACTCCATAAATTTTGCTCCTCGCTTTTAGTTGCTCTACTTCCCAAAGGCGGAAATTTCTTAAGAAAAACCTAAAGCATATCTGCAAACGAAGACAATGGTCGCCGAAACCAAGGAGCACAAGTGAATATTTAAATTTTTCAATTTGTGACTTTGATTAATGATATTGAAGTGCACTATTTTATAGCTGAAATACAAATGATTTGCAAGCAGAAGAGAAAACCATCAGATATCGTAGGGGGGACTGGAACCCGCGACCTTCGAATTTCGCGTCGAGTGCTCTATCGACAGAGGTATGGCTGCGGCTCCAGTATTCTCCTTTCGGGAGTATTTATGTAAACTGTAAACTAGCCTTGGAAGCGTTCACCAGCGCCACCCTCGTTCATTAGGCATATCGGTCATATCAAATGGTAAATTTTGTGAATTTTGTGGTTATGGAATTATTTTAGAACTGTGCAATAAAGGTAAAGCGACAGCAATTTTCTTCTCTTCTACACAACCTGGGCTGTGTTCTGAGCGGTAGCTCTAGTTATCGCTTTTAATGTTCTTTCAAGTAACGTGTTAGCACCGGTTGTCCTATTGTGGTACTTTTTCTAAAGACAAAATATGTTTAAAATTGATCATGCACATTAAAATGAAGTTTTCTTAAATTTCTCTATGAAGAGCCATGTAGTAACAACAATTGTGAATCAGACGTATATTTTTTTAGAAACTCTTCTTCCTATTGTACACGCACTAACAGTCTTTTGAGGAACGGTAGCTAGAAGCCCTGGTGTGGTGAAGCTGTAACCCTAAAATAAGCTTGTTGCGCTGCCTACATCGTTGTTTTATTCAAACTGTGTCATAAATCTTTTTTTCACCGATGCTTTCATCTTATTCGTCCTGTTGCTCTTGGCGGAGGCCTAAGAATCTGTGCTTGTTGTCGGAATATTTTGTATCTGGATCATTACCACACCGTAAAGGTCACTCAGTTTAACAAACATCTTTTCGCATGGCTTAAATCTCATTGGCGTATCAGCGCGAGGGCGATCATATCTCCCTTCGCCGCCTATTTCTGGAGGAGAAAGCAGCTAGGAGTTTGTGTAAACTTCAAAAACTTTGATGCATACGAAAAATCAATGGCAGTCCAACACCGACGAAATCTGCAAGAGAAAGCGAAACGTAATATTTAAAATCAGACTGTCTATGCAATGTGTTCTATGAAAACTAGAAAACAAGCGTGTTTCCATGTCATTTCCTTTGTTTTAAAGCCAAATATGCCTGCGTTAACCATTGTGCCCCTGAGTTGATTCTAATTAAAATGTCGAATTTGAGTAGAAGTGCTGCTTGTTGGGCGAGTTGATGATCCATGAAAATAGAGCAGCGCGTAACAAAACAGGACACAAAAGAGAGATACAGAACGACACGAGCGCTGTCTTGTGGCCATGAGTATATTGGGCAAACAGGGAGATGTGTGAATGGCAGGTTAAAAGAACATGACTACAATGTTAATGAAAACAAACCGAACCACCTAAGCCAACACTGTCGCCACTGCAAGGTCGAGTCTGAGAAACGGGACCGTCCAAATTCGTGCATGCCACTTTTTAAGAACAGCCAAATCATAACCCGCCACAATGATAAGATTGTTCGAGAGATTATTGAGGCTCGTAGTATTTCGCGTGCAGGTAACAAGTGTGTGAGCGTGGCATCAGTGGCACTGTCAGCGAAAGAGCTCTCCTATCTAGATCGATGGCAACCAGTGAAAGGCTGACTTATCAATCTTTTTTGTTTTTCGTTTCTTGTTGTGGCTCATGTATTTATACGTAGCGACATCAAGAAATAAACAGTTGACAGCGCTCGTGTCGTTCTGTGTCTCTCTTTTGTGTCCTGTTTTGTTACGCGCTGCTCTATTTTAATTGGAGTAGCAATGCGTTATTTTTAAATAGCTTCCAGTGATCATAAGTGCACGCCATTGTGAGGTTTCCTTCAGCATCGTTAGCGTTTTTAGGACAAAGATCGGACCACCACTTTTTAGAGAATTTTTACTTGCAGTCTCTCATTAAACTTTTTCCCAGCAAAATAGCTAGAATAGCGCTTGCTAGAATACCCACGGACGTGCCTTAAAGCAAGTTTGACATCGCCACCTGTTTTCAACGTACACAAGCAGGCCGATAGCTACCTTAATGGGGCATCAGAAACCCGCAGTAATCTATTTTTTTTTCTCGAAAATATGTCCTTCAGCATAACAAGGTGATATGTGCATATGCAGGCCGGTGTCGGCTGTGAATGCCAAAATGGCCCGATATTGGGGCCCTTGGATCCAGATTCGAGTGTCCGGTGGTCGAGTGGTGTAGTAACCCTGAATGCCGAGGTAGGGGACGCTTGCGTGGCTCCCCGACGTCCAGGGCAGATGATCATAAAGTGAGGTAACGTCATCCTTGTAGCAGAAGCGGGGCAGAAGGGGCAGTTCAGAAGAAGCGAGGTCTGTGATGTGCAGGAGACGCTGATCGCAGGCGTCAGCGCAGCATCCACCAGTGTTCTCAACGCCACCTCCTCACGGCGAATTAAACCGCCGGAAAGGTTGGATCCACGCGGCGGAATTAAAGCATGCATGGAGCGGCGGAGAAATTCCTTTTTAGGTAGTACGGCGTCTCCTGCGGATAATTTCCGTAGAGGAAGCAGGTGTGGCACTTGCAGCGGAAATGGGACGCACTGTCCGGTTCCCTAAGGTAGTGCGTATTGCGTCGAGCCCATAGAACTCGGACAGGGCATGGATACGATTCCACGATAGAGCACACATCTACAGCGATGTCCAAAGTACAGACTACGCGTCGTATAGCTTTTGCTGTTTATTTTTAGCGGCTATATAGGAGAAGACAGTTCAGTAGAGCAGAGAGGAGGTCCTTTAAAGTGGATAAGCCGTCACGAATGACAATGAGCTCTGCTATCACAGACAGAACCGGCACCTCTGTGATGTAGGTAGAGCGACAGAGAAGACTGGTGTGCAATATATTAGCTTTGGTGCTTGCGTCCACGTAAGCTTGAAGTGCGCCCATGGAGTCTGCTGGGAGAGGAGGGTCTGTTTCTCTCACTGAGCGATCAGCGTTGCGCATGACAGGTAGCGGTTGGTTGCCGGTGACCTGGAGATGCTGCCAAGGAGGAGGTCCCAAATGCGTTGCCTGAAGAAGCGGATGAGCGTGATGAAAGTAATTTGCTAGGGCAGATGCCGCAGGGGTTTGCTGATACTTTCAGGCTGCGGGCATTACGGCGCTGCTCCACGAGCTCATCAGTGGAATTCAGCTGAGCTTCCGCTTGCAGTATAGGCGTCAAGCGAGGAAGGTCAGTGATAACTCGCATGGCCTCTATGTTCACTGTTTCTAATCAGTCCCAATTTCTGTGCAAGGCGTTGGAGTTGTGCTTGATAAACCAGCCGAGGCTGCAACACAGAGCGGACTAACGTTCGAGCCATATTAAAGCATACGCCATCTGTTTTCTTGGCTATTCGACGAAATAGGTGCAGCCTATTGGCGACCCGCGGTACTGCAGATCCAGAGCTGTCGAGGTCGCCACCTTGCACTAGCATCGACGAGGCTGCAGTTAGGAGAATAATTGCAATGTAATTGCTGTCCGGACATCCTGCAGCTGTACGACTATGTAAACAAGGCCAGTGGGAGTCGCTGCTAGAAGTATTTTGGGTTTGTATTTGGAATCTATCAGACTCATATATTGCGCTGCGTACTAGGTTTTGAAATTGTTCCCAACGGAACGAAATTATTTCAGATTGCGCGCGCACTCCCGAAGAAACACACGCTTGTGTGCGCGCCCTTAACATATTTGAGTTTCTCGCGCATATGCTTGCTTCTCCTGGAAACCTCACCTTCCATAACAATATCAGCAGGAGTTCGCACCAACATGTGTGTACAAAGAGTTATTCTTAAGGGCAGGCGGCTTCCTGTAATGACAGGGGTCTCGGAGAATTCTTTTTTTTTTATGCGGTCTGGCTCCGTTATCATGAAGGTTTAGGGGTTCATGGAACATCCCGCTGAGACCCTTGGCTTAAATGTATTTCCAAAATGGAGATGCACATCCTTCAGACATCGTAGAGTCTTGTTAAGAAATAAAATACAGCAGACAAAAAGCGTGCGCCCTACTCTTCAGCCGTGCAAACACAATCCATAGTGCGAAAAGTGAGGTGAAACTATGCAGAATTGAACTAATTTTCTCTGCTCTTCTTGTGCACTGAATATTGTGCACTAGATATTACCTGCAATCTCGGGAAAGTGACGTTTCTCAATGTGCTTTGCACGATATAGTCAAGCGGTATGCTTCCCTTATGGCACTTGACAGCGACAAGCAGACACAGTCCTTATCGCTAGTGCTCGCGCAGATCGCGCTGCCAGCTCCTGTGTCGCAACCATGTCACCTTTTTAAGGAGCAGCACACCGGGCTAGATGATCTGTTTCTTGCTACGCGGAACGTTTGCGAGCGCTGCGATCAGGGCGTGCAAGCGGGCATGTCACCTGGCATTTTTTTGTATTTCGCGGGCATGTGCAAACAGCCAAAAAAAAAAGCGGATACGTAATAGATGGAAAGTTAGAAACTGTTCAATTGGACGTTTTGCGGAGCGTATTACAAGTTTTTCATTGGACTTTTTCGCCTATCTTTATTGCTTGTGAAGTTGGTTAATTAGTCTCGACTAATTTGGCAATTAAGCACAACATAAAAAACAATGTGAGTTGCTCCATGCAATAGCCAGCCACATGCATTTGGTCGCGTCGTCTTAGAGTGCCTCGGCGTATTTTTAAATTCTGGGTAAAGTTAGCGTTGACACCCTGTATACTTCTAAGGATTTGCTGAGAGAATGCGCTCCGAAGGATATATGCGTAGCAACAAGGCTCACAGTTCGTCCCTTTAAGCTGTAGGAAAGAAGCCAAAGATTATGTTGCGTTCAACAACAATGAAATACCTTCAAGTGTTTTCCGGGCTCGGCAACAGAAAGGAACTCGTTGGCTTTTTTCCTAGAACCTCACTCGCGTCATGTGGACTTTTCTGAATAGGATAAAAAGCCGCCCTTCAGCGGGGATTCTGGCAAGCGCCGATAAGCCTCCGAAGCGATGATAACGGCAACTGAAGAGCAAAGCATTCAGGCGACCGGTTTCGACTCTTATTTTGTCAAAAGTTTTTTTCTCTTGTGTGCAGTTCATACAGCGAGTTAAAAACATGGCCAGTGTAGGATCTCCTGAATTTTCCTTTTTTTTAACTGTTGAGGCAACTTTGATTAGAGAAGGTAGGCGTGCGACAAAATATTGTTGAGAATTTTTCCTGAAAAGATTAATCACCGATCACTTCATGCAACATAAGGTTTTTTTTTTTAATTATCATCCTCACTGGTGTCATGACCATCATCCGCGTAACTGCGACTTCTGAAAAGCAAAGGCCTTGCCTCCTAACTCCACTCAACCATGCCCTTCATCATCTGCAGCCACCCTATATCCGGAAACTTTACAGCTTCTGCTTGTAATTGCTACTGATAGGCATTGCCTCAAAGATCATACCGATACCATACATCTTGGAGGCTGGCCTCGCTTTCTTATTTTTTTTTTTTCTGCGCACGAAACTTAACCACAGTTGGTCTCACACAAGTGAGGGTCAAAATGTGTAATCTATGCCCAGTTACTGACATAAACGCTGTTCCAAAAGTCTGTCTAAGGTCTGTTTATAGAACCTTCGACCTGTTTTTTTTATTCTTTATTTATCCGAGAGTCAGCGCAGCCAGCTTGCAAGGGGCGGAAAAAATGCGAAAACTTTTAACTCATTTGAACGTAGCTTTTTTTACTGACCATTGCAAGCTGGGTGCGGTGTGCCCTCCGGAGTTAAATGGACTTCTTCGCGAGATCACCGCTGCACTCGTCGCGTTGATTTACCTAAAGGTACGCTCTTTAGGAGAACCGCTTTCTTTCAACTGCTCTTGCGCGGCTGTTGAAACGAGTGAATGGTTAATTCCGTGCATATTTTTGCTTCTTCATTATATGAGTAGTGATCAAAATGCGCAGCTATTGAATCGAGTTTAGTAGACCTTGGAATTGGCTAAGTACGTCACTCCCCATTGCCTCTGAGCGGTGTTTTGTTTTTTTCTTCACTGACGTTTAGGGGAGACAAAATAAAACCTGGATCATTTATACTTTTCCGCGGTTTGTCCTACCTTGAAGTGTTTCAGGTCTATGTATTTCGCATATCCAAACACATTATATGCATACGGAGAAGTTTGGTGCCTCAGAGCGCCACCGACTACTCACTTTCACATAGGGGAAGAAATCACAGTAGAACTGAGCACTGAATGCACAACATCACTAAACAAACAGAAGGCAGCGCACATACCACAAATGTAAACCCTGAATGAACATAAACCTTAAACTCTTAGCGATCATAACCACCCTATGTGGAAAATAAGCTTTTACTGTTGCGGAAAATTTTTTTTTCGTTCAATAGAAATCTACCTTCTACATATGTTGCCTGCATTTACTTTCCGAAAATGTGGAAATATATGCACACAAAAATATGTCTGGTCCTCCGCGTTTTACACATCCAATACCTGGAGCAAGAAGCATCTATGGCGTTACTCCATGGACTGCAAGGAGTGGGATGGCCTTTTTTAGTGGTATAGTTTTTTTTTATCGCAATGCAGTGCAAAAAAACTTTACCGCTAAAAATGGCTGCTCCACTATCGCAAAACTAAAAATTTGCCAAATTCTGCAAGGATGTGCGAAAAGATTTATTGAGTACCAAGATATCCAACTCTAAAGGCAATGCGTTGAAAGTGCAGCGTCTCTGCGTGTCTCTTGGTGTCTATTCTTCTCTTGTCTGTGTGTTTTTTTTGCGCTGATACTCTGCCTAAAACACCCGGCAATTAGGTTTTCTGACAGTTCATAGTCACTTCAGAGCTATCGCTGAAAATTTTGACTCCACTGAGGCAGGAAATACTACCCGTATCTCGTTGTTACTCCTGAGGAGGAGAAGGATGCCCTGAAAAGCGCGAACCCTCGTATTCTTTCTGTCATTAAAGGAGGTGTTGAAGACCGTTTGTGTGTTCTGCAGTGATGCATTTTTTGTTCAACATAGAGAAGCCGGTACTGTGGATGAAAAAAATGTGAGAACCAGTGCCGAGTGTGGTCTGTCGACTAAGGTCTTCTTTAAACACTTCACATTCTGCGCGGAAACTAGTGTCCTTGGCTGATGTGACATGTTTTTGCCGAAAATAGACGTTCCTATTAGATGAGCGGTGCCATCGCTGGTCTGTAACGTGCTTTTCTCTCTGTGGTCGCCCAGGAGCTTAACTTTGCCGTTTGTGAGCGTAATGAAGGTTTTTTTCTGCCGTTTTTAGAGGTAGATTCTTAACAACTACCCAAACTTCTGCCTTACTTGTTTGCGAAGCATATAAGCAGGCATGAGTAAGAATTGCAAGCTGGGCTAGTTGGTTGTTTGATATGCTTGAGTCGTTGACAGGGCGAAAAAAACTAGAAAGAAGAAAGGCTGGCATGTTTCTCCCAAATGCTTCGGGATGCGCAAAGCGAGGGGTGGAACCCCCCAAAAATGCTCTTGAAACGAGAAGCATAGACAACAAAATTACTGAACAATGCTTATAAGAAAGCTCAAGCAATGAATACGAGAAAGCCTATATCTCATGCAACTGTCGTTCTAAAACTAATTGGTGTTCTTCGGTGTGAGAAATGGGCGGAGAAAGGAAAAAATATGCCTCCGTTGACGAAATTTTATTTTTTAGCCTAGTGTCCCCCAGATCACCCCGCCATTCAAATCTCCATTCACGGAATTTGCTTCTGAATGACAGGCTTCTTGGCATATGCCCACGCAGTATAGCACAGGTTTTCATTCGGAGCCCTAGCCAGCGTATATATTCTGCAGAGAAGTGCTAGCCAAGGAAGGTGTAGGAAACTCCCTTTAGTTTTCGTTTCAACTACTTCAGGGCGACCTGGCGACTGGAGGTGAAATCATTCTTAAACCTGAATGATTCCTGCCCACGTACGTAACACGATGATGCTACGGTCGTGGTCGAATTCTTTGAGTTACTGCGATACGAAGCGATACGAAGCTGGCCTTTTCTCGACGGCGGTGGTTTGAACCCTGATCGGGGATGAACTGTTTTTTATGCTGGGTACCGTTGTCATCACGACGATACGACACTCTAGTTGGCTTCCCTCCGACCGCTATAGTAGGAATTTGCAGACATCCGTATTTGCGGTACAATGTTGTATATGGAACTTGCCTACCCCTGGCCTTGTCCTCGGCGCCGTAGAGGCACTAAGTACTGCTTCTGTGGTAGCAAGGACATGAATAATAAACAAATATTTCATTTTAGGGACTTTTCTGAGATAGCATTATTGTAGCTTTTCACTCCCTTAGTGCTCTGCTATTTGCAATACAAAATAAAGTTCGCTATCTTATTTCTCATTCGGGTTTTGTGGCAAAAATCGTGGCTCAAAAATTAGAGAATGGAGCGTCTTACCTGAAAGCGAAAGCGCACTGATATAAATAGGGCAACGAGAGACACTGCAGATGTTAAGTTCCAACCACAATTTATCCCATGTCAACAGATACTGGACACAGTCCTTAACCTTTTCTTAAGGGGACAGTCAGGGCAACGCCATATCTAATCATTTCTCTGGGTTAAAATTGATTCCCTGGCTTACTATGGCTAAGACAACGTTTCGACAGCAGAAAAGGACTGAATTATTGGCGAGGAAATTCAATATAAACATGTTCCCGCCGACTGATTCAAGGTTGCGACATTCATACTGAAAAAGACATGTTGCCTCCGTTCAGTAGTAAATGATGGTGCAGCCTAGCCCCTATATCCGCGGTGAAAAATGGTAGGTGAAAATATTTCACCTACTAAGTCGGCTGGCGATGGCGAGGTCTGCATTGAGTTTTGTTTATTCTTCTCTGGATTTCGAAAGCTACCTTTTAACTAAGAAAGGTCTCTTTCTGATTAGAAAGCGGTAGCCTATCAACAGGGGCCAACTTCAATTGTCCCCAGTGTCCCTTTAACCCTTGGTGACACACGGGAAAGATATGTCCCTGGAATTGAAACCGGTGCAACGAAAGAACTACTACGTGCATAACCTTATAGCTTGCTCATCTCACTCTCTTATGCGTACGTACTTTACCCGAACATCATGTTTCGGTCGGCAAAACAGACACCATCGTCCCTCAAGACGTGGCAGTTTTGCACCCAAAGCCCAGCGGTTTTAGCCCAACAAATGAAGTGTATTTTTTTTGTATTTGTCGTCTGTTACAATTAAGTGAATACAGGATCAGGTTCTTTAGATCTTATAATTGCCGAGAAAATAAAAGGAACGGTTGCGTCATCGCATATCACATTTCAGTAGCAGTAAACTGCGTTGGGACATATGTGTCTCTATGTGCCGCAAAGGAACTTCGGTACTGCATCGAATTCGTGGACGTGAGCCAAGCTGGTGGCCTTCCGCTTTCACAGATGTGACGTAAGAAAATTGAATGATACTTTGTGCTTAGTGTGTGTCTGTGAGCTATCCTTAATCTTTTTGTTTTCTAAGCGCTGCTTCCTGCCTCGTATGAGGATAGCAGGAAAACAGCGTACATTTTTAGTGTCGCAGGAAGAGAGACTGTAACCTTGTTCGCCAAGCCAACAGTCAGAAGACCGCGTTTCAATTTGACCACAAAGATTTGCGCTTCTTGGAGGACGACATGGATAATGGATAATGTTGGGGCAGAGATTGACACTGAGCACCTAGACAATTCGGAGCTATTCTATCCCCGGAGTAAACGCATCACATGTCTGGGTCGACAGCGCTCAACTCTATTTTCATGCACTAAATGGAAGCTACAAAGAAAATGACACGTAAAAAGTCTCACAGAACAATTCAATTTGCAAAATACGCCGGAGCGTAGCACGCGTAAGTGCAGTGCATACCGGGCCCGCATAAGGGTTGCGCCGTCACCCTACCTGCGATTTCTTCGCAGTGATGAGCGTCGATGCGCTCGTTTCTGACGAACTCGTAAAAGAAGGTCTGCGTTATGCACGACAAAATAGATATGTTTTCACGATAACGCACCGAGAAATGGAAGCGCATCAAGGTGTAGACCTCATCTTCCTCTTGTCGACGTGGGATTAACAACGCCAAGAATTTCTACAATAAGATGCAAGCTAAAAATGCTCAAATGCCTGATCTCACCTCGATGGAATTTCGACAGGCCCTGCTTCCATCCCTTATGCCCAGTTTTTCTAGCCGGCAGCGAGGCAAGACAACTCTTGTGCAGACGCAGAAACTCGTCACGACGGTCACGCAGCCCGTGGCCACAGCAAACCAAGTGAACGAAGGTTACACTCGCAAGTAATTCGCGAATTGTGCGAAGTGAATGGTCGATAACCGCCAGTTCAGTTATTGCATAGTTTGTACAGAATACACGGGATTTGTGGCGGTAAGAAACTTTTTTCCGTTTTTTCAAAGCGCGAATAAGTAGCGGCTACAGCCGCGGTGAGGTGACTTTTTTAAGGTACATTGGGACACATATGTCAAAACCCATATCTTTTGCAGACAATACCAAGTGACTGTTTTTTTGTGTTCGGTGCCATATTATACGAATACAATTGTGTTGATTTTCCCATCGCTCGCTTTCTTCTGTACCTTAAAGGAATAAAGAGAGGTATGGCTTCAGCGCCTGCCTGGGAAAACTGATTGGTAGTTTTTTGTGTACCAGATTACTTTGCTGGAACTTGTACATCAGTCTAATTTTATACTTTATGCGCACTGGTTTTCGGGCACAGGTGGACACTGTGGAATGTGTCTTATCCTTGGTCACGTGGCCTACAGAGACCTAGGAGGGAAAGGAAGCAAAAATATAAAGGATGCAGTGCGAACAGACATTACCAAGAAAAACCTAAGAGCAGGAACAATTCAAAGCTCTGCCGTTACACTGCCTGTAACAGTGCACCTAACAATCACTCCCGTATATCAGTCTGTTAGGGCCATAACTGACACAGTTTTCGTCCCTTTAAGAGAGCAGTAAGCTTTATTCTTTTTTACAACGATATCGTGATGCAAGGGCACGCGTCCTCCCACTTTAATGGTGCCCCCCTCTAAGGCAGTTTTGTGGTCATCGTTTCAGGCTGATGAGATGACTGCTGCTATCGTACTCGCGAAAAATTTCTCTGAAGAATGAAAAATGACGCCACTTATATGGTGTATACATTATTTCCTGGAAAAACAGCCCTTATTTTCCCAGACTACGACCAGCTTTCATTTCTAGGGTGCGCATTTATCTTGATGAAAAAGACGAACAAGGACACACTTAGCTCGCTCCCTGCCCATCTACAGTACACTCGTTCCCAAGGACCAAATAGACCGCATGACCACCGATAGAACAGCATGCTGAGCTCGATGGCGCACGAGAAAACGGCAGACAAGAACAGGTGCATACAACAGCCATTAGCAGGCCACCCTGGACACATATATTAAACAATAAATGGAGCATGAGCTGACCCCTTGTCGCTGCCCTCGCCTGCGGGAATGGCATCTGTCACGCGACCGCGGGGAAGCATGTTCTGTTGCCTGCTGAGTGCTCTGTCGCCCCTGAGCAGAGAACCGAGCTTTTCCCGATATGTTGAGATTTCTTTGTGAGAACCTTTTACAGGCACCAGGACCTCTCTGTAACCCCAGGTACCACTCTAGACTATACTTCGCCCAGTAGTTCCACGCAGCACTACCAAAGCTGCGATGAGTGCACAGGCAATTTTCTGCCGCTGCGGAATGTAGTACCAGTATAAAGTAAGCATACGGGCATATGGGACATCGCTCTTTTAAAGTACGCATGCGTCAAACGCTATTTCATATCGAGGCTTAACGTACGCTCGCGTTATACGCAATTTCCCAAGTTTAGCATTCCCGACGCTTGCGTGCTCTCAGCGTTTCCAAATGGCGACGGCCTTGGACGCAGGACCCTTCGTCTCGAAATGAATTCTTAGTTGTTACTGCCGTCTTCATTACGTTTAAAATGGACACCAATCTTTTGCTTGGTCCCTTCTCGCTTATAACAAAACGCATGAGCGAAGAATTTGCATTCTTTTTTATTTACAGTGACAATTCGGCCGCTTGTAGTCCTAAGTAGAAGCGTCGGTTTCTTGACAAAAGGTTTGCGTTTTTGCAACCAGATGGTACCATTAGGCTGAGCTCATCGTGGCGTTTCCGTTTGCAGACGGTGAACTAAAGGTGCGAATGCGGCAAATGTTAACGTCCCGTAAGATGCTTGCGTTTAGGGTACGTAAGTGTGTTGAAGCTTATCGTACGTAGGCACCTTCTATTCATCCTCTTTTCTAGTCATATCTGTGTACTCCGCGAGCAGGCACCATGGAGATGACTTGGTGTTAAAGAACACACTTAACGCGCTCTTTTTATTGGCTGAGGAGGTCTCCGCCTTTGGTAATCCGGCAAGTTATCTATATGTTGAGGTATAAGTCCAGTGCACTTGTCTGGGCTTTGCTTCACCCGCAATAGATATTAGCGCTTGGCCTGTGGTGTGCAATCCAACACAGCGCGTCCCAACTTTAGTGTCACATGCACTATGTAACACACAATAATGTTACATCTCTTAAATTGACAGATCTGTGGCAAATTTTTGCGTTAAACAATTTTCCTGTCGTAGCGATTCGGTCTAAGTGGAGTAATCACTGAATGAGGAATAATGACACCCGGCATGATGCCGTATTGTGTCACCAAGTAGAGATAGTGTCGCAGTGGCTAAACCGCAACGCCTTTTTTCACGCGCGAATAGTGCGAGAAGGCAAAAAATGCACTACCTAATTAAGAATAAAAGATACGTAACTGTGTTCACAATTTCCTTCGTCATTATACCGACCTAGATAGCGGAAATGTCAACTCAAACTCTGTTATGGCTTTTCCGCAAAAGCAAGGGACAATGAGCGCAGACAGGATGCAGGCAATGCAGACGGTATGTGCCGGAGCACTGGAAGAGCAGGACCGCTGGCTGTCAGCCTATCCTCCGTCCGTACATGGGGATTCGAAAAAAAAGGAAGAAACGAAGTGGAGGACAATGCATCGACAAAACAGCTGACCATCTGGAAAGTAAACAGCATTCATAAAGACTGTTGCAAACGAGGTATGAAACACACGGGGTTGTTAATATCATACCGAGACAGCGCTCTGTGTTTCTGCTGTCTCTTTTAACAGACTTCATGTGCGCTTTTTTCTTCGTTATTTTGCAAAGAACTCACCAAGAAACCCAACATCCTCCAGATAATTTTTTTTTCACTGCAGTTACCGAAGCTTTAAACGAAATGGCAACTTGGCTGCAAAGAGCACTTGCACTCTTGCACGAAAGAGTCAAAAAGTGTGCTCTTTGGATTGCCGTGAACACCTGCCTTGAGCTCTGCCTACTTACTGCTGTGTGCTTCCGACGACTGGGCAGAACATTCCAGTGAGCAGCATAACGATGCGCCACCGCCTCTTTTTTGCAAAGGGCAATGAACGAATGAAATTGAAGCCAGGGCAACGCGTTAAGACACGCGTTCTTGTTTTTGGAGTAATAGACGAGCATGCTTGATTGTCTGGTTTCAATGCGAACTTTTGATGCCAAGTCAACATGAAGAATGCGTGTGCACTTAACGCTTAGGAGGATCGTTCGCAGTATAAAGAAAAGAAGCGCCAAAAATACCAGGTGCAGACCGACTCTCTATACCCTATACCTGATAACTGAAAAATTGTCCAATACACAGGGCAACGGAATCGCATGCGCCGCAGTCTAGGAAATAGGTTTAGTATCCTCTAAAGTTATTTTCGGCTCTTTTAGGACCTGTGTCTTGCGTGGAGTGTGTGGCTCAACACGTATTGTTTTGAAGCGAAAAGCTTCACTAGGCTCGTCAACATAGGGCTTCGCGTGAGCAACACTACCGATTTGCCTCAGCTGCGCATGCGCGAAACAGAGTGACGTCACGCGGAGCGCAGGTGGTCGCTGCTGCCTCCGTCGTCTGACCTTTCGCCATGGAAGGAGGAGAAGGAGACCTAGAAGTGGTAGCGTGGGGGTTGGCAAAAAAGCAGCGAAGATATGAAAAGTGCAAGGCTAGACAAGCGGCTGAAACGCCAGAATCACGAGAGGCACGCCTTGCTAAACGGCGGCAAAAAGACGTCGAATTGCGCCGGTTGGCTGCGTCAATTGAGAGTGGCCAGGTGAGCGAAGACTGTACTTCGGGAGACGTCAAGCGGTTTCGAAGAAAGAATGAAAAGGCCAGAGCTAAACGAGCAACCGAAACACCCGAACAACGAGTGGAGCGTCTCGCTAAACGACGACCACACGCTCAAAAGCGGCTCTTAGCCGCGTCTGCTACCAGTGTTAGCAGTCAACAGAGTGAAGACAACGACGACGACGCTATGGAAGAAGAGGTAACGACTCGCCGCTATACAAACTACATGTTGAAACTTGTTGAAAATGCCTGCGCGATCAAGGCCTTTGCGACAGACATTTTGAACAACCCGTTCGGCCACGTGTGTGACGTTTGTGAAAGACTATGGCACTTGCGGGATCTAAGACGATTGTACAAGCTTTGTATACCTAAGATAACACGTTTTGGAAAGGCTAGAAAGGTATACCCAAATTGTAACCCTACGTATGAACCTTAAGCTAAACCACGAATATCGCCATGAAGCTTTTCGCTTCGAGATATCCAGGCTTAACACTTTTGCTAAGCCTCAGCCCAACTTTTTTTCTTTTCTTTAGGACCTGACATAAAGATGAGTTTAGCGCGGGCACGTGTTACGGTGGTGGAAAAAAGTAAGCGTAGGCATGTGCACCAGAACAGATTTAGTAAAAGCACTTGTTAGCACTTGCAGCAGCGGATCCCAAACACACACAACACAATGTAGCACTGAAGTAACTTTAATTTTCTTAGGCGCTGCAAAATATATGCAATTTTGTCCATATGGGGCAAATATTCCAAAGCAGTTAAATCTGTTTCAACCATTTCCTCGCACATCGAGTTATCAAGTCCTAGGCTTTTAAACGAGTTTCGAGGCACAGTATTCTTTCTGTTTTCATGAACATATCCCAGAGCAGTAAAACGACGCTGGTATATTTTTTACACTGCTCGTGTTTCAAAATCACATCAATCTCTTTCAACTTCCAGCAGCAGGATAGGAAAGTTTGCATTGTGTAAGATCGGTGCCACGCACCCTAGCGAACTGTTCATTTAGTGGTTAGAGGAGTGAATACGGTGAAAATGGTGACCTGCACCCTCGATAGATGTCAAACACAAGACTCAGAGTAGGACCTTGAAATACATCTTAAAGCACTCCGGGATTGAGTATCCGTAAGCCGGGACTGCGTTTGTTTTTTTAAGTGCCAGTTAAGAACAATATTGTAAAAGGAAGTCCATCTGCCAGTGGAGGCCAGGTTGAATGCTTTGTAAAACAGCGTTTTAGCGCCAGCACACCGCATCGTCCAGGCCAGGAGGCTCACTTGGTTAGCACGGCCAACTCCGTAACCATCCACTACAGATTTGCTATATTTCTTTTTTCGACATGGGATTTCGTGTTTTTCACAAGGGCACCGCAGGCATTGGGCGACAAAAGTAGAGACAGCTGCAGCGACTAGCATACCTCTCTAGCAAGCAGTAGTATCACTATTGTGAGAAGTGATGTCCAGAAATGCCGCGCCACAATAAAATGAAATGAATTGAAGACACTTTCTCCAGTACTTCCCTCCTGCGCGCTCTAGCCGAGAGTTTATTTGAAGGCTGCTAGATTTTTCAGGAATAGAAAGAAAGGATGAAACGCGCATTATTCGCAAAATAATCTACAGGTTATTGGCTAATAGCTGACATTTCGCTTTAACGCAGAGTTAAGCTATGACTTCATATTCTTGGCACTGCGAGATGCCACGAGAAGACACAGTTCAACACCGCGTGGAAAGTTTGTTAAAGGGTATGACTTAATGCATTTTCGTTTATCATCATCGATGTTCTAGCTTGGTGCCTGAAATGGTTCAGTGAAAGGCTCACAGAAAACATGCCTGGGAAGTGTGCTTCGGCAGTTTGAGTCCTAGTTTGTGTGTAGTCTCTTGGTCTGTCAAAAAACAGTGCGACATTGTTTTAGCTTTCATTGAGAAGTATATATTTTCTTCTGGAAAATCTTTTAGCACTTCATCGTCACTCACCTTCAAGCTACTAATGACGATTTTCCACTGACCGGTTCCTTGGTCTTCTTGCCTGCCTTCCATGTACCCCCTACTATTCCCGCAATTTCTCGGCAGTCAGTGTGCGTCTGCAGTTGACCGTTCTAAGGTTGCTATATGCAGCATGTTCGATTTTCGTCGGGCATCACTGTTCTCAATCTTCTCGTAGGACAATAAAAGGTGTGCCTATAATGAATATTGTGCAGATACAGTAGATGCACCGGGCGCAGTTTGCAGAGAAGATACCCCTAAAAATTCCTGTAAACTTACGGCGAGCTGACAGCAATTATGGTTAATAAAGCGACGCCTTGTCAGCATTCTAAAAAAAGAGACCAATTAGGAGTACTAACAAAGAAATGTCCCTCAGCAGTGTCTATATTCTGCTGCGCACCACAGATGCTTGGAGTCTCATTGACCCGCATTTAAAACGGTTAGAAAAGTGCGCCTGAGCTTGAAACAAGCGGCAGTACTCACTCGGTGGCCGCTGCGTCTCTAGCCGAGAAAGGGAATGGCCCGGGATCGCCGTCAGCACAGATAGCCTATCGCGCCGCCTGCTGATTGCCGAGGGGCGGTGCCACACGCGCGTGAGGGTCCCAGACGGCGACCACATGATTGACATCATGTGATTCACATGGCAGAAGATGATGATATCACATCAAAGTTTGCTCCAACGAAGTATTTTCAAATAAATAAATAAATAAATAAACGAGGCAGTGCTTTAAGTATGTGAAGGGGTATATCTCTAAGGGGCACCCAATACTAACTACAATTCCTCACCACAAGTAAAGCGACACGCATTGGGAAGGTCGATCAAACAAGTCCTTTATTACTCACGTGCGACACGTTAAAATATATGCGCTTGTTAACGTGGGGTAGATGCCAGCTTACATTGAAGGCTAGAGTACAAATTGAGAAGGAAGATGCAGCAAGGTTTCTTTCCACCGCTGTTTAGAAGAACGTGCCATACGGAAAGGGCGACTAAAGAGAAAAAAAATAATAATCAGCCTCTTCTTCGTGCACTTGTTACTTACCTGCAGGCCTTCTTGACGAAGCGAGGCGTTCAGAAGAAAAAACAGCGCAGAAACACAGGACGAAGAAAGAACACAATGGCACAACGGCACAACAAGACAGAAGTCTTTTTCTAAGACTATGCGTATTTGGTTTAAAATTTCTAGACAGCGGTAAAACATGCATGGCGACAAAAGACGACACACACTATCTGACAGTTAAGCAATCGGCAAATGGTGGCGGCGGTGTATCCACCACCGTACAGCCATCGGTAATAATGAGTACAAGAGACCCACGGCCCGGCGCCTGGACATCAGACCGGGATGTCGAGGCGCCAGTGGCGCCATACGGCATATTATTCTAATTACTTGCAGTTTTTGCTCGTCCGCTGTGCAATGCAAACTGTGGCTGGACACTGGTGCACGAGCGGCGCTAGCTTTACTTCTTATTGCTACAAGTGCGAGTATTGGGCCTATAATTGGTTGTTCATCGTGGTGAAATGCGCTAAACATTTTACGGACAAAAAAAAGAAGCGGTACGAAGACGCACCACAGATCACAACACCACACAAACGTTTAACACAACTCTTTATGTTTTGTATATATGGTGTAACGTAACTCTCGATTTCTAACTATATCTCCTTCTGTATTTCACACCGCTTTCCTCTACCCCTCGCTTTTATTACCGCTCGCCTCAGCTCGGGTGCTTAAGATTTTAGATAGCAATACTCGTGGATTTTGGCATATTGTCCTTTTTATTTTATTGAATAATAACGACCGCCAAGAAGGGCTCTGTCGGCCTCCGTTGTGCCATGCCAAAGTAAGCTAAAAAATTTATTTTTACTTCTGGAATAAATATTCTTCGTGCATATGTACATCACCTCAAGGACGCAGATTTCTAGTGATAATCAGGCACACGATGTTTGGTTTGGTTATTGTCCTACCAGGGATACGTTCTTATGCGTTACGCGCCCCCACAGTTAAGAGGCAGAGCTTATGAGGACCGAATGACAATAAAATTCTTCTGAATATTAGAGGCAGAACTGTTCGGTTACCGAACCATCTGAAGTGAGTCCAGCTGTCCCTCCCCATATCGGGAAGAGACACTTTACTCTCCGTTCTTTTTATCGTCCCACAATAATTTTTGTTCTTGCCCATGTCCATAGCCTTCAAATTATTTCCAACGTATGAGTGCCAACTAGTTCTTATTGACACTGAAGTTGCGCCACCCAGCAATCGCGCTGGCTGCAGCAGTGGTTGGCGCTTCCTTTCTCAAAGTGAACGCCGTGCGCCGCACATCGTTCATCAATGCCAACCCTAGATTGGTACTATTGAATTCGGGCAAAATTGTTCTATGCCTGTCCAAAATGCGACGAGAGGATTATGAGCCTCGCTGACGACACGGCGCAATCGCGCGCTGAACAGTCTGTGACAAAGACATTCTAATGCAGTACCCAATACACCGTACCGAGTCTTGTAACCATGCAGCGTTTTGGTTAGTTATGCGCCCGTGTGCTGTGCGATGTCAGTGCACGTTAAAGATCCCCAGGTGGTCGAAATTATTCCGGAGCCCTCCACTGCAGCACCTCTTTCTTCCTTTCTTCTTTCACTCCCTGCTTTATCCCTTCCCTCACGGCGCGGTTCAGGTGCACAACGATATTTGAGACAGACACTGCGCCGTTTACTTTCCCCAAAAAAGCCAAACCAAACCAACTCTCATATTACGTCTTTGCAGAGAGCCTGCAGTAGCAACATTACTAAGAATAGTGGAACCCGAGTTCAAACTGGGAGCTATCGCGGTGGTGATGTATATCCCGCGGAAATGAATCGCCCATAAAAGTTTTCAGCCTCAGCGTTCTGCTTTAATTGACACTCATTGGGAATATTGCCAATATGAATACTATAGGTATATCTATTAGAGCATCATATGAGGAGTACGCGCCTGAGGTGTGAAAGTGGGCCCCAAAATGGGCTTCCATGCACTCCAAGTATTCGGGTCAGTTAAGGGCGCGTCGCCAGTGCATGCTTTCAAATAAACGTGAGAAGCATGTAGCTTGATTGCTACTCTTGTTTTGTTTTTCTTATGCTCTGCATTGTTTACTATAGCAAGCTGGTGCATAAAAATGGTACAGCAAAACAATGCAGGGTCGGTTTGTACGCGGGCATTGGACAAGACACGGAACATGCCACCTCTTTAATTTCATCACTGCTTTAGTGTATATAGCGGGTGATTCAAATCGCTCGATACACATTTTTATTTTGAAAGCTATGAAAAATACTTCGGTGCTGTCGGTGTAGGTGGGACGGATGATATTTACACGTAGGAGAAGAATTAAGTAATCAATAATTTGCATATATATGAGCAATAAACTTTTAAATTTCGGGTTCAGACCTATGGTATTGCAAATGGAAGGTCGGCAATATCGAAAGCCAGCTCGTTTTTTTAAAATGGCGGATTGGGCGCTGCTCTTCGAAATATAGTGTGTGAGAAACAAGCTTATGGAAACTTTTTGGGTTGGTTTTCCTACGCACTACAATAAAAAAAGGCGACGCTGGCATTTTTGATGCAGGAGATCCTCAGGCATTTCACGTGTTTTAGTAAGCAAAGATAACGACATTTCTCGGAGACAAGGCGTGCACAGACGCCAAACTATGAATGGGCATTTTCGGAAAGCCAACTTCAAGACTGTTTGAACTCATATTTTTTCACTTTTCATAAGTTGAGCCGTGTTGGCGATTCGTAAAAAAAATGGCGGCTCAGTTTCGATATTGGTGGCGTTCAATTTCGCAATATAATATTTTGCCGTAAAACCAAAATAGGAAGCCCATTATTTAGTTTAGTAAATTAATCATGTTATTGGAGCTAGATTTTGAAATTAATTTCGACGTTACTGTACGATTCACATACAATTTCTCTAGTGAAGCACATTATCCCACTTTTGAAACAAAAAATCGCCGTACACTCAGTGCTGTCTAGTATGCTCTAGTGCAACCTAGTGTAGTTTAATCTAGTGCAGTGCAGTGTAATCTAGTGTACTCTAGTACATACGGAAAGCTGCATAATACTTTCGCTTGGGGATAACAGGGTTCTTTGAAGAATGTCGGTGTCGCGCTGCTACAAGCAGCTTTGCAGCATAATTCTCCTCGAAATACATATTTTGCAATATGAGAAGCATTTCATATGCTATCTTTATTTTATTCTGCAATAACCGATGGCTTTTGGAACACTGGATGCTTTTTTAAAATTTTCGAATTATACTACTGTGTTACGGTGACAACAGGCCAAGAAGAATTTGACTGAAGAAGGCTGGCACAGAATTAAAATGAACAGCTTATTAATCGAAACTGCTGAAAGAAAAGGGAAAACCACTCAGCGACGGCGATGCGACACCAACACTTGGCGGTCGCTGCGATAAGATACATCGCAGGTCCCCATCACGTCCTAATGATGTCTAGGATCACTGGGACGTTCCCATTGATCTCCCGCTCACGCTGTCGCCAACGTTCTATCGCAGAATACACAGAATCGCAGAATACAGTCTTCGTTGAATAGATTAGTCGTGAGCAGCGGACCTCCTCCATGTGATAATTCCAGCATTTGGCGGAAGGAAAAAATGCAAGTTCATCGAGAAGTAGAAATAACAAAAGGACTGCGATAAAAATAATTGGGAGGCATCAGAAATCCTCGGGCCCTCTCGTTATCAGCCCAGCCTTCTTATCTCAGCTGTGCGAATGGGGTAAGCTATCAGTCTCCGCGGCGCCTCTACGCCCGGAAGCCACTTGCGCGTTGTGGCTGCTATCTAACCGCAAAAAAAATAGCCAAGGGGAGGCGATGGTGCAAAGGGCACACCACAGAAGCGCATCACTTCGCGAAGTGAACACAGTTTTAGTTCATGCTGTTGTAATTCGCAGTTGTAGTTTCTTAAATGAACGTCTTGCTGGGCAAGTTGGTAACTGTACATCTTTTTTGGTTACAGGCGCGAAAACAGACACAACTCAAGGTAGAAAGACGGGACGGAGTGCCACTCACAACTGCTTTATTTGAAGGCAACACGGACAAATATATACCCTCGTACACGCAAGGAATGCTATCATCTTCAAGGTTGATAAGAAAGCGAACGAGTGAAAAAAAAAATTGTTCTCTGTCTTATACAAAGTTATGGACGTGTCGCTGATGCACATGCTTCCTTTCTTTGCAATTAAAAAAGGTTCGATTAATTATCTGGCTTTTGTGTTTTTGCTTTTTGAAAGAATTCGCGCACCGGAAAAACATGGCTCACAAGAGCGTGACTGGCAGGACCTTATATGCTTAGGCATATTTGGGCCTTCTTTATTTTGCTCTACGTTTCTTTCATGTTTGCTGATTCCCTTGTTAAAGCAGCGCCCAGTTTGCCCTATATAGGAGCGGCCGCAGGAGTGGGGAATTTCGTAGACGACACCTTCGGCGCACTTCATGAACGATCGCCCATGTTTGGTGCCACACCCTCTCTTTTTTTTTCCGTTCTCTTTCAATGCGAGAACAAAGGCTTCCGAGCTTTTCTGGGGCTGAAAAAATAAGCGGCACACCATGCTTGCTTGCAACCTTCTTCAAGTTGTGGGCTAGCTTGTGCACATAGGGCACCACCACAGGTCGCACCAGCTCTTCTCGAGGGACATCTTTGCCAGCTCTCACAGCCTTTCTCTTCATCTTTTGTAGCAGGCTTTAAGCCTTCACTTAAACTTATTTCTGCACAAACTTGCGCGGTTTCGGCCGGCTGCGGCAGGGATGCTGGGAAGGCACGTCGCGTGATACACCTTCGCCTTCGCACTTATATCGGCTGCACTATATTGCTCTGCTCCCCACTGCTCGTTGACTTTGCTCCTGTTCTGTTCGCGTCTAATCACGTACACATTCGGCTTCACTATGTACACAGGCTTGTCGTCACAATGAAGCTGCGTATAACGCGTTGCGATACAGCTCCATTACGACCGTGTCCTCAGTACATAACGAGCTGAACATCAAAGGATATAGGCTCCGGTTAAAGTACCACGAAGAACGCAGCGTCCTCCCGCGACGCTCTTCGAAGTCACGCCGCGAAGTTAAAGAGCAAGCTCGCCCGGACCACGCTTCACTTTCTCGCAATTTCTTTCTGGCGCTATATCTCTTCGTTGTAAACCTTTAATCATTTCCGCGCGTCACGTTCCAGACATAAATCAAATTCTTCGCTAAACTCCTCTTCAGCCTCTAAGCTGGCGGATATACAAGGATGAGGACGGTGGTAAGCGAATGCAAATTAAAGAAATGCCAGGAACTGAGCACCGTTCCCGCCAGCCGTGCCAGGGCGGCGCATAACTCCCGCGCCGTGCGCGCGGCTTCCGGTAACGCGATCTCCCTTCCTCGTGCAAGATTAACGCCCTTAATCAAGGGCTCCGGCCGAGAAGGCGGCGGCAGAGCCCAAACCAGCGTCGCTGCGTCGCGACTGGTCTGCAGACTTGTCGGAGGGAAAACGCGTATATGCAGAGATGTCATGGCAAGAAAAACAAAGAAAGCAGCGCAGTCAGCGCGCTGGTGTGCCCGATCGATCGATGTAATACTTTCATATTATACATGGGGACGGAGATCTGGGTCCCTGCTTTATATAACAGGTATTCTCCAGATTCATAATTTTGCCTCTGCGCCGCTGGCCAACCGTGCCTCCGACGTCGGAGTCGACGGATGATTTCGCTTCCAATAGCTGCCGCCTATGGCGTAACAGGGGGCATGCCCTTAAAAATCTTTCTTTAGAGAGTCTATAGACTGTCCATAGACTCTATAGCCCTTTATACTTAGTGACACGGGCAGGTACAGTACTCACGGATTGAAATAGGACATTCGGAGCGCGTGGCCGTCACATCATGAAGCGCAGCCCGTAGACGCTCATGGAACCAAGGTGGTGCATTGTGGTATGGCGCGAGAGGGAGAACATCTACAAAGCAGAACTGTTCCTTCCAGTAGCCAACGAGCCGGCCTGTGGTTTACCACATGCCTGCGTGGCACTGCAAGGCTTGCGCTCCGAATGTCCTATTTCAATCCGTGAGTACTGTACACTTTGTGTTTCGTTGTTTTTATCGTCCCACAATAATTTTTGTCCACAGACTCTATAGCCCGTTTTACTTAGTGACACGGGCAGGGACACTTTATTTTTCGTTCTTTTTATGGCCCCACAATAATTTTTGTCCATAGACTCTTGTCAATAAAGTTTGCAGAGTTTCTGTAGACAACTCTAATAGACTAATCTGCAGACATTTCATAGACAATCTATAGATTTACGGCCGTATCGTTTTGGTAGACTTTTACCTTAGATTACACGAATAGACTAAAGGGAATATCTATAGGAAGGCAACAGACTTTTAAGAAGTCTACAGAAAGTCTATAGAGTATTTTTAAAAGGGTGTAGTCGTGACAGTGGAGCTAGCACCAATGTAACGGTTTAAAATCTTTGCAATATACATCCCCCCAAAACAGTACAACTACACTTGCTTCTTAGACATACCCAACAATTCTGGGCAAAAGGATTTTTAAATGGGAAAGAGTTCATGAGCGCAATTTTTTGATATAGTGGAAGATTTCACTATAACGATAAATATATCCGCAGATAACCCGACGGCAGTCTTGCATTTTTTTATTCTGTTAACGTTTTTGCTACCGTCAAAAGCGCTCCACTTTGGAGTTTACGGCAGTCTTGACTGCTCGATGCAATTGATGGAAACACTATAGAAGGAAAATGTCTGCTGCATATCGGATGAATGGACCATTACATTCAACATTAATATACCAGTACCTTACAGTTTTTCAATAATGAAAATTTTTGTCCAAGAACGTTGGATAACAGTACCTCTTGCTGGGCTAGTTGGTGTAACATTGTGTAACAAAAGTAAAACAGCGCAAACCCTCACACAAACCGCACAGAAAGACCAGACAGGACAGCGCCCGTCGTCTCTGGTCTCTCTGTGCGGTTTGTGCAAAAATCAGCGCTGTTTTACTTTTGTTACACAAAGAACGTTGGGCATGCTTCCATCCCACCTTTCTCGTTCCCTCCGCTCCGTAATGAAAAAATGAAGGCGTCACCGAAGCCGTGGCGTCGCTCCAGACAGCGTAGAAAGCACGCAGAACGAAGATGGGAAAGAATTGCACAACGGGACTGTCACGTAATCTTAGATTTGGTGCCACACGCTGCCTAATACTCCGCGTGACAGGAGTATTAATTCTGTCCTCGCGTGTTTGATACGACGGCTGAGTAGCTAGCAAGCG